>NC_056522.1:163588782-163806038 GCF_019175285.1 Sceloporus undulatus | reverse complement strand
AAGTTATTATTGTAGCCCTGTTGTGGTTGATGGAGGACCCTGCTCTGTTTTCCATACAGAGTTAACAGTACTGGGCTAGCTGGGCCATTACATGGTATAAAGGAACTTCCTACATTTTTAAGGACCTGTATGCACGGGCCAAAAGGCCCGTGCTTCCCCTAGCCTTCTGTTGTCTTGTATGAATGACACAGGCTATTAGCCCCAGGCCAGGATTGGCATGTCTGTATGCCGACCAGGTGGTTCTGGACCAACCCCAGCCCAAGGGGGCCTTAGCCCATGACATATAGACCTGCTGCTTGCTACTAGGTGTCCTTGAAATTCTGTGCCAACAGCTGGCTCATGGCCCTGCATACCCCATATCTGCCTCTGCCCTTGCGTCTTCTCAGAAGACCTCCATGGAGGCCTTTGACATCAGATGGGGCCACTTGGCTAAGTAGGTGCAGCCAGGCACCCCGTTTTGACCCTTATGGGCTGTGCTGAGGTCTTCTGAGAAAACATAATGGCAGAGACAGGTATGGGGTAAGTGGTGGTAGTGGGTCCTTGGCACAGTGGCAGATGGGTGGGCGGTCAGGCATATAAACACTCACCTATCATCACTGCACCAGCCCAGGCACTTAGAATGAGGGGCAGGATAACATGGGCTTGGTCCATGCTATCCTAATTATCTGTTTAGGCCCTTTCTTTAGGAACCTTAGTGGAATCAATTGGAAAGTTAACCTCTTTGGGTTTTATAGTTAGATATCATCCAAATAGTAAACTACTATTGGGCTATGAATTAAAACAATACTGCATCACCTGGAAAAAAAATAAAGACATTTATAAAAAGTAATCAGCCTTGATTATACACATGAAATGAAATGAGTTATTTGAAGAATATAATAATAATAATAATAATAATAATAATAATAATAATAATACAATTTATTTATATTCCACCTTTTCCTTGCAGAATCGAGGCGGATTACAATTAAGACAACAAGAAAAATCCAAAAATACACACACACACACACACATACACCCACATGGTTACAGTACTACATAATAGCAGTAAAATAATAATACAAAAGATCAAAATACATAATAAAAATACAATACAGGAAAATACATAATATAGCATAGTAATAACATAATATAGGCTGCACTCATATCCATCATTTCCTGGGGATAATGCTTTTGAGTACTATAGGATCTGACCATTCAAATTTAATTTGCATTTCTATACCAGAGATCTTTTTGTTTAGTGTTCTAAATAAAGCACATGGGGAATCGTGTTCAATGCACAGGTGGGGAAATGGGGCAGAAAATTAGCAGCTTTCTATAGATTCAGTTCAGACTATCTGTTCCAAATTTTCCATTTAAGGATTTATTGCATAGAGAATTCCATATTTGTAACTTCCTTTTGAAATATGCAAAATATTCGATGTTCAGGGCAAAGCTACACACTTTAATTTAATATAATTAATCCATTATCTCACACAAAAATGTAATCTTTCTGTAGTAATAATTATTTGGCTTGAGATATTTGTCACTGCCTGAAGCTGCAACCAGTTTAGCTGGAGTTTTTAAGGCTTATTAATATCAATGGATAATTTCTATTGAAGTCAATTAGACTAAATCCATTTCAATTAGGAATGTGTGGAACTCCCGTAAGAAATTCCAGTAGTATTTCCCTCAGTTACTTTTGCTTCACTTGAAATTTCTCAGATTTTGTCACCCAAGCATGAATCTTGAAGCTTTATACTGTACAGATGTTTGTTTTAGATGCTGCTACAGCCCTTATCCAGGACTGGTTCCAGCAAGGTGCACCCAGTGGACCTCCTTCAAAAGGACCTTTCCCATCTCAGTGGAAAACGCTATCTACTTGCTTCTTCTCACTGCCATTTCCCCTCACATCTAGAAAATGTTCAGAGAACAAAACACCATCCCCTGACTTGTTAGTTCATTTCAGGATAAGAATTCCTTCAATGGGTTCCTAATGCTCTGGTGGTCATTTTTTGTTCCACAACAATGAATCAACAAGGAGGCTAACAACCAATGACAATGGAGCCAGTGTTGATATCAGAGGAATTGGTGCAAATTAATTAATTGGTGAATAGATTACTTCACAATCCACTTGTAGTCGCATTTTGTTCTGGCCACTTGTGTTATGATATCATCTCGAAGCCCAGCAAATGCAGCTGATGCCAACACAGTCCTTATTGTATCAGTTAAAGAAAAACGGAGTTAGCAAACATTTGAGCCAAGAAGAAGGATAGTGTCTTGCATTTTCTAACATGGATATCTATCTATACTCATTTTCTTTCACCACCCCATTATCTTCTGGGGTGCCTTAAACTATAAGTTCTCTACCAGTAGAAATGTTTCCCTTATGAAACATCCTATAGCTGACTGTGCTTTACTTATTGAAGACATTTGTATAGTGCCAAGCAGAGCCTGAAAAAGTTAGTATGTTGGAGTATGGTTCTCAAACATCAGCACCTCAACTAGCATGGCCAGTGCATAAAATGGCTAAACTGTATACAAAGCTGTAGTACAAAAGGTAATATTTCCAAGTTCTTCTGTCAGGATTTCTTTACAAAAGCTTTAAAAAAAACCCAACAAAATAAAACAGTTTTTAAAGTACTGTACAGATATGTCATAAGAACAGAAGTAGCAAGTAAAAACCACAGTTAAAAGAGTTGGAAAAAAAATAAAGAAGTTTATTATATCTGGCTGAATTTTTAAAAGATGGTATTCAATGCCTTAAGCAAGACAATACAGCTGGTAATATCTGGAGTTTCCTAGAGATGTCCCAGCATTTCCAAAACAGGCTTCTCTCTATCCTAAACTCATCTCTGACACAATAGCAGGGAATTACCATTTCCTGAGGAACGTAACGTGCTGAATGTATGCACCCTATTGCACACTTCATCCCAGTAGCATCACTGGTGTGTGTGTGTGGGACACACCGAGTGACACCCAAGAAGGAGGGTGATGCTCCACAAGGAGTGGGGGGTGACACCGGTCGGCTCCCTGCCCCCTGAAGTCACTGGTTTGGCCTGCGTGAGAGCTCCTGGGGCCTGTGCTGGCACCCTTTAGGGCCATGCGGGCATCGTTCTGGGCCATTCGGGTGCCAGTTTGGGCCACTCAGGAGCTCCTGGGGCTGGACAGGCTCTGCTCTGGGCTGTTCATTAGTTTCTGGGGCCACACAGTTGCTGTTCTCCAGCCCATGCAGGTGCTTTTATGGGCCCCCCAAAAACTCCACCATAAGTCTAGGACCAGAAGTCCCACCCCCTGGAAGTCCTTCCCCACACACTGGGCATCACCCAGTGCAGGAACACCATTGCTTCATCCTACTCTTCTCCTGCTAATCCCACAGGGATCCTGTTGCTAGCTGAGATTATGGGAATGGGAGGACATACTAGAGCAAAGGGAAGGCAGGGGCAAGGCCGAGAAGCAACATTTGCACCATTCCAGACTGTAATACCTCATCAGGAATTTAAAATGTGTATTTTTCATTTCATGAATTGCCCCGCTCCCTTTGTCATTGCTTTCATCATACATGTCTGAATATGGCTTTTACTGCAGAAGATCATGTACTGCTTTTTTCATAAAGCCCTGAATATGGCTATCTTGCCAAAGACCATGTATTGCTTTCATCATTAAACTCTGGCTATGGCTGTCTTACTGAAAATAATGCAGTTTATCAAACAACTTATTGGTTGAATAACAAGGTATGCCTGCCCACATTCATCCCTGTTGCACAAACATGGCATAAAACACTGCCCAGAAAGTTACTTGCCAGTTAGAATATAATTTCCCCCAGTTTGCACATGTGCAATGGTCAGAATTATTTTAAACAGTTTTAACTGATTCTAAATTTTCTAGTTTTAACTGATAAATTATTTAATATGCATTTAAATTTTTAAATTGTTTAAAATTGTTTTAAGCAATCTTTTAAAATTGGTATTGTTATTTATTTGTTAAAACTGACTAAATGGTATACTTTCCTAAAACCTTCCAATATCGGGTAGAATACATGTGAGTTAATAAATAAACAAACTAACTGTTGTGACCCATCAAGACCGTATTGATAAATTATTAATGACTTTCTCAATTCAAAAAGCTGCGTCTCCAGGGGATTTTCTTTGGCATCTGATGTACAGTACCAACCTACCTAAACTCCTTCCCAGGTGTTTCCATCAGCATGCCTGTGAAATGTGGAGATGCTGTGTTCCAAAGCATATCAACAGTGACATTTTATAGTTGCACATTTTGGTTACACTCCAGGTTCACATCACCGCACTAAATTTCTTGCCCAAAATTGCCTGAACAAAAGTCAAATTGTTTTAATTGGATTATGATTCATTGCATTGTGGATCCAATGGCTAAATCATGCTGTATTACCATATCACTCAGTTTTGGAATGAACCTTTGTAAATGTCTTTGAGATCTCACTATCTTGAATAATTGGGTATGACTTGAAAATGCGGTTTATTCACTCTTCTTCATACCAGTCTCTAGGTCACTTTGGGAATCCTTGTTTTTGGAATTTCATTGTGAGAAAATTATTCATACCTTTCTTCATTTTCACACTGGTATCTTTTTAAACTGATGAAGATCATTTTCTAAATCTTACCATGTTGAACATTCTGCTCCCGCTGATCAAGCTCAAGCTCAATATTTGTTAAGTTAGAAAAACACAGAAAGGCCAAATAACAGGGGATGGGGGGTGGGGGTGGGATAGCTAGCAATGGGTTGCACTCCCACTGATGGGGTTTCATGCATAAGACCTCTGGATAAGGTTCATTAAATGCTTTCCTGGCTGATGTGCATACATATTATCTTCATATTATCCCATGTGCATGCATATTATCATCCTACCATGTGGACATTGCAGATTGGTCCCACATGCAAGACTACAAGTGTACCTAGTCTGCTAAATACTGAGCATGCATACTTTGAATCTGATCTGGTGCGTGGTTATATAACTTCACAATAACAGCCAGAGAGATATTGTCAGATGTGCAGTCATCAAGTGACAGGGATTCAGTCCTTAGTTAATATGTTTCTCTTCAGAATAAAGACAACTTTGGACAATCTTAGTCATTATTGGAACAGACCTATTGAAATCAATGGGACTTGATTAAGTTGTGATTAATGAATCCTATTCATATTGATGAGTTTACTCTCATTGGGACTAATATTGGATTTAGCCCTTGTTTGTTTATTTTTAGTGCTGTCTGAGTATTTGACAATTACAGTTTTCCCCGATGTAAGAAGAAGCAATCAATTTCTGGTAAGTCTTCTTTATGCAATCTTAACAGAATACAATTTGGGTATTTCCCTCAACCACCACCACCCCCAGTAGCTAGAGTCTGCCATATCCTTTCTTCATCACCTTCCATGCAACATTTCTGTTTTGGTTTTAAGACTGCTAATCTGTGAGTACTGAATTGTGTCAGTTACAGAAACCTCTCTTAGCTTGACAGCCTGAAGAGGCAACTCCAAAGCTGGCCAAGCCAGTTTGCGATGAGATTATTTAGCCCATTACTCTTCCTGTTTAAGTTTTATTAACTGCTCTTAGCGTTCTAATATTTAAATATATTGACATTATTTTGGCTGATTTATTTGGTTCTATTGTAAAATCTGTTATTTTATTGACTGAACCATCCAACAACATTTGGTAATGTGGTGGTAAATTAGCATTTCAAATAAACAGATAAATTGCTACTGAGGTTAATAATAATAATAATAATAATAATAATAATAATAATAATACTGTTGGAACAGATGCTTTGATTTATCATCTGGTTAGCCAGTTCTGCTGGGCTACATTCAGTAGATACCAGTGGTGCTGGCCTGTAACCTAAGGGGTAATATATAGGTCATGCTGCCATAAGATTTTCTCTGAAAGCTGAACTGCTCTCCCTGCCTGTTTGTTTGAAGGTACTGAGAGCTAGTGGTAACATGGTAACAATTGCAAAATATCTCCCCTGACTGAATTTCTACTACTGTTAATTGGATTGTGCTCTCAGTCACAGGTTCATCTGGTTTGCCTTGCCAAAATAAACAGAATACATCTTCAGTTGTTAAAAAATAATAATAAAAAAATCCTGTTGAAGCTAACATTTTGCAAGGGGGTTATCTCCAGATACTTGAAACAGCAATTCATGACAATCAAATAGTGCTGATCTCCCAATTCACACAGGTCTGTTACTAGCCTTTCCCAAAGAAAGGTAAGGGTGCAGTGATTAAAGGATCTCTCCACTCTTGCTGTCTCAGTTGCAGAAAACACTTTATTCTTTGCTAGTGGCAATATCAAGCCACTGTATTTGGATTGCTCATGGCATTTGGTTAGACTCCAATGTACTTGGTAGATAAGTTTGGGATTTCTTTCCTTCTAGATTATACAACAAGTTTCTCATTCCTTCCTTCCTCAGAGGTACTTCTTAGTACAGCTAAGCATGCACACAGATCTTTGTGTGCATGCAGTAGTGCACACACAAGCATATATTGTGGCTGATTGCAAGTTTAGATTTGTCCTACCCTCAAAAGAAAAAGACTGCAGATGATAAAATGAAAGGGTTAGAAATTGGGACTGCAATTGGTTCAAAAGCCATACAAAACCAGAAATATGTAAGTTGAATATTAGATTAGGGCAATGATGGCGAAGCTTTTAGGAACTGAGTGCCCAAACTCAAAGGCATTCCACATCAGGGCAGAACATCCGGGAGGTGGGATCTCTACCCTCTGGAGGTGGGACTTCAACTTCTGGGCTGGGATTTCTGGGGGCAGGATTTCTTCTGAGACAGCTAAAGGCCAGGGAAAGTAGGGGGAAAGAGGAGGAACAGGCACTCACCTGTTCCTCCTCTTCCGCTGCCCTCCCATCTCTCCGTATGCCCTCCAAAATGGTTTTGCGTGCCAGAGAGGACATGCATGCCATAGGTTCACCACCACAGGACTAGGGGGAGAAAAGTTAAATACATGTAGGGGTGTGTGTGTGTGTGTGTGTCTTTCTGTCTGCTTTCAAAGCTTTTCAATATCTTTGTTAATACTGAAACAGTCAGGGTTCCCCACCCCTATCTCTTATACTAAGGCACTGAGCATTCTTTTGGGTTCCATCTGGAGTCACCTTTATCATCTTCTGTTCACTTAACTTACGATAATGGTTAAAGACAAGGCAGGTTACATAACAATCCACTTAAACATTTTCAGGTCTTGGAGTTCCAGGATCTTTATATGGGAATGAACAGACTCTTTTGTTGCCATTTATGTCTATTATGAATATTTGTATAGATGGTTATACATTTATAAATAAATATTATAAATATTCATATAGATGGTTATACATTCCCCTCAGGAAGAAACATATCTATGGCAACATCTGGGCACTTCAGTTTTGTTACTGCCATGCCCTGAGTGATTTTCCAAGGAAGATTTATCACAGCTGGAGCAGATGCCTGGTAGCCAGCCTGGTGGTCAGCCTAGTCTTTCTCCAGTTCAGCAAGAAGAAGAATTGATAGAAAGACCATCCTGACCCCCCAAGAGATGTGGCAACTCTGGTGTCTGGAACAAACTCTTTCCTGGTAAAGAAGCAAAAATATGCCAACAAGTATGGAAAACAAAATGGTGGCCAACAGACCAAAAATGCTAACAATGTGGGATCCCAACTTTATTCACATGGTTGAAGGTTTTAGAACATCACTGCATCCTTAATAATTAATTAATGTTCAGTTGGATGTGCCTATAGTCCTCGAAATCTCTTGTTTCAAAAATGTATACACATAAAATTTGATTCTTTCATGAATCCACAGCTGCAAAATCTGAAGAAACTCTATATTCATTATGAGATCTATCCCATGTTTAAAAGAGCGTGGAACAGCAGCACTCCAAACAAGGACAAGTATGCAGTGCATTGTGACTGCTTTCACTGACAGACGAGTTTTCATAAAGATATGAGTTAGCAATTTTGAAGCAAGTGTTAACATGGTGTTAATTAAATCTGAAGATAGAATGAAATTGAGAAACCCTTAAAAGGGACTAGAGGCTATGGAAAAATACAACAAAGGAGACAGCAACATTTGAAGCTCAAGTTGGAGGTAACATAGAGTTCAGCCCACATAAACTGCAGATATATAGAAATAATGCAATGTAATTTAAAATTCAGAGATCTGGGATTGGATTCATCATAATATAATACATCATTCTCATGATCAGATATGTATTAGAACACCAGAATGCATACAGAATTTGTTTCAAGAGCTTCAAAGATTCAATTTTTTGAAAAAATTTACCCTCATGACTGTGCTTCATCCCATTGCACTAAGTGGACATCCTAAAGTTACAGCATGCTCTCAGCCCTGAGAGAAACACACATGGAACAGAAATACATACACTGAAAGATATATATTGAAAAGAAAGAGGTGTTTCTAGTATTAAAAAAAACCCCTGACAACATCATTCTGGAGCTATGAAGGTATAAAAGATCAGCTCAGTAATTTTTTATGGTGTTCCAGAAAAGTATGCTTTTACAGAATGGGATGATGTGCCCCAGCTATTGCTTTCAAGCTCCAACCTTTCCCACTAAGCTGTTTGCACTTTCATTTGTGCTAACTGATCTCAATTTTTCAACTTTGCAAAGAGAGTGGGGGGGGGGATCTGTAGACAGATAAAATCCAGAATGAAACTTGTAGATGATAATCTTCCCCAGTTATACAGGGATTCCTGCAATTTCAATATCTAGTTGTATAGAAACTAAGTGCCTGTGAGCAAAGGCTGCATTCCCATCATACAGTGAATATACAGTTGGATGGAAGTTAACACATTCTCCTTCCCCTTTACAATAATGGCTTTGCTTTGTTCTGTCACAAGCAAGGTGGAAATGAAACATGTCTGCCTGCATAGGCAGATGTTTTTATCTATCGTGAATGCTTATCTTTTAAGATTCCACTTTTCTCTTCAACTCCTTTAATAAGAGGCCTTTCATAATTCATGTAACCTAGGACACACAGCTATGGCAAGTCCAGGAGGCGGTTTTCTGTCCTGGAAAGCTCTGGGGTCTCTACAGGTGGTCCAAAATGTAAAGGAACATGGCTCCAAAACCAGCAAAGGCCACATTTGAGAAATGAGTTGTGCTTGATGTTAAATGGGATGTGAGTGTGCAATCTATTGTAGAGGCAGATTGCAAAAAGATCTCTCTCTCTCTCTCTCTCTCTCTCTCTCTTTTAGTGGGGACTAGAAAAAGGATGGCCAATGAAGTCTGGAGGAGTTAAGGGCTGCAAAAACAGCTAAAGGAGGCTGCATGTGGCTCCAGACCCACATTTTGTACATCCCTGATGCAGCACAACCTCTTCCCAATACTGACCAGTCACCTGTCTCCAGGAAGTCCAAAAACAAGAATCCTTCTACTTTACTTTTTCTAACAATGTCATTCCTTGGACGTATAATGCTTCTGAACATGGATATTCTAAGACAAGAAAATTCAGACTATTTTGTTTTCCTCCTTAACTGGAAAACAGTGTTCCTGAGCAACCCAAGGGCTAGTTTATACATTGCAGACAAAAAGTGATAAGGGATCACTGGCCTGTTAGACTGCCAAAATAAAGCTGCTTCGGGTCTCTTTGGAGGTATGCTATTTAAATGATACATGGGTCCTTAGAGTCCGGAGGTCACACCAAAGCCACAATCCATTCCTAAGCACTGGAGTGCAGCTTTGGTGCAGTTTCCAGATTCTTAGGATGCATGCATCATTTAAACAGCATACCTCCAAAGAGACCCGAAGCAGCTTTATTTTGGCAGTCTGTAACAGGCCTAAGTGTCCTACTGGACTGACCTGGTCAAACAGCACTCCTTTTTCACAGTGAAAGAGCCCTTTCTCACAACGGCTTCATACCACACTGTTACATGAGAAGGAACCTTTGACTGAACCTACTGGGCACTGCTATATGTTGTGGCAGCAAATTCCATAAATCTTGCACTGTGTGAAGAAACATTCATGAACTTACTTATTGCCATTCCCTTTCGCCCTCAATTGTAATATAATGAGCCCTCTGGATTTGCTGGGATTTGGTTCCGGGACCCCCTGTGAATGGCAAAAAATGCAGATGATTGCATCCCCTATTATTCAATGGTGGTAATATGTGCACAGACACCTCAGTGCATGTGTGTTCATGTCAGCATTTTAAGTATAGGACATGACAATCTATGGTTGTTCAAAATGGTGGATACAGAGCCCATGGATTAGGAGGGTCCACTGAAGGAGGAAGGAGGGCTTCTCTCTGTCTACTTTGTCCATATTTAAAGATAGCATCATATATACCTAAAGTCACCCAGTGAATTTCCATGGCAGAGCATGGATTTGAATTCTGGTCTCCAGAATTTCAAACCACTACACCAGGCTGGGTCTAAATATCCTGATGGCATCAGATCCCATATGATCTTGAGAGCAAAGAAAGTAAGGCCTGGTTAGTACTTGGATGGTGGCCACCTCAAAATACCATATGGCATGGGTTTTATTTCAGAAAAAGACAATGGCAAACTATGTGTATTCTTTGCGTAAGAAACCCCTTTGAAATTTATGGCTCCACTGTGAGTTGACAGGTGACTTGAAGGCATGTACACATAGATTATTTTGTTATAATTAACTACATCTTTTAAATATGGAAAAATGCTTGTTTTGTACATGCAAAATGTGTTTCCCTCTCGTGTGAGAGGGAGGGTCATTCAGTCATGAAGTTCCTCAGCCTGAAGTACTACAGTCGAATGGAAGCTTTATCACTTTACTCACTGGTTTTTAAACCAGCTCCCAGAAGTGACGCTATAAAGCTGGAGTTTATGTGAAGCGTGACAAGAAGCAAGTATAGGGAGTTAAAAAGAAGGATATTGTTCTCTTGCTTATGTCTGGCCAATTTATGTAAAAGAAAATAGGAATCACGCCTAGTCTCCTGCTTGAAAAACAACCACTGCAGGCACAATTAGCATTTCAGTTCATTCACTCTGGTAGGAAAAAAGTTAAGGTGGCTTTTGGCTTCCTCTTTAGTTTCACATCCAGTGAAGCAACACAGTCTGGAAAACTGTAAACAAAAAGATAAAGACCTCGAATGACACATTACTAACTAAGCCAATGGCACAAAAAGGTCCAGGCACACTTGTTTTTAGCATCCCTTTCTGTCTGAGAACACAAAGCTCCCTTGGGCTGGCATAATTACTGCTTTACCACCACTGATGTATGTCGAGCTGTCACAGGGCCACGCAATGCAGGGTGCTAAGTGCAGTAAAATCCCATTCTTTGCAACTGCTTTTCTGCAAAGTCTGGTTAATTCTTTACAGCTAAAACTTTTGTGCTTCTGAGAGAGGGAAAACAAAATGAACAAACTGTAATCCTGCTTGAAATATAGCCTTGACTTTGGAATTTAAAACACAAGATAGCACCAGACCTAATTGGAAAAGAGACGATAAAACCAAAACGGGAGGCCTACAAAGGAAGCGACCTGCTCGGCTCTTGATGGAGCCTTGCATCATGAAGTATCCTCTGTTTTGGCTGAGAAAAACAATGTAGGAAATGGCTGTGGACTCTGTAAAAAGATAAAATTGAGGCAATGTTTTTAAATGCAAACAAAATGTTAAAACAGAGAGGCCCCTTTCTTGTACTACTAATACCTGATGACTTACAGTTGGCCAGTATAAGTAGACACTAAGCAGTGCTGCAAATCAAGGGAAATTTATACTCAATGCTTGAATAGCCATTATGGGACCAGTCCTGTGATGTGAACTTTAAATGAGCTCTCCAAGGTGCTGGAACACTATGGGGGTAGGATTCAGTTCCCTGGACAGCTCTTCTTAAATTTGGAATGAAACCTTGGCCCCATCACACAGTTGTAGTACTATAATCTCATTTCAGCTTCCATGGCTCCCTCCTGTGGACTCCTTCTGGATGTTTGGTCAGAGATGAACCTACCAAATTGGAGGATTCTGTGGCTGAGGATCCTAAGACCCCTTCTTCCACTTCCAGTCTCAGGAACAGTCTTTGGGATACTACCATGGCAATGAAAGTAGGATTAGAATGCTGTTCTTGTGTGTTTGAAAAAGCCCCTGAAATGGATGCACTGCCACACAGACATGGAAGCTGCTAGACACCACTGTAAAAGATCACTGGAGAACTGCCATCTCAGGAGGAAGGCTGTAGTTTTGTACATTGCAGTCTATTCACAACTTTACCATCCACACCAATGAAGCAGCTCAGGAGGATACGAAGGGCAGTTTGGCAGACACTTATTTCAATGGTGTTTATTTACTTTAATGGCTTTATTATTTAATTTGCTTGCGGTTGTAATACATTTATTGTTTTATTTTTACAGATGTTGTTAAACATTTTCAGTGTGTGTGCGTGTGTTTGCGTGCGAGAGAGAAGGCTGGACAAAATGCCATAAACAAAAACTTAATGTGCTTGTGAATTGTTCCTCGGTGAGTGCTTGAGACGATTTACAATAAAAACAAACACAGCCTTTCCAAACAAGGCCAATAAAGTGCCTTCCGAGAAATAAACCGCTCTCCTCAATGAAAAGCGATTTCCCTTGGTTTAACCTCTGTGTCCTTGCAAGCACGCTTAGGACTGTCTTCCGAGGAAATGCCCACATATATCTCCAGTCCATTAGAACGATGTCCAGCTAGGCTTTAGTTGACGCAGCCCTCTGCAAGACATCACTCATCATTGCAACCATTGATGCAGGTCACCTGACTCTATTCTGGGTCAGCTAGGATACATTTCCCAGCAAACAGTAAGCTTACTGTGGCAGGCCTTTGCAATAGCTTGTCTTTTTTCCCCTCCTGACCTTGAAGGCCCCATGCTATCAACACCATTCCTCATGCGAGCATGCGCAAGTTGTAGCGTTAATTAGTTTGTAGAAAGGCTGGAGTCAAGGAAGACTCAGAATTGCCCGCTCACATATTTGTATTCTATGTTGGATAACTTTCAAAAGCCCCCATAAACAATTACAGGCAAAAAGAAAATGAAAAAAGCTCTGTTCTATTGGAAAGATGCAGGAAAAAAACACCAGGCCGATTTTAATTAGAGGCATAGTGTACTGCTCAAAACAATTTACTGTAATGTGCAAGCATTTGCTGTTTTGCTTTGATGGATTTATTTCTGATCTTCCCATTATGGTACCGGATGCATTTGAAAGGAACCAGCCAAGAAACAGTATGCCACGTGCCCTTCAATGTATGGAATATGTTCAGAAGATTTATGAATCCCATAATCGGTTGGAATCTCAGCTTAAATAAAACCACGAAGAAAGGAGAAGGAAGAGTTATTTCTTCAAGTTTGACCCAAAATATTACATCTCTTTTCTTTTCAGGGCTCTTTAAGAGACATTTTCTGGGCTATATAAGGCTCTCTTCTTCCTCCTCCACAGTTGTTTCCAGCCATGCTATCTTTCTCATCCACGTTAATCCCTTTAATATGCGATATACATACTTGTCTTTTGCCATGCAGTTTCCTTCCAACAAATTCCATTCCCCCTGGAGACACATCCCTCCTCACAAATTTCAGCATTAAGCATGAAAAATCAAAGAAGTACACCAGTCTGCCCATATTACATTCATCTGAAGAATTCATCTACACAGAAATTTGCCCCAGTCCAAGTTTTGAGATTGCCGGGAAGCCTGGTGGACAGCAATTAACATCAAGGGGCTGATGTATTTCTGTTTGGATGTTACCCACTGCAGTGCTTTGCAGTCTGCTAAGCTGCTGCCCTTGAGACAATGATGGAAAAAAAGAGAGCCACAGGAAACCGTGAGCACATGTGGAGCTCGAAGGAAGATCCAAGGAAGATTGCCCAGGTGAAAAATTCAGAAAAGAAAAAGGGAGGAGTCCCAGGTAGTAACCGCAAAGAAGGCTAAGCCGGATGTCAATGAGATGTGTGACCACCAGTTTGCATTTGAATGGCAGCTGTGGAGGACTCCATGTTCCTTTAGTGGAATGGAAATCTACTTGGCCTTGCTACTGTTTTTAGGCTTTATTCTCTCTCTTGTTCAGTTTTGCAGTGCTGGATGGAATCTGTTTATTTGCATAATTTTATTAATACTAAAAGCACTTTAATTTTGGTTGGAACTCCTTAGCCTTACTTTTCACAATCTGTTTTCTTCTACTCTTTCTCTTCCACTTACCACTCTCTTTTTTTCTCAGCTATTTTTTCTTTCTTCTCTTTCAAGTGTTCATTCAGCCTTTCCTTCCCTTCTCTCTCCTACCAGCACATAACAGGCAGTAGAAATTCTTCCCCTTTATAGAAAGAGAGAGAGAACTGTTTGTAGAGTTTTACACTTTGCAAAGGAAAATAGTAGAGGCCTTGGGGAGAAATGAATCGCCTCAGCCTGCCTCATTGTCTTTAGAGTAGACAAGAGAAGCTTAAGATGTTCCTGCAGGAAACAGTATGGCCCTTCAGAGCAGAGACTCCTCAAAAGTAGGAAGTCTTGAGTTTTGGTTTAAATGCTTCCTGGTGGGTTTAGGGGGCCCTAATTTCTATTGCTATGTATTTCATCTGTCTTGTGAACCTCATCTGTTTTTGTTTCTAGGTACATATGGATGTCTTTATATGTATGTGTCCACACAGGGACATCAAGAAAATGGATGAGAATTCCTGCTCTGTGTTGCATGCTGTTGTCTCTTCCTTGATGAAATGGTAGCTCTTCATATTTTATAACTATTTTTTTACCTGCTCTAGTAGGTAAGTTTGTAAGTGTGATTGCAATACAGGGAAGGAAGGAGGGAGCAGGAATGGGATTGGGTTAACCATCCCCTTTCAGAGTAACCTGCCCTTCTGGTTGCAATCTCTCCTATATTAACCTATCCTTAGGTTAAAGGGAAAGGGAGAGGGAAATAGTAGAGGCCTTGGGGAGAGATGAATCACCTTGGCCTGTCTCATTGGCTTTAGAGTAGACAAAAGAAGCTTAAGATGTGTCTGCAGGTTACAGACAGATACAAGGAAACAATGTGGCCCTTTGACACGATTGTCTAGTTGTATCTTACTATAGGATCCAGTGCTCATCTCCATTACTAAACCAAGGGAGCCAGCATTGTCAAAGACAACTCTGTGATCAAGTGGCCAGCATGACTGCACAGAATGCTGTTACCTTCCCACTGAAATGGTACCTGTCTATCTACTTGTACATTTACATGCTTTCGAACTGCTAGGTTGGCAGAAGCTGGGACTGATGACGGGAGCTCACGCTATCATGTGGCTCTTGGGTCTCAAACAGCTGATCTGCTGACTGACAGAGTCTGCGCCTAAACCACTCAGCCACCACATCCCTGGGTTAGGCCCATTGAAATTAATGATGCTTATTTCTTAGTAAACATATATAGGGATTTTTAAAGATGCAGCTGTGTTCTCTTGTGGCATAGAAGGAACACAGCAGTGCCATTAAGACTAACTGGTTTTTATTTTAGCATGAGCTTTCAAGTATATAAACCCATTTCTTCAGATGCAATAGAGAGTGATATTGTGGACTCAGGTTATAAAGCATATTTATACATTTGTGGGAGTAGGATGGACTATTGGGATATTATCGCACTGCCTCAGCGCAGGATGAAACTTTAAAAAACCTTTTTAAAATGGGTGTTATCGCACACTTACATGCCCAAGCATCCCGTACCAATCTTGGCATCCTGTACTCGATCTGTACTTCTCTGGCACTTTGTGAAAGAATGGGATTTTCTTTCTTTCTTTCTTTTCTTTTTCTTTCTTTTCTTTTTTTAAAAAGCAACTACAAGTATAAGGGCAGTTAGGTAATTTCAGATCCTCATGCAGGATTCTAAATTTTGTGGAATCCCTATTCCTGGGAAAGCTGTGCCTGTTGAATATCTGTAGCTTTAAATAGCAATAGCAAGTACATTTCTATACTGATTATCAGTGAACTAGCATTCCCCAAATGGTTTGCAATATGAAAGCCCCACAAGCTCATTTCAGACTATGGAGATTATCAGATGGGGAAAAAGGATGGGAGATGAATCCAGATGCTCCTGTCCTTATCGTGAGATTGTGTGATTATCAGATGACGTCCTGGGACATCACACTCATTCCATCCTTATCTCATTAATGAAGTGTGATTGTCTCATCACTTTTTGTTAAGAGGGGTTTCCCGTGAATAAAAAGTGATGAAACCATCACACTTCATTGACAGGATAAGGATGGGATGAGTGAAATGTCATCTGATAATATTTGCACAATCGCGCAATAAGGATGGGAGTATCCTGAGTCTCTCCTGCTTTTCCCCCCGTCTGATAATCTCCAATGACTCTGGAGATCAGGTTTCTATTCCCCACTTGCCATGGAAACCCACTGGATGACCTTGGGTAAGTCACAGACTCCTAGCCACAGAAAACCCAATGATAAGTTTGCCTTTGTTGGTGGTGGTTAATTGCCCTCGAGTCGACCTGGACTCATGGTCTGCCTGGAATACTGTGTCCAGTTCTGGGCACCACAATTCAAAAAGGACATTGAGAAACTGGAGCGTGTCCAAAGGAGGGCGACTAAAATAGTGAAGAGTCTGGAAACCATGCCTTATGAGGAACGACTTAGGGAGCTGGGGATGTTTAGCCTGGAGAAGAGAAGGTTAAGAGGTGATATGATAGCCCTGTTTAAATATTTGAAGGGATGTCATATTGAGGAGGGAGCTAGCTTGTTTTCTGCTGCTCCAGAGACTAGGACCCAGAACAATGGATGCAAACTACTGGAAAAGAGATTCCACCTCAACATTAGGAGGAACTTCCTGACAGTAAGGGTTGTTCGACAGTGGAACAAACTCCCTCGGAGTGTAGTGGAGTCTCCTTCCTTGGAGGTCTTTAAACAGAGGCTGGATAGCCATCTGTCGGGGATGCTTTGATTGAGATTTCCTGTATGGTAGAATGGGGTTTTACTCGATGGTCCTTGTGGTCTCTTCCAACTCTACAATTCCATGATTTCATGGTGACCTATGGATGAGATGTCTCCAAGACCTCCTCTTCTCACCTTCTCTGCTCAGATCCTGCAGGCTCAGGCTCATGGTCTCCCATCTGATGTGAGGTCTTCCCCTCTTTTTGCTCCTTTCCACTTTTCCTAGCATCATTGCCTTTTTAAATGAGTCTTTCATTCTCATGGTGTGACCAAAGTACAGCAACCTCAATTTAAATATCCTGGCTTCTAGGGGAAGAGTTTGGGCTTGATCTGTTCTAGGACCCATTTGTTTGTCTTCTTGGCCACTCATGGTACCCTCAGCGCTCGACTCCAGCACAATCAAATTAGTTGCTTTTCTTTCTGTCTGCTTTTTTTATTGTCCAGCTCTCACATCCATACATGGTGATGGGAAATAGTGTCCAATGCTTTGCACTTTAGAATGCTATCTCATTCTTTCATAGCTGCCCTTCCCAGTCCGAGTCTCTTGACTGCAGTCTCTGCTCTGATCAATATTTGATCCAAGACATGGGAATTGAACTATTTCTATGTTGTTGTTGTCCAGGATGAATTCATGTGCTTCTTCCATGGTCATTACTTTTGTTTTGATATTCAGCTTTAAGCCCACATTAGCACTTCCTTCTTTGACTTTCTTTAGTAGTTGTTCCAGGTCTTCTTTTTTTGTTTAATTTTGTGCTAGTAGTATGGTGTCCTCTGGGTTAATATTTCTTCCTCCAGCCTTCACTCTTCCTACCTCCGAGTCTAAGCATGCTCAGTATATATTTTCTGCACACATGTTGAACACATAGGGTAATAGGGTGCATCCTTGCCTGACTTTGCCTTAGGGTGAAGTACACCAATGAATCCAACCACACAAGAAAAACAAATGGCAGCAAAACTGAAGGTGGGTTTTCATTCTATGGTTGGAAACAGATAGTGGAGACCTTGTTAACTAGGAAGGTGTGTATGTGTGTCTCTGCACCTTCAAGTCGTCTGTCAACTGATGGCAACACCATGAATTTCATTGGGGTTTCCGTAGGCAAAGAATACACAGGGAGCATTCACCCTTACATTTTTGTCCCAAGGAGATCTGTATCTCTGTGCCAATGCAATCCCGGATCAGTGAATCTCTCTGTGGCATTTGAACCCCGTCGCCACTCACACTTGCCACTGTTTGGAGGCACCTGCATTTCCGGAATGATGCTTTGAGATTCAAATTGATTCGGTAGCATAGTCACGCTACTAAAGATGTGGATCAACAGGGGAAAAAACAGTATCAAATATACTGGGTTAAATGGTTTTTTTGACAGCCCCCCTGAAAACTGCACTGAGTATAGTCAGGGCAAGTGTTTCATGCATTATTTCTGTAGTGTCAACGGGGCCTGAGAGGTGATTTTGCCAGTTCCTTCCCCTGAAATATAGGCTACAGCACCTAATACGTATGTATTAGTGATCTTTCCTCCAAGTACTAATCAGTACTGACTCAGCTTAGCTTCCAAGACCAGCCAGGATCTAGTCCTCAGACCTCAGTAGGGAAGCTAGTCTTTTTATTCCTAGGGGAGAAGGAATGTGTTTTGTTTCTTCAGGGATATAATAAAAACAACTGCCAGCAATACTGTGTGTGTGTGTGTGTGTGTGTGTGTGTACACACACGCACACACAGAGTATATATTTCATTTGATCCTGCAGGGATGAATGCCATTTGCTTTGAATCTTGGAACCCACAGCACTACTCTCAGGGCACAAATCCTGTGGAGCCAGTTTGGGGCTTGAAGCAAATACCATTTCAACCTTCTGTCCTGGAAGGATTCCAAGATGTCCTCCATTTTGAGGCTCACCAAGAAACTCATTGAGTTGCAGGGTGACCAGATATCCTCCCTTTCCAAGACATATCCTCTATTTCCACCTTCTCTCCAGGAGGAATGCCAAAAGGTCCTATATTTGGAGCATGACCGAGAAGCCCATTGAGTTATAGGGTGACCAGAGGTAGTCCTCCTCCTTCTCCAGGACCTGTCCTCCATTTCAACCTTCTGCCCAGGAGGGCTTCTCAAAGGTCCTCCTCCCTTTGGAGCCTGACTAAAAGGCGCATGAATTCAAATGTATATAGGAGTGTCTGTCTTGCGTTTGGTTTTAGTCATCCCCATTTTCCTTGAACTCCCAGAATGCCATGAGTCAGATAGAGTTAAAGCGGTACCAAACCGGGTTATTTCTGCAGTGTGGATGCAGCCTCTCCCGCCTTAACTCCCTCTCCCAGCTTCTGAGGGCAACAAAACAACAACACAGATATAATATAATAATAGATAAGATACGATGACATATGATATATGATTGGCGAAAGGAGGAAGGACGAAGGAGCCGAACTGCGTCCCAATGAAACAGGTGCGGATCCAGCACGAGAATCACCGAAGAACTCCATCCCTCTTAGTGGCGCTGAGCCTTGGGTTAGGAGCTGGGTTCGGATCCTGGTTCGGCCAGGTAAAAACCCACCGAATGGCCTCCTTCGGCGAGTCACCCTCTCTCACCCTCAGAGGCAAAGGCAATAAAAAAACAAACCATGGCCAAGAAACGAATAGAATAGATTTCTTTTGATTTTTATCCCGCCTCTCCATCAGGATCGAAGCGGCAGTTACAGCCTAGTTAAATACAACCATAAACTACAGCAAAATATAAAACCTCGTAAAATACCATTTATTTTTTTACCCCAGAAGCCTTAGGCTTGCCATAAATCGGAAACGACCCGAAGGTACCCAGGAATAAAATCCAGTTAGGAAGAGAAGCTGTGTGTGTGTTTACGCCGGAGGTTCTGGGGGAAGACTTCTTTCCGAAAGTGGGAAAACCCGGCGGCAGGGGAGAAGGGAAAGAAAGGAAAGTGTGTGTGTGTGTGTGTGAGAGAGAGAGAGAGAGAGAGAGAAAAGAAAGAGAGAGAGAAAGGAAGAGAGAGAGGGAGAGAGAAAGTGAGTGAGTGAGAGAGAGAAAGTGAGTGAGTGAAAGAGAAAGAGAAAGAAAGAGGGAGAGAGAGAAAAAAGAGAAAGAGAAAGGAAAAGAGAGAGGGAGAGAGAAAGTGAGTGAGAGAAAGAGAGAAAGAAAGAGGGAGAGAGAGAAGAAAGAGACAAGAAGCGAGAGGGAGAGAAAGTGAGTGCAAGAGAAAGAGAAGAAAAGAGGGGAGAGAGAAAGAAAGAGAACGGAAAGAGAGAGGGGGAGAGGGAGAAGAAAGGTGGAGAAAGAGAAGAAAGAAAGAGAGGAGGAGGAAGAAGAAAGAGAAGGGAAAGAGAGAGAGAGAAAGGAAGAGAGGAGAAAGAAAGGAGGAGAGAGAAAAAGAGAAAGGGAAGAGAGGAGAGAGAGAAAGGAAGAAGGGAGAGAAAGAAGGCGGAGAAGAAAAAGAAGAAAAAGAGGGAGAGAGAGAAGAGAGAAACAAAGCGAGAGAGGAAACAAGGTGAGAGAAGAGAGAAACAGAAAGAAGAGAGAGATGTTGAGTGGAGAGAGAAAGGCAGAGAGAAGGAAGAGTGAGAGGAGAGAGGAAGAGAGTGAGAGAAAACAGAAAGAAAGAGAGAACGAGAGAGAGAGAGTGTGAGAGAAAGAAGGAAGAAAATAAAAAGAGAGAGAGAATGCTGAGTCTCGACCTTCAAGACCCCCCCCACCATTTCTCCCGGTCCCTGTCAGCCTCCAAAAACAAGGCTCCCCAAAGACCCAGAACTCCCTTCTCTCCTCCTCTTCCTCCTTCGCTCTGTGCCGTGCTGCTGCTGCTGCTGCTGCTCCCTGGAAAGCCTCGTGCCAAAAAAGGACCTTCCCTCTCCTCCCTCCCTCCCTCCCTCTCTGGGCTCCAGCGACAGCAGGTGTTTCCCGGGGATTTTGGGGGCGCGAGGGAGGAGGGGAGGCGGGCTTGAGCTGAGGAGGGAGGGAGGGAGCGGTGCCAGCTGGAGAGGCTCCTCCCCCTTTTTGGGAGGAGGAGGAGGAGGAGGAAGGAGAGGAAGGAAAGGGAGGAGGGGAGGCGGGAAAGCCAGCTCGGGTGTCACTCTTCTGGTCTCTAGTCTGGGAGGCTGTGGGGACTGAGGCTTGGAGGCGTTTCTTTGCTCCAGCAGCGAAGAGGAAACTCCACGAGAACAAGCTGAGGAAAGGAGAAAGAAGGAAGAGAGAAGGAGAAGAGGAGGAGAAGGTGGAGGCAGCGCTCGCCTTGGTTTGAACCGCCTGGCACCAACTTTTTGGGGGGGCTGCGTCGCAAGAGAGGACGAGGTGAGAGGGAAGACCCCCAAGGCTGGGGACAGGGGAGCCCTCTGTCAGGGGAGGAAGCCTCCCTCCAGCGGCACCAGAGAGAGGATGGGGAGGATGCCGCCGCCGCGTGCTGCTGCAATGCGTCCTGGACATGTCACCCCTGACTGCGAGGGGGAGCCGTAAAGGGATTGCGGAGACGCTTTTCGGGTTTTCTGCAAGATGAACCCGGCCCGGAGCTCTTTCTGGGTGAGCTGCTGTGCTGCTGCGTGCTTCGTCGCCGGGATCTCGCCTGGCCGCCGCGCAGTCAGGTGCGCTTCCTTGGGCTTCCTTCCTCTATCTCTCTCCTGGCTTCCTTTGGGGGATTGGATCCTTCTTGGAGATGGGCAGAGTTGTTCTGGCATGGCTATTTCGTGGCATCGTGGAGGTCTTGCTGGTCTTGCACAAGGGGAGAGTTGGTTTCCTTTTCGGGATTGGAGGGGGGGTATTCTGGTTGGCCTCCCCGATGCCCCCGGCTTTTTGGAAAGGATGCTTCCCTGGGAAAAAGGGGTTTGTTTGGTCGGAGGGAGGCGGGAGGATGCCTCGCAAGTCGGCGCACCTGGGCCCCCAAGGTCCCGCCGGATCTGGGGCTTGGGCTGGGCTGATCCGAGGTTGGCTACGAGCTTGGAAGGGGAGAGGTCTTTCCTCGCCCTTTGGAGTTGTCAGGGGCTTGGTTTTAAGGATGGCGGGGAGAGAGGAGAGAGGGACCGAGTGTGAAGGGGGTCCCCTTCTTGGATCCAAGCAGAGGAGCCCCGATCTGGCTCTTCGGAGCCCTCCCTGGATTTAATAACAATATTATAATAAATGATGATGATGATGAATGATTTATTTCCACCCCGCCTTTCCCAAGGAACCAGGGCGGATCGCAACATTTCAAAACAACGCTGACAAACCAAATGCAGTTAAAGACAATTGAAAGTATCCCAACCTCCCCAACCTCTCACCCCAAATCATAGAGCGAACATAAAACCGATAAAAGGAAAGAGGGGTGCTTTCCCCGCATCTCATGGCCATCCTTGGTCCGGGGCTTAACTTCGGACGGACCTCGGATTCAAAGACACTCTAGCTTTTTGGTTATCTTGCAGAATCGGTCGCAAAGGCTCTGGCCCCTTCGAGACTCACAGGAGGAAGGAAGGAAGGAAGGAAGAAGGAAGGAGGAAAGGAAGGAAGGAAGGAGCTGGCTTTCATGGCATAAGCTAGGACTTGATCATTCATGGCAAGCTTTCCTTTAGACTTGAACCGACTTCCCCAGGCTCAGGTCTGCGAAGACCTCTGCTGCACTAGCTTCTTTCTTTGGAAGCGGGGAAGCCCTTGGGTTGCTGCTCCTGCTGCCCCTCTCTGCCAGGACCAGGGCCCAATGTAAATAGGGGGCTTTCCTACCCTATTTACTACCCTTCCTTGCACTGCTCTGCCTAAGGGGCGCGTTGCTTCCCTTGCTTGATGGATGGCCCTCGAGAGAGGAGAGAGAGGGACTCCGGAGCGATGCCCAGCTGGCTTGCTTGACCAGAAGTCCTCCTCTGGGGTCCTCCAGGAGAGCCAGCAAGAGAGAGAGAGAGAGGGAGGCCCCTTTAATTTGCAACGACTCCTTTCCTCTCCCATTCAATCCATCTCTTTGCAGAGCGGGGCTTTCCAACAAAATCCAGCCAGCCCTTCCCATCCCGACTCAGTACCATCCGCCTTGCGAACCTGCCGCCCTTCCCTAGTTCCTTTCACATGAAACCCTTTAGATATCGAACCTGCTCTGTCACTCTCGGGGTCCAGAATCCCGCTGCTTTTTGGCCTTGCCCTCCACTTTCTCTCGGTTGGCAGCTAAAGTGGTGAGGGTGGAAACCCTGCCTATGAGGAAAGACTAGGGATGGGGATGTTCAGCTGGAGAGAGAAGGTTAAGGGGTGGTATGATAGCCCTGTTAAATACTTGAAGGATGTCATATGAGCAGGAAACAAGCTTGTTTTCTGCTGCTCCGAGACTGGACCTGGACAATGGATGCAAGCTGCAGGAATAGAGATTCCACCTCAACATTAGGAGGAACTTCCTGATAGTAGGGCTGTCCGACAGGGGAACATACTCCCTCGGACCCCTCCTTCTTGGAGGTCTTTAAACAGAGGCTGGATGAGGGGTGCTTTGATGGAGAGTTCCGCATGGCAGAATGGGGGGTGATTGGAGGGCATTGCGGTCTCTCCAACTCACCATTCTGTGATTGGGATGGCGGCAGAAGGTTGCCCTCTTTCTTGCTCCGGAGTTGGGCTCGGGGTGTGGCATCTGGAGTTGGAAGGGAGTCTCAGGAAGAGGGTGGTTGAATGTGACCTTCTTCCCTCCTTCCTCTCTCTCACCTGGGCTCAGCAAGTTTGGGGATGAACCTGCTGCACCTGTTAATGCACTCCTTTCTGCCCCTCTCTCTTAAAGCCCTCTATCCACACAGAATGCACACCAAGACTTCTGAAGTTTCCGTGGCCACTGCTGGGTTTCCTAGCCCACCCTTTTGTTTTTCAGTTTGAAGCTAAGTTTTTAGGGGAGATGAATTAGGAGAGCACGCTGGAAGATTGTGATGAGAGCAGGCAAATCCTCGTGGCAAGTCTGGGTTTGGTGTGGTTTTAGAGAAACATGGGACTAGACCTGAAGTGTCCCTTCTGGTTTAATGGGCCTTCAGCCTCCTCCCCCCTTCTCAACCCCTCCTTGTCTTGAATGGAAACTGCATGGAGAAGAAATGGGTGTTTTGTATTCGCGGGCACACAAAAGGCAGGATGAAACCACCATAGGAAGAGGGCTTGGAGAGCTTCGTGTCACTCAAAAGCATGTCCAGTATGCCTTCTCCAACTGGACCCAGAAAAAGCAGACCTCAGTGCAAAGGCCAAAGAGAATATGACCAAATTCTCCCTTTTAGGTAGTATGCCATCACTGGCTTTGCTCCAGCTGTTAGAAAGTCAAAGGTAGAGCAAAGGCTAAAGAAAACACAGTTGTTTTTGTAGGTAGTTGCCCATTGGATTATTGCACTGTTGATAATTTCTGTTTTAACAGATTGATTTTAATGCATTAGTTTAATTCTTTTTTTAAGGGTGTGTGTGTAGTATATTGTATTACATATGTATCATGTGTGGTATTGGTGCTGTGCCACTTGATTGCCTGCATTAGAAAGCGGGATACAAAATAAAAGTGTGTTTACCTTCTTTATTATAAGGTTCTCCGCTGCCTACCACTGGCTGAAACGACCTGGGTCCTAGATACCGTTTTTCATTTCATCTGAGTGGAAAGCCTTCCCTGTATATTGTGCTTTTCTTGCCCAGGGCCCACTTTGTGGCTGAAGGCAGAGTTAAATACTCTAATAATATAACAATCATCATCATAACCATAACTGCTTCTCTCAACGTGCATGTGTTTGTGTCTGTACAGTGAATCTCTGGTATAGCTATCAACAAGGAGTTTGTTTCCCTTCCCCTTCAGCAGTGGCACTTCGGAGGAGTTTGTTTTGGTCCAAATGAGAATTACGTGTGGCTAAGTAACCGAGCTGCCAGAGGGCGACAAGATGTTGAGCGAATTGCTTTTAGATGAACAAATTAAGGAACGAGGGGAGACAATCTGCTCTTGCATTATTAGACACGGCTTGGAGTTCGAGGAGGGGAGCTGGTGCCATATTTTTGAAATGCTAATTTCTTACTGAGTCAGAGGGATGCACCTTATTTACTGTCCGTGTGAACAGCGTGGGGAACAGCGTCTCTTTTTCCTTTGCTTGTTTTTTGTGACAGTAAAAAAACAACAGATCGAGGAAGCAAATTTCGTCTGTGTTTATTCCCCTGAAGAAAACAAGAATCCTCCCTGTATGTTTGTTTTCTTTCTCGCTTGAGTAGTATCAATGCATCGACAGCCTCATAGGCTTTGAGCTTTGTCCTGAATGGAAGATCTTTCTGGGATGTTTAGGTTAGCATCTTGGTTCAGAAAACATTTAAAGGCAGGTGTTGAATGTGAACAGCCATTGAGTTGTCAGGCCCTACAGCATTAGGAAAGCAAAGGTCCGTGAAGAAAAGCGGGCCCTCTTCTAAATGAGGGAAGTGGGGCCATAGAAGGTGTCACTTCGCCTGATTTCTGACATTAAATGAATGCATTCATTTAGATAGTGGGGGCTAGCCTTACGACTGTGAACTTTGCATTGCAGTCTATTAAACACGATTAGCATTGGGCTGCTTCCTCTAGCAGTCCTTTCAGTTTAGCCAAACTGGTGCATGGGATCGTGCTGCATGTTGTTTACAGTCAGATCTCACTGCCCTGTTCTCTTGCCTGTTAGATTAACCTCATCCCAAGACTCCTTACATATGTGAATGGCTTGGTACACCAGGCAGATTAGATCAGGCATTCTGGTTCACACACAGTCTGTTACACTGTTTCATTTGGCTCTTGCCTAAGGCATTTGGCAAGCCCCCCCCCCCTTTAGATTTAAGTGTCTCCAATATTGTTGAGTAAACTCAGATAAACTAGAAGTACGACTGCATGGGAGCCAAGGCAGATAGAATACTGGAACTGAGAAGAAGAAGAAGAAGAAATGCAGCCTGAGCAAAAAGTCTGTTACCTTTAAGGCAACTAATACTGGGAAATAGGGGCTGTGTTGCTTTCATCCCTTTTTAAAAAGGATGTCCATCTTGTTATTGCTTGTCAGCCTTGTGAGCTTTGATTGCATTGGCGCATTATGCACAACCAGAACATTTATATTTTCGGATCTATTGCGTTTCCCAAGTGGGACTATCACTGTTTAACTGGCTTAGTTAAAGCTAAATGCGAGAAGCATAAATCTCAGTAGACAAGGTGTGAAAACCGTTTGGCAAATACTAGCCTTTTGATTTAGAAATGCTGTGGTTTGTGGTTTTGTTTTCCACCACCGAGTCCCTAGCACTCTGGAAAGAGAGAAAGAGAGAGCGGGGGAAACATGCCCTTTCTTAAAACCTTTGTTTTAGGAAAAACATTTCAGGCTCATATTGTTTTCCTCTTTAAAATTCTATTAGATTGTTTTTTTCTTTCCTTTTTGGATTTTTTGTTGTTTTCTTTGTCTATTTTAAGTTGCTGGTTCTCTTGTATTTTCTCCTGTTAAAGTTTTTCCATTGCGCATTCCAGGTTATTAATAATTTTACTTATTTTTGCAGAAGCCTTTCTTCTCTGTTGCCACAGTTGAAATATCATTTCTTATTCCTTCTGTTTCCCCCCCCCTTTGTTCTTTCTTGCCAATAGTCTTCCTTCCCTTATTGACTCTATATTTCTTTTCTGTTCTGGTCGTCTTTTGTCTCTTTCCCACCACATCCCTTCTCTATGTATTATCCTTACCATTCTGGCTGCCCCAGTCTAGACTCATTAAACACAGGAATTGGAAAGGAATACCGTCGTTAAGTATGTTTACTCAGAGGTAAAACCCATGGTCAGCTACTCTCTCTAGGTAATTAATCAGCGACAGTCTCAATTTTAAAAGCCCTGAGAAGCCATTTTTTAATACTGCTTAGACTGGAATAGCCCGTCACAATGTCTTGATGCCATACTGCCGTCTGGTTTCACAGTGATAGTCGCACTGACTAGGTTTTCCTTAATCCTACAGTTTCATTTCATTCTGGATTACTGCCTGAGCCACTTTCTTTTACCTCATGCTGATCATCTGATATGGCTGGCCGAGTGGGCAGTCGTCAAACTTTGGTTGTCCGGATTATTTATTCCCAAAAAAATAAAACGGCATTGGTTCAGGTTAAAAAGCACTGGTCTCAAGGTTGAATTGGTTTTTACCGGATGCATATGGACCTCTTGGGTACTCCTTTTTATAGTCCCTCCTGATCAGATGGAGAAAACACACTTTTAAAAAAGTATGAAGGAATGGAAGGAGGATGTTCTAATTGTAAACACTAGCCAATCCCAACTTGACCATTGGGTGTTTTCTCGGCCTGTTACAGACTGCCAAAATAAAGCTGCTTTGGGTCTCTTTGGAGTATGCTGTTTAAATGATGCATGCATCCTAAGAATCCGAAGCTGCACCAAGCTGCACTCCAGTGCTTAGGAATGGAGTGTGGCTTTGGTGCGACCTCCGGACTCTTAGGACCCCGCATCATTTAATAGCATACCTCCAAAGAGACTGAGCAGCTTTATTTTGGCAGCTGTAACAGTCTCTGAGGTGTTTACTTTGTCAAGCTAGAATCGGCAGCCTGCCGTCTGCATGGCTTCTGCCTGAAGCTTGTATATCTCAGTGGGGTTTAGTGGAGTGCTTCTAGCTTTGGTCTATCCACCACTTGAAATAAAGGCCACCTGCACATCTCCTCCAGTGTAGAGAGCCTACTGTAGGAGGTGTTCATCACAAATATGGCTAGTGCCTGCTGGCATATTGAAGTAGTTGGATTTGAAGTGCGTGGCTTGATCTCAAAATGGCTGGAGCTATCATGCGAACAGGCACCAACAGAATCACCTGCCTATCTACTCCCAGGTACTTGGGTACCACAGGAATTTCAGACCCATGGGGTCTTGTCAGGAGAAACTGTTACTTGTCCAAGGTAATATCTAGCAGGATAACAGTCTACTGAAAGAAAAAGGTGTCTGCTTCAGTGGCTAAGTGTGTATGATTTTGATTTTCCATCTTTAAACTAGGGGTCAATGTAGAGAGGGTAGGAAGTTTTGTCCCTTACTCAGTTGCCCAGTGTGTGATTGTCTTTGCATAGAATCAGGTAGATTACAATCACAAATTCTAACTCATGCTGTTATAATGAATTCAATTTTTAAGGCCTGTTACAGATTGTCAAAATAAAGCTGCTTCGGGTCTCTTTGGAGGTATGCTATTTAATGATGCATGGGTCCTAAGGTCCAGAGGTCGCGCCAAAGCCCAACTCCATTCCTAAGCACTGGAGTGCAGCTTGGTGCAGCTTACGGATTCTTAGGTGCACACATCATTTAAATAGCACACCTCCAAAGAGACCTGAAGCCGCTTTATTTTGGCGTTGTAACAGGCTACGTTTGGGATCTGATACTCTTTAACCACCCACTGGGAACTTCTCTGGTGCTGCATGAATTTGGAGACCACTGGTAAGGAGAATGTGACTGGCTAACCTTGGGCCAGTCATTCTCCCTTGCCTAACCATACCTCACACTGGCCACTCCGTTGCAATGATAAAGGAGATAGCAGGAGCCATGCACATTGCCTTGGACTCATTGGAAGAATGGGAGGATAAATGCAACCAATAAAATTAATAATAATAATAATAATAATATAATAATAAATAATAATAATAATATAATAATATTTTTATTTTTATCCCGCCCTTCCAATGATCAGGGCGGCTTACGTGAGGATTAAAAACACACTACATACCAATAGAAAAGATTAAAAACCATAAAATACAATAACATTACAAAGCAAAAAATAAAAGCCCAATAGCCCAACCTCATGGCCACGGAAGTGCGTAAGCTGTCTATTATGCCTAATGTCTGTCTGTGTGATATAGTGATTAAGTGCTGGAATAGAGATCCTGATTCTTGCCTTATTGAGTACCTTAGCCATACTTAGGACCCTACAAACGGGCAGGAAGTACGCGCGAGCGGTACTGGGTTGAAGGGGCGGTGCTTCCGCACCCCCTAACCCTAGTGCACGCTCTGCGCACACAAAATGGCGGTGGCCGTTCCCACATGGCCGCCCCATGAGGATGTCCCGACTGCGTGCCTCTATTGGGGTGGCGCCGACATGATGTCCTCACTCCGCGCCAGGGCGCTTAGTGCGCCTTAGTGCGGCGAGGAAGGAGCTCCATTTTGGAGCCCTTCCTGGTTTGGTCTGCTGGGCGCAGCCTTCACAGGCTGCGCCTAGCGCCCAAGGAAGAAAGGGACCAAGCAGCCCTTTCTCCTCCTCCCACCGCCGCGGAGTGTCCTTGGGGCTTGAAGCTCCAAGGACACCCCTTTCCAGGCTTCGGGGAAGGGACATGAGGCCCGGATACAGCGGGGAAGGGGCGGGTGCAATCCGCCCCAAACGGGCGGTCTGTAACCCCCCTTAGTCTGAGCCTGGCCTCCTTCACAGGCTATTGTGAAGTTGAAGAGATGGTGAAAAGAGAGGGAGCCATGCACATGTAAAAGCTGGGTTTGTGTGAGAGGCGCTATTTATTATTTATTTATTTACTGCATCTATATCTTGCCTTTCTCCCAGGATGAATTAAAGGAGGCAGTGACCTTAGCGTTATGGAGGAAAGTGGATATAAATGTACTTACATGATTGTTGTCTGCCAGTGTGTGGGCATTAAGGAGTTGATAAGGCACAGTCACACTGACCACTTGTAAAGTCCTAGTGTGGAAGGAGGATTTGCTCAGTTGATCCAGGCTTTTGTTTAGTTTTGAAAATGCACACAAGAAACATTAGTTTCTATGAGAAAAAAAAAATTCAAGACTAGTTAATGTATCATTTGTTTTAGTAACAAAAGTGTGTGTGTGTGTGTGTGTGTGTTTGTGTGACAAATTCTTTTTCCTCTCTGTGCCTAGGGCTAGCTCTACAATTCTTTTCATACACTTATTCAAACTGGAATTCTGATTACTTGGGATTTTCCCCTTCAAATGGAATGCTCTAGAAATTCACTCTGTTTAGTTGTTGTCAGTTCCTTTCTGCCTTAACCTCTGCCTAAATTTCAGTGCCTGTGATCCACTGACACAATTCATGCTTAAATCTTGACTTTCTTTTGTGCACCATTCTACTAACTTTCCTTGGGGCACCCTTCACCATTTACACATGAAAACTGCAAAGCAAAGTTGATTGGGTGTACATGGGTCGTTCAACTCATTTCATGGGGTGTTTTACCAATGTACAGTGGTAAACTTGTATATCAAGTAAAAGACGAAAGAAAGAAAGAAAGAAAGAAAGAAAGAAAGAAGCTACTTTGTGTAGTCACCTGTGGAATCACATCAATATTGCTTTATCTATCAGTGTTCCCCATGACACAGAAAGGAAGAATGAAGTAAACCAATGAGTGGAAGTAAAAGTTGTGGCAAACTGTAATTCTAGAATTCATCTACAATTTATTCCCACAAAACGAAGTCGGGAGGTATAGAATCAGAAGGGAAGAGCAAAATGGGGAACAATGAAATAATGCAGTGGAATGGTGGAAGTCATCTGTATGCATGCATATTATCACTGTGTGAATAGTGCTGCTTTTGTTAGTCTTGAATGATCAGAATACAGTAAGGCAAATGGCTCAAGTGTCCCTCCACTAATGGACATTTGGTAAAATTAGACCGAGTGCTTCCATGGATCCTCAGATATTGTCCTCAGAAGTCACATTTTCCTTAGCTAATCAATCAGAAGTCTCTTTGGTTCTACAAGAGCTATTTCATCCTAAAAATGGACCACTTCCTAAAAAGTGGACCATAGGAACCACTATGGCATTACAAAGTAAGTTTAGAGCCAAAGCAATGCATTCTGTCCTTGAAAGGGAAAATATTTTGCCCCTGTTGCTCCACCCTCTCCCAAAAAAATCTGCCCCAAAGCCAGGATAAATATGTTAAAAATTGCCCCCTCCTCTGCTTTGGCTGAGCTTTATCCTCAATTTTAAATACAAGCACTGCAGAATTGTTAAATAATTAAAGCAGATTTAACTCTGCACAGTTCGAAGTATCCAGCTGCTCTGTCAAACTGATTGTGGTTAATTTTATTTTTGTGCTTTGTTCTTCCGCAGCAATTTGCTTGCTTAGCCTGACATATTGTTTGGGCCCTGTTTTCTCCAAAAGATGTTTTCTTCATGAGCTTTTGTCAAGGGGATGTATCGCCTCTCAGCCTAAGAAAGTTTCTTAAGTGCAGTTGATGTTCCTCATCTGCCTCAAGTTCAAACTACTTTTGTATGAAATCCATGAACAGTTATGCTTGTCTTCAGAGCATATGGGCATCCTCTGAATGCTGTTTTATAAAATATTTAGACTTGCTTCTGAGCTTTTAAAGAGACATGAACATACTACTCTTTTAGAAATGGGCATTTGACTCTGCACATAGGCATATTTCTTGTTGTTGTTGTCGTCATTGCTGTTGTTGGGTGCATTCAAGTCATTTCAGACTTACAGCAACTCTAAGGTGAACCTATTATTGGCTTTTCTTAGCAAGATTTGTTTAGAGGAGGTTTGCTATTGCCTTTGCTTGAGGCTGAGAGCCTGTGACTTGCCCAAGGTCAACCAGTGGGTTTTAAGCTGATAAGAGAATTGAACCTTGGTCTCCAGAGTCATATTTCTTTAGGGTCTTTTTTTTAAATCACTGTTTAATGCTCTTTAATCCAAGAGGGAATATAGACTAGGTATAAGCACTTGTGGGATGTAGACCATCAACAGATAGTGATTCTTTACAAAGTGGTGAAAACTCTTGCATATTGCCCAGTTTTTTTGCGTTGTCACAGGTCAGATCTGATAACCAGATGCTAACTGAAGGAATGATGGTGCAATCCAAAGGAGGTTAAGCATGCTTCAGTCCCATTGAAGCAAGTGGGAATAAAGCACTAACTGCCCTTTGCATTTTGTCCTCTGGTCATCAAGCTATATATAGTTTGGCTTGGCAAGGGGAGGAGATCATTTTGAAACTCATGTTTCAAGTCTTTAGAGTGTAGCTGTAAAGAAAATATAGTAACTGGTGAGTCAGACATTTCCCTGCCTGCCCTGCACAAAATTCTGTAGGGCAGAGATCAAACAAGCCAAAACAAAAGATGTTGCATTAGGTGCTAATAAGGAGTAACTAATTTCTAAAACTGTAAGTGGGGCCTAAAAGAAAATATTGTAGCTTGTCATTCCATTCCAAGCCAGTTTTGAAAAGAAGCCTTGTCGTATTCAGTTGTTGCATTAGGTGCTAATAAGGAGTAACTGACTTCTAAAACTGTAAGTGGGGCCTGCAAGAAAATACTGTAGTTTGTCATTGGATTCTAATGACAGTCTTGAAAAGAAGCCTTGACCTATTCAGGCTATGGGGGAGGAAGAGGAGAGGGGAAGGAGCACCTTCCTTCCTTCCATCCCTAACCTCAAAACCTTTGTCTACTGTGCTAGACAGTTGACAGTTCAGGTTTGAGAGTACCTCCTCAACCTAAATATGAACTTTGTCAACTTAAATCTCTTTCACACTTTAACTGCCAGGTCTGTATCCTATGGAATCCTGGGATGTATAGTTTGGCAAGGCACTAAACCTCTCTGGTAGAGACTCCAAATACCTCATGAAACTACAAATCCAAGGATTCCATAAGAAGGAGCCATGCCAGTAACAGTAAAAGTGCATTCTGAGCCATTATCTGAATTTATATTCAATTTATAACATCCCTACCATTTTTTTTGGAGGCAGGTTAGGCCCTTCTAAACTGTTGGTGGGGGGAAGAACCCCCCCCCAACATTCTTTTTGTTGTTGTTCTTTAAAAGGTGGCAGAAATTGACAAATTATTACTTTCAGTTTGCCAAAATGACACCTAAAACAGGGAACTGGGGTCCTCTGGAGCTCTGGAGGAGCCAAAATGGTGGCATGTGGGTCTGGATTCCAGAGCTGGGGCTGAATGGGCAGGACCAGAGCCCAAAGCAAGCAAGTACTTCTCCTGTCTATACTTCTACATACCAACCAGTTGCCTGAATATGCAGTTATTCCTTTGTTTTTGAGTGGTCCCATGTTTTTTTTCCTGAATGGATAGGTATTTGGCCATTTGAATACCCTATTAGATGAAATTACAGACTAAATGGAAACATGTTTATATTCTTCTTTGTCACTTTTGGCTTTCAGGATAGTATATGATATATTATTCCAATTAAAATCCAAGAATTAAAAACAATTAGTAAAACCCATTACACTTGCCCCTCCACATTCACTGGGGTTAGGGGCATAGGTGTTATGCTAAGCTGAACTCTTCTGAATTTTGGTGTGTGTGCTTTCCCTATGGCCCCAAACAGACACTGTACTCTGGGCAGCCATGATCCCCAAAGCGTGGGGGAACGTCCACACTACCCCATACGCACATCAAACAGAATAGTTTTGGAGTTGCAAATGAGAAACTTTAACACCTCCGAAGTCAGGAAGACAGGTAGTTGAGGTAAGCTGTTTTTCTGGACAAGCCTGAGAAGGCTGATTTACAATGTAATTCTCAACCCAGACATTGTCAGACCAAGCAATCTTTTACAATGTAGATTTGATTCCCTTTGATTAAGGGCAAATACCTTTGCCTTCAGGCTAGTTTTTGCCTATAAAAGATCCCCCAAATACTTCATCAGTGGGCCTAGCTGAAAGGCACGGGAACACGCTGTCACTGTGAACTCTAACCAGTCCCAGTGCATCCATTATCCCTCCGCTTCCTGAACAGCTGTATCCAATGCCTTGTCTTGTGTAAGCATCGCCATTAGTTCAGCCTCCAGCTATTCCATACTAACTCCTGATTTCCTTAATCCTGGCATGTATGTGTGAGTGAATAAGGTTGGTTGTTTGTGTCCCCCCCCCCCCTTAATAAAAGAAACACTTCATTCAGAGAATTGTGCCTCTGCAATATTCCTTTGATCTCTTTTCTCTCAGTATACATAAGGGAAATGGTCTCGAGGGTTCTTGTAGCCAACCCAATAAGTTGAGCTAAGTAAAATTCCCCTTGAGACAACCTTGGATACACAGGACCCACGTGAATGTGGAAAAACCTTAAATAACCAAAACACTATGATTTTATCTGAGAGAACCACTCTCTAGGAATCTCTAGGTCCTCCAGTGCAACTCTGTGGTCAACATCTACCAGACATTGACCATAGAATTGCACTGGAGGAGCTACAAATGCTTAATGGAGTGTTTTCTCTAGGAATTTCTAGGTTCTTCGGTGCAGCTTTTGGTTAAAGTTGACCATAGTGTTGCGCTAGAGGACCTAGGTATTCATAGAGAGAACATATTAATAAAATCTGTGAATAATCAAATCAAAAAATTTAAAGGTGCAAATGAGGAGATACTAGTGTAAAAGGTTGTTGTTTGAGTTCTTTTTTCCTTATGCAGAAAAGGCTAAAAAGTTGATAGCAGGCAAGTCTCTCTAGGGGAGACTGTTCCATAGATTGAATGATACTTTTGGTGATGCTGTGGGCCTTGGAAACAATGTTCTGTCTCTCCAAATTTGAGAAGGCTGGTCATGTCTGTTTTTCTGATTCCTCTAACCATAAAATGTCTGTACAGTACAATCTGATATTCTAATGCTTTTTGATCTAGCTACTGCTGTGACTGGAAGACAATGTACTAAACACATTGAAACAATTAGGGCTTCAGAAGGGCATGGGGAGCATGTACTAAGCTTCATTTTGTATCTCTCATTTTGTGGGGGCAGCCTGGATATCAAATTTGTTTTTAAAAAGTTTCATCAATGTATCTGTTTCTACTCTCACCTACCCACCCACTACAAATATCTGCACAACTATTATATTGATCGACCCAGGAACTCTATGATTTCATGTCCAAGTCAACATCCTTCCACCAGCCTTACACCAACTCTGCAATATCAGTGTGATAAAACAGTGGGGTGGTTCTTTACTCTTGCTTCCTTTCCCCATCTGCTACAGTAACCAAAACTAGCTCTAGGGTTTTTTCCCACCCTCCAGAGTAGGCTTTTGCAGTCTATGGGAGTCTGCAGTCTATGGGAGGGAAGTAGTTCTGACAGGAGATAGAATCTGTTAGATTTAGACTAATAGCTCTTCACAGTTTGAGGGAGATGAAAGTCTATAAGCAATGCCCAGAGAAGCAATGCCAGGGGACAGAGCTGGTATTAAGCAGTGCTTCCACTGTCTTCAGGTTCAAATCTCAGCATAGCTATCTCTTCCTCTATTTTAAAAGTTTATTTAAAACAGTTATGTTTTGCTTTGAGATACAGTTTGTAGTATTATTTACAGTATGAAAACACCCCCCCCAAAAAAACAAACAAACACAACAATCAATCAAATCTAACCAAGAAATAACAGCAGCTGCTGACTTCCTGGATTTCTCATAACTCTTAACTATGTAAACCGAAGCCAGACCTAATAAAAATGTCTTGCAGCCTTTTTGGAAACTAAAGACCAACAGTAGCATCAGCAAACATTTTATGCAAATCAAATTCATGTGATTTTCAGATTTTATACAGGCTGTACACTTTAACTTTTTTGGCACAACATTTCCATTCCATTCAGTTTAGGGTACAGATTAAAAACTTGATCCTCATCAGATATAGATTCACTTGTCCAGGAGGCAATTTCTTCAGAGAATATTTGCCAGGCCTCTTTGTATGGCAAGCGATTAAATGTTTATTGCTTACACTACTCCCTTCCCTATACAAAACAAGCACCTGATCACTGAAGGCTCTGCAACTTGACCAAATCTTGACAAAGAGTTAATTGTCCAGTAAGAAGTTTGTTGTTGCTTAGGGACCAGTATTCACACTGTCAGCTTATATTTGCTTTATGCAAACAGAATATGGCACCAGCTATTAATGTACCTTCGCTGAATGCCATAAGTGGAGTAAGTATTCAAGAAGCAGACATTTTTTTATTATGAAGGATTTAATTCAGGGGCTTTGGGTGTTTGAAGTAAACCTTTGGAGTTTAAAATAAACCTTTCATTAGAAAGCCCAAGAGTTACACATTCTGGAAGTTTGTAGTTACAAACAGGAAACAGATTGAACTTCTTAGAAAAAGAATTGGTATGAGACAGCCAACACTGAAACCAGGATTAAGATTCATATTGCCTTCCAAAGTGCAACCCAGCATCACCAGCCAGTAGAGCCCATATTGAGGTATGCTGGGGATAACAATTCCTCTGGAAGACCATACCATCTCCACCCCTGATTTAAAGACAATGGCCTAAACCCAGTTATTAGTCCCAACCACTGAATCAATGGGAATTTAGTAAGTCAATACGTATTGATTCAAAATTGCCTCTGCTACTTGCCTGGCTCAGTCCCCCTCCCCAAAAAAGAGGTCTGGGGAGGGCAGGAAAAGTCTAAGAATACCTTTAGAGTTGGAGAGGGTATCCCTGCTTATAGGAAACTCATTGGCAGATGAGAGGGTGAGTGGGCATTCCCCTCCACCCTCAAAGGATTCTTGGACCTTTCCTGCCCTTCTCAGATCTTTTTTTGGGGATGGGGAACTGAGCCAGGCAAATAGCAGATACAACATTTGAAAGCCAAGACAGTAAGACATGGCAGATGATTCATTCATTCATTCATTCATTCATTCATTCATTCATTCATTCATTCATTCAGTTACGTACTCTAGTTAGGAGTAACAATTGGACTTTAGGCCAGTGTACTGGAGAGTCTGGACTGTACCCAGTATGGGTTATCATCATTGAAAGAGGCACAATTAAATCCTCTGAAGAACTGCTGGGAAGCAAATTGCATAGAATTCAGTCAAATATATTCCCGTGCAGCTTTGCATAGGCTTTCAGACTATTATTTAGCATGGGGTCACGACTATGCAGCTAGCAAATGAAGTTTGTTCTCCAGCATTTACCAAAGCAACATAGCAAGCACAGATGGTATGAATGCATGTGTGTGAGAGAGACAGAGACAGAAACGGAGAGATTGTCCACAATTAATGAAATTAATGTTTTCAAAGAATGTCTTTAAAACCCAAGGGAAACTCGTAGGAGTTACAGTTTATGTTTAACTGCAGAATGGTCCTAGACTCCAATGGACTAGAATTCTTTTAAAAATTCATCTATTTATTTATTTATACTTATACTCTGCCTCTATATTAAAAAAAGGTCCCAAGATAGCTACGAAGAGTAATCTCCCCCTCTCTTTCTCCCCACTCCCCAAGATATATAACTGTTTAAACATCAAATAACAGCCAATTCAAAGTTACTTCACTTAAAATATGGTGCACTTGGGAGGCAGGAGAGAACACATTTTGGTCTACCACTTGTATGCCAAATGCCTGTTTGTTTGTTTGTTTATGATTTTCTCAGACAGTTATGATTTCCAATGTGGTTAATCAAGGTTTCTTCACCATGGTTTCTAATTTTAAAATATTAAAGTTAGTCTGTCAAGGTTTTTAAAAACTCTTTCCTCCACCTTCCCTTTTCTATATTAGCAGTCTAAAATCCATAGAGGAAAAAGCCCATAGGAAGTTACTTGTAGCCAACAGTTGGCTGGTTTTAATAGTAATTCTCAACTTCTTTCTTTCATTAAGTGCAGTAGCTAGCAGTGGTGAGTCGCCTTGCTCCTGGTCCCCTCTGACTCTTTGCATCCCCCAGGAACTCCTTCCAGCTAAATGCCTGGGGCAGGCAACAGACCCCTTGCGAGCTGCCTCTGAGTCCTTGATGAAACGGGAACAATTCCTGCTGGTCCAAATTAGACGTCTGTCAATCTGAATCTGTAATCATTGGCCAGGCTAGTGAATACTTCTGGGAGCTTAAGAACAAAACAGCTGAAAGATCAAAGGCTGGGAACTTCTGTCTTAGGGGACAGTTGTGTTACTTGAGGTCTCCAGGCAGAGAGAAGACTCAGAATAAGCAGTGCTGGAGAAGTGGGAAAAGAATAATTTTGTACATGAGCAAAAATGACAGCCAAGGCATGCATCTCCACCTGCTACTAGGACTGAGTGTTCAGTATAGGGGTTTGTATATGTTTTGTATCTGTGCACACCAAAAAGCCCAGAGCAAGGAGAGGGGACTAGCGAGAGAGTTATTGTCCTTGGGGCCATTATGCTGTTTGCAGAAGAGCAGATAGCAGAGAGTGAGGGGTGCAACTCATGAACAGTGGTTTATTTTTTGGAGAAAAATGGATATTGTCCTGAAATCCTGAGAAATGGATTCTACTAATCTACCTGCGTGTGGATAGCGTGTATATTTTACCGAGCATCATGGACGACACTGCTCAGATTGGACTGATTTGAACAGCTTTGTGTGTGCTTCGTTTATAGAGGTCTTGTGAAAATGATTATTTTCAAGACAAGTCACAATTTTATCTATCTATTTACTCCCCATGTCTCATTCCCCTTCATTGAACTAGGACAGCTTAGAGAGCTAAAAAAAAGATACCTATGCAGAACAAATTTAGATGAAAAACACATGAAGGGTTTCTTGTTAAAATCTAATGAAGTTATCTATAAATTCCAAACAGTTTTAAACACACATTTTTTTTTAAAAAAAGAAAGAAATAGAAGAAGTTATTCATCTGTGTGTGTGTGTGTGTATGCGCGTGTGTGTTTTTAAACATACACAAAGGGGCCCAATTCATGGGAAATTATTTTCTTGCTGCTGTGAGTTATCCTTTTCTTTTGTTCTGTTTTACCTGGCGCGTTGCTGGCATGTCCCTTGTCTCCCTTCTTCCCTGCCGCTGCTCCCAGTTATGCACAACATTCTTTGATATGCTCAAAAAACATCTGGCAAGAAGACTCATTTGTGGAAAGCTCTCACTCCTTTATAGAGCCATTAATATGCATAAAAGCAGAGCTGTTGACATGGCCAACCATAATGGTTTGTTTGGATTTTTTTTTCATAGTGCCCACTGTGTAAATATGTTTAAAGCTGGATAAACAGATATTAAAGTTTGAAGTAGACAGCACTGTTTAGCTGCTCAACTAGCTACAAATCTGGAAGGGCAATACCTCTTCAGTGGAGTGTGTATTTGCCTTACACGTGGACTTAAATGAGCTTAGGAGGATTCAGCTGACGTAATGCATGAATATTGCTTTGCAGCCAGTGTAATAATCTGAATTGCACTGGTAACCTTGAATCCAGATATATTTTTTTCTCAGTAGAATAGAGGAGTTTTGAAAGTTTCACAGCACTTTTTGGGGCCTACTTCTTTATGCAACACTGTGTTATTTTTTGATATCTTGTGCAGATATACTCATGGAGTTGGAAGATCACTCAGAGGTCATCACAGGAACAATATAACTGTTTAATAGGATGCCATGCACTGTGTCAACATTTTGAGGTGTCTACCACAGTGTCTCTATGACATTATGGCAAGCTCCCCTTTTATACTTCTAGAGGTTCCCCTATTTGGAATTAGTCTTTCAGCCTAAGCATTGCACTTTGGATAACAACTAAAAAGATACTCTGTCAAATTCTAAGCCACTCCCCCTCCTCACACTCTTTTGCTTCTCGGGAGCCTCCTTTTGCATCTGATGCATGCTGTCAATCTATAATGATCTAGCAATCCTTAGCTCACTGTCCCAAAACTCCAGCCCATCTGCCTCTCTATCCATCTATCAGTGGTGGCAGACACTGGATACTAACTTTCCAAATACAGTATTGTTAAGGACAGATGGATATGTTTGGTATGTTTTCTACAGTGCTGCTTTTCCCACTTGCCTTTCAAAATATTAATTACAAGTAAATGACAATCTTCACCAATTTTCTGACATTTACTATAATGTACTACATATTTTTAAAAACTTAATATCTCAATAAAAGTACAACATGACTGGTTTAATAATAGCCTCATTTGCAACAGATGAATGTATATTTAAAAAATTAACTATCCAAGTAATGAAAGAAGATGGTCCGAAATGCTGAACAAATGATTCCAAAATGAAGCATGTGTGTATATAAGTTAATACAAAGATGTCTGCAGATCACTTTATGATAAGCTCTAGTTTACTACAGTTTTATGTTTGGAGAATGAACAGTTCAGCAAATTAGCTATCTAATGAGGCCAGGGGCAGCTCTGCTATTCTAGGGCCCAAGAGCAAAATGCACTCACACATCCCATCAGTCAGCTCTTCCCTCCTCTTTCCTCCCCAGCCTGGGTCTAGATAGAGAGGCCAGAGAGGATAGACAATGGATCTGGAATTGGTAGTAAGAAGGTTGAATCAGAATCTACTAGCACCTTGTGGAAGATGAGGGGAATGACCCCAATGACAAACTGGGATTTAGCAGTTACCAGTTCTTTTGATTTGAGATCGGAACATTTCACTGTCACTGTCACTGGCACAGTCCTATACATGCAAAGCATTGCTGTACCAATGAGGTATAATTTTTTCTTCTTTTCAGACTACAATTCCTATACTGTAACCCAAATTCTAGTTCAGAAAAAGTGATATTTCTGTACTCTCCAATAATCAATGGATTCTGTGGTTTACATGCATATGTGAATGTTGGCTTCATATTATACTTCAGGCCAGGAGATCTTTAGAAACTTAAAGCCCATACAGACAGGCCAAAATATAGCTGCTTTGGATCACTTTGGAGGTATGCTGTTTAAATGATGCATTCCCCCTAAGATGCCAGAAGCTGTGTCAAAGTCATGCTCCAGTCCTAAGGGCTGAAGTGCAGCTTTGGCACAATGTCTGACCTCTTAAGATGTGTGTGTCATTTAAACAGCATACCTCCAAAGTGACCTGAAGCAGTGTTATTTTGGCCTGTCTGTATGGGCCCTTAGCCTTTTTGCATGATGAGGTCTACAGGATGAAGGCAGCATTGTGAAGCAGCTGCCAAGGTTCAAAGTCCCTGGATAATCAACTGCCAATCGCTGGCCCAGTTGTTGCAAGGACCAATTGCTTTTTTTCTCTTTGGGATAGCCCTCATCTTACGGGAATAAGACCTTCCCAGAATTTGAATTAAAAAGATAACAAATTCTGGGACCTATGGTTAAAAAGATGTTTAAAAAACTTTCCCAAAATATTGCCAAACCACTTTTCTTGTTGCTTTCTTTCTTTCCTCTTCAGCATGTGCACCCCTCATGGAATGACAGATGGATAGTTTATTGCTACGGGTCTTAGAAAAACTTGGAGCTGGCCCTGCACTAGAAGAAGCCATTTTTATTAAATCTTGTAAAGCAACATGTTGTCTGATAGTACAGTACTTTAAAATAATATTATAATCAATAGCTTGATATTACCACCCTTTCCTCAGAAGAGTTACATTGTTCTTAAGTCTACTTTTTGGTAGTCAGTCCCATGGGAAGCTTGCCATTTTTGATCCACCTTGCCAAATTAAAAGGTTGATATTGCTCTTTATTGCTTTAGACTGAAAAACCATATTAAAAGCATAATCAGTGAAGCAATGTTCACTGCAGATAAAGGTTTCTTGAAAACCCCCAGAGTCCAGAATTATTTTTGCCTTGTATACAGAGGATAAAATAAAAGCCACTTTTATTTTGAGAGAGAATTTTTTTTGTGTGTTGAGCACAAATGGCAATAAAGTAACGGTTGCTTTCTCATTGCTAGCATCCCATTTTGTGCAACTGTTGTGTCCCTTGTGATGCATTTAATGCTCTAAAAATGTACCTGCCATTGACTTAGGGGCTCAAATTATTGGTCGGTAGAGGCTGTTTTCTTTTGTGGTTATTAACAAAGTGTGGAGGATGAAAAGAGACTGTTGAGCAAATCCCTGCAGCTGCACATGATGACAAAATAACATATGTGGCTGCTTAACTTCTTGAAAGATACATTTTATTATTCTTCCTGCGCATTCTGTAAATTATTGTTGCCTGAATTAGCGCTCCATGAGCAAGAGAAATTGATACACAAACAGGCTGGCATGCAGCTAATTTTGTTTAGTAAATTGAGATCTGATACCTGCTATTTCACGCCCACTGCAAGTGCAGGCAGTCGCTTATTGCAAACAGTATACGTATGAAATACTTACAAGATGAATTCTGGCAACCACCGACAGACCTGAAACAAGTTCAGTGGAGTTAGCAGCCTAACAGAGTTAGCATTCTATTTGTAAGAACAATAGTAATTTTATATTCGCAAAGCCTGCTCACAATGCCTTCTGTCACTTGTCAGCTCTGAGGAAAACAGGCCTTTTTAGCAGGTGGCCAGTGCTCATTTTAAAGGTTTCTCTGCTCTAAAACAGATAGGAAAACTGGCCCACGTGTAGCTCACAAGTCCCTTCTATGTGGTCCACAACCCACCCCAAAAATACTACCTCTCCCCAAGGCAACCAGAAATGTCAGTTTTGGTCAGAAACAGACCGTCCCCAACTTCTCCTGCAGAAGCTGAAAAATGGCGTTGGAAGTAGACTAGAAGCCACTTCTTGGAGCAGGGGAGGGGAATGCTGGTTTAAGCCAAAGCTGTGGCCCACAGAGACTCTCAGAGTTTGAGGACTGTCCCATAGTCCTTCCTAACCTTTAACACATTGATCATAAATTCCACCAATGCACAACTACAATAGCATAAAACAGGGAAGGGGACTGTCTTCCTGGAGGTATAATCCAGACAACAAGGAACATCAATTTTGCATACAAAAAAAAAAAAAAAAACATCTACGCTTCCATGATGTTTGCACAAAAATAACATATGTCTGCACTAAATAATCTCCTCTAATACTTTTGGATGTGAGGATATTAAGTGAAAATTACACAGAAACATTCATTTTTTCCAATGGCCAGAAGGAAACTTGAAAAAAAATATTCTCAAATATGAGAATAAAACAGTTGAAGATGACTGTCCATAATCAATGCATTCTATACACAAGGAAACTTATTTTTGAATGGGCATATATAAGACTTTGCTGTGAGATGTTTGTTAGTTTTTGGATGGATCCTCCTTTAGTGAAATGTGTCCTTAAATCCACACCTTGACTCCACTTTTCCATTGCCTTTCCTACTTTGTCTTTAGCCCTACCTACCCTGGGAATGTAACCTCTGAGCCCTTGGCTAGATAAGAATTTGATATCTGAGCTGAATAAGATACCCATCCCTAGTCCAGGAATATTCTGGAAAGGAACTTTTATTCCCAGCCCCATCTATAGAAATATTGATTTTTGGTCTTCCCTTCCATATGGAATAATCAAACTATGCTATAGATTTTGTAGGTTGGGACCTAGTCATTAAGAATCATTTTCCTTTTTCTGATATATGGTCTATTTCCCTTTGTATGTATGCCTGACTCTATCTTACATCACTTTTGAATCAATAAGAGGGATGTTGATCTCTTGATAGGTTGATTAGATTTCAAAATGTTTGAGCACCACAAAAATCAAAAGCTCATTTTCATAATTAAGACTTCCCAATTATGGAATGAGGTAATTGTGCATATAATTGTATCCACAGTCAGTCATTTAACTAACTGTCCCTTTATATGGAATATTACCCTGCTTTGCAAAGTGAAGTTCGAAATATTGTGCAAAATAGTTTTTGTTGGACTAGGGAGAATACAGAGAAATTAGAGGCATAAATTAGAGAAGAAATGAAGAAATCCTGATTGCTCTACCAAACTACCTCCTGCTCTTCTTGATACGGTATTAGTTATTAATTGTTTCATTGATTGCAGTAGTTCTACTTTAAGTATGATTTTTTGGGCTGAACCCTTATGTCTGGTTACAGTAGCCTTAACTGTGCCTGCAAGGAAGAACTGACCTCACCTGGGGACTGCCTAAGAATATATATTAATAGTGTTTCTGTATAATTCAAAATTACTCTTGAGATACTTTACAAAATGCACAAATCTTTACATCTCACCACCCCTTTCTCCTAATCTATATAGTCCCTCTGTTATCTTACCATCATTGGAATCGTCCCTTTTCAGATACTCTGCTTATAACCAAAAACCAGCTGCATTGCAAATTAGCTGGAAATGGGGAAAGGGCTCAGAAAGATTATTTCACTGTCACACCAAAGTTTGTGGGCACTGCTACCTCAAATGTAACAAAACCATGGTGAATTAACCTGCCCCTAATCCTTCTGAAAATATGGTAGCTTAGGTTTATAGAACTACATGCCACAACACTAAAATTAAACTTCGAAATTAGGTTTCATAGATAAGGGAATGTTATTAGTTCCCAAAATAGGGAAAACATATAACTAATGCCCAGATAAGCTCTTTGTAATTTATACACTCAGACATTATACCATGGTGACTGACATTTATGCATGGGCTTGACTAGAGACAAGATGAACAAGACTATGATGTTTATAAAGCGAAGGATGTTTACATTAGGGAACAAACTGACACTCATCAAATAATAGATTACGACTGCTCAAATGTACTTGAATTAGGTATTGGTTACCTTCATTCCTAATAGGTAAGCAAGACTTCCCCTGCCAATAACTTCTTCCTCAGACTAGATTTCCCTAAAGTCAAACATATCCTGTTGATTGAGATTTGAACAGGCAGACATTTCTCCTTGCAGCACAAGGCTCAATCCAAACATCAGAACTGTGGCTATTTCAGACCCTGCATAAGTAACTCTTTTGGAGTAGCAAGGTCACAGTGGACAATGATAGACAACCATTGATTCACAGCTGTCTTTCACAGGGCAATAAAATGCATATTTCAGGGTCAGGCATCAAAGTTATTTTAAAATACTCAAACATACGATCAAACTAATTTTAAAACAGACCATTAGTTTTATTTAGGAGGAAAATGGCAATCTTCACAGCCCTCCCAGACAGCGTCAGTGAATGCTGCAAAAAGACTTTGAGGTAATTATAATTTGTCCATTTAGCCTCAATAGTAAAACACAGTGGTGCTGAGAGTGAATGGGATTTGAAAGAATACCATACAGTTTTATTCTGTATGATTTCCACCACAATTTCCTAATTTTCAATCAAGTAATTATTTTTCATCAACCATTTATTTCCTAATCATCAATCAAGTAATATGCATTGAAGGCCATTCTGTCTTTCTCATACACTCTCTCACACACATATAAGAAAAAGATGTATAGTAGATCAACTAGTTCAAAGTATATTATTTCTATACCCTGGAAAAGGAGCCACTGTAGTTGAGATTTAGTGTATAAATCAAAATTCTTATGGAATTTACAGGTTATAGGATTGTAAAAAGCAAAGGTATAAAGCCCTCTCCCCCTCTGTTAGTAGCTTGTGATTTGGCACAAGTTCTTTTAGTGTTATTGTACTATTGTATTGTTTTAATTGCACTGTTTTAAATTTGTATTGGATGTATGTTACTATTGCTGTTAACCGCCCTGATGTTTCGAAGGGCGGTATATGAATAAAGGTTTATTATTATTATTATTATTATTATTATTATTATTATTATTATTATTATTAGGGGTTTTGCTGGTTCTAAGCAAAAAGTAATAAGGAACATTTCTTTGTACTGGGTATGAATTATATACTCCTATGTATTTTCACTGCATGCCAAACAAAACATGATCACAGTATTTTATCAGCATGCAGTGCAATGGAAAGTGGAATACACATATATGAAAAAACATGTGAACCTTTAACTTAAAATGAGGAATTGATACAAGTGAATATGAACTGACCAACTGCAGCATGCTGAAATTTAGTCTGGCACCCTAATTCATTGAGGAAGGCCATTGGTCTAGATGTTTTTGCTTTGGAATTACTTGGAACTGCTCAAGATTAAAACGTTCTTTAAATAAACTTGTAAAATAGGAGGTGTTGAAAGTGAGTTCATAACTGTTACTGAGTTTCAAAATTTGAATGAAATTTGATCTTGGTTTTAGAGTGATATCTGAAATGAATGAGTGGTTAGTTTTTTCACAATATGCTCCAGATTCTTCTGCTATACACATGGAGCAGGGCTGTGGTACAGGTCTCAGGTTCAAAATCTGGCATTTCCGAACAATGCTGGGGAAGAGTCCTATTTGAAAACTTGGAGATTTACTATCTACCATATGTGGAGCAGGATGAGCTAGAAAGTTTCGTGTCTTACAGAGTAAAAGGCAGCTTCCTATAGGAAATATCCCAGCATATCTCATCAACAGATGCATAAGTAATTCCCTGAAGCAAGAATTGTTGAAACCCTTTTCCTATTAGCAGAGCTTGTCTGCTTTATAACTTCCAGAATCTCACAGCTAGCATAGCTACTACCCCCCACCCCACTCCCTAAGGGCAGAAATGAGTAACTCATGTACGCTCCTACCATTAGAAACTTCTAGGGGTGACAAAAATTTAGTCTGTTTCAGAAGAACACTAGCCAATCCCATTGCATTTTAAAGACCAACCACTTTTCTTATGAAGTAAGCTTCTCTGGGCACTATCAACTTAATCTTTCAGGTTCTTCAAGTGGTTTTTACTGCTAGGATGAGTACTGCTAGGTGTATATGTCTCACAGAAGTCCTCATAATTGTATGCAGGAGTGCAGATACCTTTTCTTAGCTCAGAGTTTTGAAATATGCTACCTTTCAATGAAGAACCACCTTTATTTATGCCAATATTTTATCTAATGCCTTTTGACCTGCCATCCATCATGAGATTCCAGGGAGAGAAAATATTAATGCTTTCACACAAGTGTGGAAATTAAATATGTCAACAAAAATTCATAGCTACCTCTGGGGACCATATTCTGAGAGACTTCTAAATATACTTTTAGTGACTTTGACAGTAATTCACTTGCCAGAGGAAAAAAGTGGACAGACCCATGAGAGGCAAGATGTCCTTTACAGGGACATTACTGCAACGTTCCACAATATTTGCTGAATATTTGATGATATTTAAGGCTTTTATAAAATTTAACCCTAGAATCAGGTAAATTTCTGTGAGCAATAGTATATATTTGGTACATAATTATATTATGTATGCTCCAAACTGTAAATTGGGTGGGATATTAGTGCTTGAACTCTGCCCTTGTATCAGTTGCCCAAGGCAGTCAGTTCTTGCAACACTTATTCTGCCTATAGTTGATATTACAATGTATGCAGAATGCACCCGGCCAACCAATAACTTCTAGTATGCTAATATGAATGCTGTACAAATAGCAGAACCATAGCAGTTGTGGACTGAATATGTGTGTGGTGGTGAGGTCTCACCAAGAAATGATGAGGGCAGGGATGTGGGGTTTTGGGGAAGGGGGGGGGGTCCAGACTAGGTGCCACTACCTTAGGCTCTCTGTCACACCCACTCACCCACTTTTTCTCATGGTGGCCGCTCAGGTGGAAGGGGGGGGGGCCGGGCCCCACAGACCCCCCCCCCCTTGGCTAAGTTTCTGATGGGGGGGTCCCATCTACCACTCAGTCCATGAACTACCTGTTCCATAGAACCATCACATTTTGAAACCTTTATGCAGTGAGCATAATTGTGAAAATAGGCCCTGTTGTGGTGATGCAAGGCATAGGGTAGAACAGAAAGTCTCCTTTACTCCTTTCTCTCCAGAAGAACCTAAAGACCAGCCTCAGGTGTAGAGTCGGTTCAGGGTCTGAGGACACTAAACCTCTTAGGGGATAGTCTGATGCCAATGGGCAACTCCTCATAGATCCAAAGGCCCCCTATGTACAGTGGACCCTTGTTATACGCTGGAGTTTGGTTCCAAGATCCCCCGTGTATAACAAAATCCGTGTATGCTCAAGTCCCATTAAATATAATGACATAGCAAAATGGTGTCCCTTGTAAAAAATGAAAAATCAAGGTAAATTTATACTTTTTTGGAATATTTTCAAACCGTGTATGCTTAAATCCGTGTATAAAAAATCCGTGTATAAGAAGGGCCGACTGTATTTATAACATTTATACGAGGGCTTAATAACACAAGGTGTTGGGGAAGCTTGCAATGAAAGTTAAAATAAATAAAACTATAAAATGTAATGCATTGTAAAACAGGTACCTATATGAAATTTTCTGTTTTAAAGGGTTTCCTTGTTAGCTTCAATGCAGGATGCTGATGTGTATGCAGATTCCATGTGTAAACAGCATAGTTTGCTGGCGAAATACTACTAACTGCAGGCTTCAGATATGAGAAGATGTGGATCTGTTTGAGAAATTACACAACATTCTGAAATGGAGAAAATGAAGTGGAAGCATTTTTTAAAATATGTGTTCATGTGTGTATGTGCAACATATTATATCACATTTCATGTAAAAAAAGTCAAAGTGGTTTACAAATTTATAGCATAAAAACAAACAATAAAACCAGGTGATAAAAAGTAAAACAATAATGAAACTGTAAAATACATTACAAAACAGGTAAGTGTAAGTGACCATATTGGTAGTTTGGAAAATGGCTGTGCAAACAACTATTTGTTCAGCTGGCAAGAGAAACATCCTACAATGAGAGGCCACCTTATTTATTTTTTTAAAAAATATGTTTCTATAAATATCAACAAAAACCATTTAGAACAATGCATAACAACAACAACACATGATTTACTAAACATATTATATGTGATAAAATATACATATAAATGAAGATATACATTTACTTTCTGCCTAACTGTTTACTCTTAATACACAGAATCTGTCTAATCTCATTTTGATTTCTTATCGCTCGATTCTATTGAAAATGTTATTTTGCTTGTACTCATTATGACATGAACATACTGTATATACATTTGTATATTTTATATACACATTGCTGTATTAAACATACACACATATACACTTATATTTCACGCAATGTTTCTTTTCATAAGTGAAAGATTTTTTCTTTTTCTTTTGATAAACATTAAATCATTATAATAATAATAATAAGTTTTATTTATAGACCGCTATTCCGCTTTGATCATAGCGGTGTACAAGTAAAAAAATGACAAATACAAAGTACAATCAAAATATTTTAAAAAGAAATAATTGATATTAATTTAAAAAGAATGTTGTCTTCCAGGCGAGGCAATTATTCTCTGAAACCCATAAGGAAGCCACTTCTTTTCTATGAATCTAGATGGAAGCGTTTGCATTTTCTACTTAGTTGGCATTCTTTATTTTGGGCTGCTCTTTTATATTTAATAATCTGAATGCGATATTAAAATATACATTAGAAGTAGGCTTTGTTGTATGAATTGTGATCATTTTAATGCCTTGATGGTCCAAATTTTTTATAGTGATGTCTCTTAGCTGTCTCAAGCAGTAATTTGCAACAGACAGGTGGTATAAAAATGTAATATAAAAATAACAATCATAACAGAAGTACACTGTTGCTAAATATGTGCAGAATAAAAGCAGATCTAGTCATGATTAATATAGACTTTTTTTTCTCAGTATGTGTGAGCCTGAGCAACAAACATGCAAGCAATGTGTGTTAGTTGTATATTTAGCTCCATGCATCAGAACAGAGGACACAAAGCAGAAAAGCTTATTTCATTGCACTCATACAATATATTCCTTAACTAAATTATGTTAAAGAGGTTTTATAAGTCTCTTTTGCACTTTATGTGAAGCTATGAATAATATCACTGTGACTTATACTCTGTGAAGCACAGTGATAGCACTTTATGTAGACTAAATCATAAAATAATAAATAACATTCATATGAACTACCAGCATTACTCTGCACATTATGAATGTTGCCAGATGGCAGTTTAGCGCAGCTTGTTCGGTGGGTATTTTCACATCCCAGAGTTGCTCTCCATGGCTGTACAAGAACAATCTGTATTCTGGTAGACCATGACATGGCAATGGTGTGCAATGATCAGACCATAGGAATGATCCATATGGTGACATGATGTCTATTTGTACAGTATGTATCTCTTTCGTGTTTAAATCTGCTTCTAATTCATCAACATTGGCAAACTGTCCTCTTCCTGATACACAGCCCAGCTACTTGAGGTGCATTTCAGCATTCATAGCCTAAGTCAGGGCTATGGCCCTCCAGATGTTACTCAGCTCCAAGTGCCATTAGCAATGCTGGCAGGAGATGATGGAACCTGAAATCCGGCAAGATCTAGAAGGCTCTTCACTTCCCACTCTTGACCCAGCTACACTTGCCACAAGCAAAGAAGACACATGTGAGCCAGAAAGTGTCAATTTAAAATTCTGAAAGCTTTTCTAATGGCATTCAAAGAAATCTGCAGGACACTTTAGGCAGGAAATCAGAATTCACTCGCTGTTTTGCCCTCTGTTGTTTATTCAGATGTCTCACTTAGAGATAAGCACAGAAAATTGTACAGGATGCTAGACAAAACAAGAAAGTAGGAAATCCTGAGAATCTTCCTTTTTTCTTTATTCATGGGGTTGCAGTATTACTGGGTTAATCAAATTCTACCTGTCTTCTAGGCATGCCATCCCATGCTTGCTTGTCTCATTCACTAAGCTTTCTTTAAAAGAAGAAAGTCTGTATCTCTTGTGGGAGTGGCATGGTGGCCGTGAGAAGTGCGGTCACTCCTGTGACCAATTGCTTTGTGAGAATGTGTGAGCCGCAGAATGTATTTAGCTAATGAGTGAAGTATTACAGCAGAGTTACAGCCAGGTTAGAATTTTAGACATCAACTATAATTTTTCATTTCCAACTTCCAGTTCCCTGGATCAATATTACAATTCTAGATGAGGTTGGTTTTGTAGAAATCCTTAGAAAGGTTGCATAGAAAACAATGAAGCCTTTGGAATGAAGACGTGAGTGTGCAAATGCAATTGAGTAGGTCAAACCTGCAATAAAACGATTAGCACTTATGCTTCTATAGTATCTATTTTTAAAGTGACTTACTTGCTGTAATAATGTTTCTGAACTTTCAGGGGAGAAAAATCAACTGAAAACATGTAAAAAATAACCCTCCACACTTCCTAGACAGTATTATTTTTTGACCCTTAGTGGCCCTGAGGGCTGCAAAAACTGTGCTGGAGAGGGTCACATGCAGCCCACAGGCCTACTTTGCTCACCCCTGTTTTAAGACATTAATTTAAAACCCTTAAAATATATAGTACATAAACAGAAGCAAATCTATTTCACATTACTCTTATTTAACCAGTTATGACTGAAGGTCTTTGCCTGCTAGCAAAAGAGAACAGAGAGTGGGCCACCAAGGAAGTCACCTGAGTTTCACAGTCTTAGAGCATCCACCAAGAAATCTCTGGGGCTGGACAGATGTGCAGAAAGGGACGTCAAAATGCCACCCCTTTCTGCCCCAGATGGAGACTGTGGCAATCAAATACCATGGCCTCCGAGAGGCCTAAAAACACACTCCCTGGTGGTTCTTCTTAGGCTGTGTGTGGGATGCCATTGGCGTGCTCACATGCCATCATGATGTCTGCATGACGTGACACTGTTTGGGTGCTGTGCCACACGGACGTCATCATGGCATGCTCCATATGGACGGGCACTCGATATGATGGTAGCCAGGGTGCCCGGTAGGGTTGCCGAGCATGTAAAGAGCCCTTCTGTACCGGCCCTCTGTTCTGTATCCTTCCCAGACAGGCCTGGGAGGCTGATGAGACAGAGAGAAAGCCCTCCCCTGAAGACTGTAAGACTTGGTCAGGCTTGTATGATGAAATTTGGGCTTTCAGATCGTTTGCACCTGGGATGTGCATTTATTTAAATAAAAACAAAAAATAAAGATACATAGGAAGCATTTGAATTGTGCCCAGAAAACAGGTAAGCAGCCAGTGAAGCTACAACCAGGGATGGATTTGATGAAATATGGTTTGTTCATTTCTGCTTCTCTCTCTGGTTGGTATCCAGTTTCCCCTGCTTCCTCCCTTTCCTGGCTCTGAAGAAGACCTATCTGCTAAGCATAAAGAGAAGCAGAAAGAAAAGTGTGGAACAGGTAAAATGTTGACGAGTTGCTTATTTTCCCCTCTATGAGCTTAGTACCCTTTCCAGGCTTTCTGTAGGATGCCAGATGTAGGATGTCAGATAAAAAAAAAATATTCTGGCTAGCAAGGATTTGGGATAATTCTCTTCGACCCCCCCCCCCCCTCATTTTTTCCATTTGCCCTTAGAATCCAGTAGAAATGAAATGTTATGTATAGGATTACATTAGTCCAGAAATGTCTTCAATAGATGTATATTGTCTGGACTGAGAAGCCAGCATCAACACAGTGCAATTAGAGCATACAATAATTCAAATTTTGAGCAGGCTGCCCATACAGTCAAACAAATTCGCTTCTTTTTTTGCTGTGGTTGTCCCTCCTTTCACCTCATACCATCCATTCTCATAAGAATAACCTTGAAACTCCAGCACACCTCTCCTCCCTTTCCCCATCTGCTTATTAACCACAAAATGAATGTGAGAACCAACCTTAGCAATTATCTCATGACTGTGTGTTCTGTCATCCAGTATTAGTACCTCATAATATGTTGCAAGCAAGCAAAGCTGTCTACTATGTCAGGCAAAAGTGGCCCCCATTACCCATGGCAGGCAAGCAGAAAGACTCTGCTCCTGAAGTGGGCAGATTAATTCTCCGGCTTCATCTCAGCAAAACCGGCTGTGGTGATTTGCTTCTGCGGAGGATATATCCCCTCATTTTTCTACACTCGTCCCTCCACATTTGCAGCTTTGACTTTGCAGATTTGATTATTCATGGATTTTACTAACATGTTCTCTTTAGGAATGTCTAGGTCCTCCAATGGAACTCTATGGTCAACTTTAACCAAAGGTCACACTGAAGGACCTACAGATTTTTAGAGAGAACACTCCACTAGGCATTTGTAGCTCCTCCAGTGCAGTTCTGTGGTCAATGTCTGGGCGATGTTGACCACAGAGTTGCACCGGAGGACCTAGAGATTCCTAGAGAGGTGTTCTCTCAGATAAAAACATAGAGTTTTTGTTATTTGCAGTTTTTCCACTTTCACAGGGTGCTGTGCCCCTAACCACAGTGAATGTGGAAGGATGAGTATATATAGATAGGGGGGATAAACATCTCTTCCACAATGTTTGTATGGTCAAAGAGGCTAACTGTGAACGAACAGCATCATTTGTATCTCTGGTGACTGTTTTCATTTAAGGATTCCCCATTCATTTTGATGGGAAAATGATTTCTGCCTTCCAAAAATTTCTTTGTTTTGGACAGAGGTAGCTAACTTTGTGTATATGCAACATCATCTTCTTCCTCTTCCTTATTTTTAAATGGTATGTAGGGATTTTCATAAATTTCTATAAAAGCCTTTAGCAGCAGGAGGTTGCTGAAAATGAGCTGATGCAGTTTAGTTGTCAGGAACATATTTTTAAAAATGCATTCTTTGCATTTCAAGTAAGTGAGAAGAAGCTAGAGAACATGTTTGGGGGGCTACTGTGTTGCTGATGTGTAATAAATAGTGCTGCAACAAGAAGTGACAGACTCATTCACCTTGCATTCAAGCAGAAATAAATACGCTTTTTTCTGTGCCACGAGGAGGGGGAAAAAAAAGAAGAAACTTGAAAAGATAAAAAAGAGTTGACCTTGACTCAAAGTTTTATCTGGGCTAATGCATCTCCCATCAAAAGACTGAAGTTTTCATTGGCTTTGCACTCTTAACAGCTATATTACTCTAAGCTCCTTCTTGTTCACAAAACTGGTAGCAGTGGCAGGTAATATGTATTTTTTTTAGCTCCCCAGATCTAGAAGGCTTCAAAGGAACAAAAGAAGTGTACTTGGCATATTCAGTAGGATTGAAGAAGTTGTGTAAAGTTAGTTATTTCTCACAAAATCGTTGGTCTTAAAAATGTCCTAGGCAAATACTTTTCTAGGTATCCTAAGGTTGGTTATTGATGATGATGATGATGATGATGATGATGATGATGATGATGATGATGATGATGATGGTGATTAATTTATACTCTGCCTTTTCCCTGGCTTCCAAGAGATTAAAACAAATACATACAATTATTTTTTTAATTATTTTTAAAATTCATACAAAGATATCAGTAAAAGTATATAAAGGTCACTATCTATCTATCTATCTATCTATCTATCTATCTATCTATCTATCTATCTATCTATCTATCTATCTACCTACCTACCTACCTACCTACCTACCTACCTACCTACCTACCTATCTTAATTATGGGATGTATATCCTGCCTTTCTCTCAAAATGGGTTTAAACAATCTGTAACTCTCTATTGAAAACCAAACACAATGCACAGTTAAAAGCCCACTGCAGTGAATGTTTTAAAGCCTGCTGGAATGGGGGGAAATGTTTTAACTTTCTAATACAATACAATACAATACAATTTATTGAGTAGCCCAAGGGCCGTTTCAAAATACTAGTAACATAATAAAAAGCAGTATCACACAGCTATATATACAATGTAAATATAGTGCACTAGGTGCAATAAACCTCCATACAATATAAATACATATGCATAACCTAAGCGTGCACCAGGACCAGAACATGCACTACTTGTATACAGCTTATATATATCTAAAAGATATACAATATGTGCTAAAGGATATACTAATAAACAGATAAAATAAAATAGTTAACAATTAAACAGTAATATGTAAGATAGTTACCAAAGGGAATAAAACAGAATTAAAATTGGAATTGAAACTTTCTAATAGAAGGAGAGCAAGGAGGGACATTGTAGCAATACTTAACACATAGGAACAGGACTTTCAGCCCAAAATATTCCTGGATTTCACACAGGCAGACCTTGTTTCTGCTCTTTCCCCCATAACTGTCCGTGACACATCTTACCAGATTTTTACTTTAACCACATGAAATGATGTACATGTCAATACTTTTAAGCTGTGCCTATAATATTGTGATTTAAAGGTATAATTTTAATTTTGCTTATATCACAACTATTGCCATTATATTCAGCGATAATATGGAAGTGATGATTTATGAATACAGTAATACAAAAGGCAATAGTAAGGATTCTGTATGGTACAGTGGACCCTTGTTATACGCTGGGGCATGGTTCTAGGATCCCCGTGGATAACAAAATCCATGGATGCTCAAGTCCCATTAAATATAATAGCATAGCAAAATGGTGTCCCTTATAAAAAATGGAACATCAAGGTTTGATATTTGAAATTTATACTTTTTTGGAACATTTTCAAACCATGGATGCTTGAATCCGTGTATAAGAAATCCATGTATAAGAAATCTATGTATAAGAAGGGCTGACTGTATAGTGTGAGAGGAGTTCAAGGGGCCATCACACCTTGAGTTACTACACTGGGTAATGTCAACACTAGTGATGCCACTGTTAATTTCTTTGCACTTCAAACCGGTTGGGCTAGGTTTCTCAGATACAATGCCCAAATTATGAATAGAAGTATTATTTGCCTTTTATGGTGCCCCTTTATGAGGATTTGTTGTTGGTATTGCCAATGTTTTCTGTGTGCATGTGTATGTGTGTGCGCATATGTGCCTTCAAGTCATCTATCAACTTATGGTGACCTCATGAATTTCATAGGGTTGTCTTGGACAAGACATACTCAAAGGTGGCATTGCTAGTTCCTTCCCATAAAATGTAGCCTACAGCACCTGATATTTATTGGCAGTTTCTTATCCAAGAATTAATCAGGGCTGACCATGCTTAGCTTCCAAGTTAAGATGGGATTTGGTGCCATCCCTAAATACTAGGGTACTTAGGCCCCTAGTTTCTTGTAGGAGCCAAAATATGAATTGCTGCCCTTAGTTTATTGTGTGTAGTTGAGCCCAGAGTTCAACCCTTCTGAGAGCAGAATTTGAGTAGCATCAAATATACTTTTGTAAATCAGAAAAGTGTACTGACTTCCTGTGAAACAGGATAAAAAGCAAAGTTCCTGCGAATCTTCCAACCATTAGCAAAAATAAATTATTCAGGTTATAAAACTAACTGCCTTGCTGGATAAAGAGATTTTGTACAAGATGAGATACTAATTAACTGAAAAGTTTCTATTGCTTTACGCTAGTCATAATTTTGCTTTGATTAAATGGTTTTGAGTAAACGAGCATTGATATTATTCCCTCAATCACTTCAACATGTATTCTGTAATTCTGTCCTTCCATTATTCTTTAAAATTAGATTTATATGCACTAACACTGGCAATTAACTGGTTTTTTTAAACGGTGGTTTTTGTGGTGCATTTTGTGTTCATGGATCTCTGTAATTAATAAGCATATACTAAAAACTGGTGACGTTTCCTGTTGAATGTCCATATTCGTTCCATGATGGAAGGGGCAACAGTATGTGTGTGCTTTCTAAGCACAACTGCCTGCGCTATCCTAGCAATAGAAAAAGAGTAGGGAAAATGACCTTCCCATGTTCAGGCCTAGTATCAACAAGTAGCACCTTTGGGCAGTTTTGAACCAAGTGCTCAGTGCTAGTCACAGGACGGCAGAATCTGCTTCTCACTATTGCTGCCTTGCTAATATCAATCCACTAGGGCCTTGCTAATATCAATCCACTAGGCAAAGAGTTTTCCCTTTGCATAGTATCTTTGTGCTGCCTTCTTAGTAGAGATCTCTTTGAACCATGCTAATGGTTTTGATGTAACCTTATCCAAAAAATGCCAACCCAGCAGTTCAAACACGTGTAAAAGTGCAAGTAGATAAATAGGTACTACTTCAGTGGGAAGCTAGCGGCATTCTGTGCAACCATGTTGGCCACATGACTACAGAGTCATTTTTGACAATGCTGGCTCTTCAGCTTAGTAACAGAGATGAACACTACCCTCTACAGTCAGACATGACATGACAAAGGGCAAACCTTCACTTTTTACCTTTTATCCAAAATATTAATAGTGTTTTTTATTTAAAAAGATAGCTATCTGCTTAATATACAGTTCTGTGGAGGAAGGGAAGAAAGTCTGGATCTATGCTGCTCTTGTTCATACACTCACTTTGGCTGGTGGTCCACTTTTTATGGTCATAGGCATGGAACAAGACATATGTCCTTCCATAGGACTAGACATCTATTTTCATATGTAAATGTCAAGGTGTAGGCCAAATTTTCATGTTTCACCCATCTTACTGGAGCGATTTGAAGTAAAAAGGTACGTATATGCTGCACATCATTTCCCCCCCCAATGATAAATGTGTCACCCAGCCTATTATATATGCCCCCACAAGCAACCAGTTCCAGAACAAGATGTTTTATGTTGCAACTATAAATTATAAATCGTCACCATTAATATAAAAGTAAATTAGTGCTACATAAAAATTGGTTTGATATTCAGTCAGCATGATAATCGTGAAGCGTAAGGATCTCCTTTTGTTGTTTAACTGCTGTTTAATCCACTGGTGACTGAAATAGATATGGGTTAACCCATGGGCAGGCTAAATTAACTATTTAACCAGTGTGTGTAAATCGATGTGTATGTATGTTACACAGTGATGAGCTGGGAGGAGGAAACCAGGTTCTTTTCCTCATAGTACATTAGAACAAAGTAAAGATTTCAACACTTTAGGATGAGCGTAGTGTGCTGGCAAGCTTTCTCTCTCCTTATAGTGACCCTAGTATTATGAAGTGAAATGTGGCATAAAATGTAATAAATAAATAAAAATTAAAAATAGAGTAAAATAATAAAAGAAAAATGGACGGCAGGAGTATTTTTGAGGAGTGTTTAGGCTTTGTTGATGAGAGAATCGAAAGGAAGTTAATTCTGGCAATGTTATCTTTTCTATTACACATCCTTTATTCACCTCTTGGAGGCCTCAGTTCATAACAGTAGCTGTAAATATTCCAATAATAGACTAGCATTTGCTGAAAGTATCTGTTGGGTCACAATGACTAAACTCTGTCATTGCTTTTGCCTGAGAAAGACAAATGCCAGCTGTCATATTGCTTTAGCATCAGGTTACGCTGAAACGTAGCACTTGGTTTATTTTTAGTGGTTATGTGTGTAGATTTCTTTTGGTGTGGGTTTTGTCTGCTACCAAGAGTACTCCAACTAATGTAAAAAATTCAGGATAATGGCTGTCACATACAAAATTCATTTTCATATCTTTAAGAGTTTAGGACATAAAGATAAGGAGAGTTCAGTTTGTCTTTGGGTAGTCAGAGATAATCATTTGTGGGTGATGTTTGATAATATTCCTCGTTCACTTGGCAGGACATCAGTGACCAAGCTGCTCTGGTGTGAAAAGAGCTTAGCTAGCTGTAGTTTGCCAGTCTGTATGGAATTATTTCTTACTAGCCACTAATTGAAATCCATAGATATTACAATCAAGTTGTAGATTTCTCATTAGCTTTAAGAGGCCAGAAGTGGTGACCTAATTTTCATCTGAATTTTTTCTCTAGAGAGCAACTGGTGGATGGATGAATTGCACAAAGATATTGTCATGCAAACTTTAATTTTATCTTTTCAAATGGCAAACAATTAATAGTTTTGCAAGGGAAAATATTTGGGTGTTCTAACATTACAAATTAATGACTGCATGTGATTGAGAGCCAGCATGGTGTAGTAGTTTGAGCACTGGACTATGATTTTGCAGTTAAACCGAGTCATGTGAGGCATCTCCGTCTTGATAGCACTTCTTAGCAAGAAGTAGGGATAAATCTAGAAGATAATTTGCAGAGAATGGCTAGAACACATCATCCTGGAGTGGCCCAGGATGATGGACAGGAGAGGTCTGTCTACATTAGTGTTAAGGAGAATTAACCCATTCCTATCACAAAAGCAAAGCATGGGGTTGTGTTGATGTGACATATCCTGTCCACTTGCACAGCTTTTATATGACACCATGTAGGAGACCTGTCATTGGCTTGACTGCCAATGAGGAGGTAGCAGTGGTGAGTCACGTAACGGGAACATAGTATAGAACTGAGGCATAGTTTTTGTGTAAGAGGATAAGATGTATCTGTGTTCTGAGGTCAGAACCTTTTAGGCCAGTCTTGTATAGTGAAGACCAGTGGCATACTGTATCTTCAAGTGCAGTTGGAAAGTGTCAAAATCTTTAAACAGTCAGCCTTCATACAAGCTGCATTCCAGTCTTTCTTAAAACGTTACATTTCTTAAAAAACAGTTTGTTGTTTTCATATAAAAGGTGTATAAGGTGTGGACTTTGGGATTACGGGTAAGATTATTCATTTATAACTGTGATCCTGTGCACACTTATGTGTGAGTAAGGCCTATTGAATACAGTGAAAACATGCACATTTGAACTGTTCTCAAACTATGAATCAAATTCCTCCCTTCCCTTCCCTTCCCTTCCCTTCCCTTCCCACAGATAAAAGCATATAAATCTGTGTTAAATATAGAGGAGACTAATATTAGCCACAGAAGAAGAAACTTGTGCAGCCTTCCTCTCCTATAGAGTTGGGGTGGTATGAGAGTTTTATTCCAACAGCACAAAGAATGACTCCTGTCAGTTTTGCTTAGAAATGTTAAATAGTTCATTCACTTAGTTTTTATCCCACTTCTATGAAGCAGCCAGTTCATTATTCAATTTGAGTATACCATCTTCAAAATACTTTCCTTTTCCTCGGTAGGGGTTCTGCAGAGATGGCCTAGGCATCCCAGTTCCCATTGATCACTCGCCGAGAGATGCTTAAAAGAGCTGGCTGTGGCATTCCAATTCAGTTACATTTCCAATTTAAAGTTAGCCCCTAACCCCTGTGCAAGTACTTTAGGAACAGAAGGTTCAAGAGGAAGCCTTGTAAGGACAACGGAGTTAGAAACAAGGAGAAAGGCTGTTTTAAAAATGGACCTCATCATTTTAAATACCAGCCTTACATTGCCTTGATTTTCTTCGTTGTTCTTAGCTTCATTTAAACAGAGTAAGGTTTGCAGTATATATTGCTGTAATACTACTACCGGTAGTTTTATTCTCTTTCTAGGTGATTTCCCTACTATTTGGTATTAAATTCAGTTTAATGTTTGGCTTTGGTGTTACATGTCTAAGGCTGCATCCACATTGCAGAAATAATCCAGTTTGACAACACGTTAACTGCCATGGCTCAGTGCTATGGAATTCTGGGAATACTTCCTCATGGCACCAGAGCTCTCTGACACACAAGGCTAAATGTGTCACAAAACTACAATTTCCAGAATTCCATAGTATTGAGCTATGACAGGTAAAGTGGTGTCAAACTGGATTATTTCTGCAGTGTAGATGCAGCCAAAGTTATGTCTCATTTAGACTACTGTAATGTGCTTTATGTGATTTACACCACTCTTAGCTGGTAGACGGCACTCTACATTTCAGAGATATCTTGTGCTTCTAGTGATAAAAATGGATCAGCGAGACACCCACATTCACAATCTTGGAAATTTTCACACTACACAGTAATAGCATTATGATTCCACTATAACTGCCATAGCTGCATCTTGTAGAATCCAGGGATTCATAGTTTGGTCAGAGACATTAGAGGGGCCCTTGCTGAGTACCCCATTCTAAACTGCAAATCCAAATGTTCCATAACATATTGCAGTGGCAGTTAATGCAGGATCTATAATGGCGTAACAGTATAGTGTGAAAAGCCTTCCCAGAGTGGGAGTGGATCTTTGGTCAGCAAAGAGTAAGCACTTGTGTAGATTGCCCACACAGTAGGAGGAACTGTGGTCTTGCTTGGACCAAGTTTCAGGATCTTGTCTCATTGCTTAAATAACCCATTTTACCTGTTCTGAAATGAAGTGTAATTTGGACTGAGCTGGGTCCTATTGCAAGGATTTTGTCACCAAAGCCGCCAGGTGTGCTTCGGGAGCCTCATTTCGAAACCGGGAGCTTTCCAACTTCAAAAAAAGACTGCCGAAGTGTACTGGGGACCCAGGCTTTGGTGGCAAAATCCTTGTGATAGGATCCGGCTGCAGTCCAAATGACACTTCAGTTCGGAAGAGGTAAGCCAGGTGATTTAAGCGATGTGATAAGGTCTTCAGTTTCTTGGACCTTGTCAATGGAAGCTAAAGATGTACAGAATGTGAAACAACCTTATACAAGATTTGCTACTGAAACACAAATTGCTGTTTACTGATATGATGCACCTTACAGGCAGGGGCTTTGTTTTTGTCCATGCTCTAACTAAATTTTCAATGTTCAGTAGTTCAATGTTGTGTATTAATTAATGCTCAACTAGTGTTTCAACAGGATTATAATGGAACAGTGGAAGCGTTTCAGAAAGTCATACAGCCAGCACTTGAATTCATTATGGCTAAAGCAGATATGATGAATACAAAACAAATGCAAAATGATGTGACACTCATAATCCAAATATTACTAATATCATTAACCATTGCAAACACATTTCTCAGTATGTTTGGAGAATATACGATTTAACATCTGAAAATAGACTTTATGCCCAAGTGTATATTTCTCTCTTATATTGACAGTTTTTACACATGGAAACAACTTAATTGCCTATCTGTCTCTTTCACAATAATGAGATGTACAAGTAAGAAGAAGTTGTAAAGCTGATGTAAATATAAACGGCTCATAATGGAAATTTGGCAACTGTGGTTGTCTTATAAAAGTGACAAGTAATTAATAAGGAAGGGCTTTGATTTAATGCCTGCAATATATGAAGGCAGCAAAAGAAGAGGAAATTGCTGAAAATATTATTGTATGTCAACATAAATCTCACTTTTACTCAAAGTTCTTACCTTGATTTCTGAGTCAATTTCTCTCATACCAAAGTCATTGTTGGTTTTCATCCGAGTGATTTTAGTCATGTTTAACATAAAGATGATTTTATGAAATTCAGACCTGCTTGCAGTAAGCACTGTACAGTACTTATTTTCAATATCCAGGTGAAAATAGTTTGCAGTTACTCAGTGGTAAACTACAGCCTCTAATCCAGGGATGGGGATCCTGTGGCCCTCCAGTGGTTGCTGGACAGCAACTCCCAGCATTCCTCATGATTGGCTGTGTTGGATAGGACTGCTAGAAGTTGCTGTTTAGCAATATCTGGAGTATCTGATGATTCTCACTTCTATTGCATTCCATTCTAATTTCCTAGTCAGTAACAATGCAGGAAGTCATAGCTCAGAGATGCTGTATAATAGAACTGGCAAGGTACATGGTTTGGATTGCTTCCTTAAGTCATCTGGAGCTATTTACTCACCTGGCACCATTGGATACCCATTATACAACTTGGACTGGCTCCAGATCATACAAAATAGTATTTGTGGGTAAATAAGAGTATTTTGATGCTACTAAGCCCTGTGAATTTCAGAGTTTTTGTCCCCCACCCCAAGCAGCCATCACTGGCCTCCTTCCCACTTATGCATCCCACTCATACCTATAGCGATTCCGTTCTCATGTGAAAGGGAGATAGTCTTGCTTCTGGTGAAGATAACTGTGTGTGTATATTCTTTTAGGGAAGTTGAGTACTGTTTCCAGTTTCAAGGGTGGCCAGAGATTGAAAATATCCATTCCCGAAAGTCATTCTTGCTATGCTATCAAGTTTTTTCTTCACAGTGTCAGCATAGCTTCTGAAATGACCTGGGGGTAGCCTCATTGCTTTTTGTTTGATTCTCAGCCCTGTTTTGGCACAAATGGGGAGTGCAGGCCATGCAGTCTTCAGTTATTTAGAGAAACCTGAACATTTCAAGAATGCTACACACATTATTTCCCCTCCCTCTGCACATTGATAGACTCCTGTCTGTACATAGTCTGTGCACATACAACATGTTGAAGTCAGGGATCGAACTATGGTACAAAGTATTGTGCCCTGCTCCACAAATTCACTCCTCACACTCTCAGACTGCTCTTGGTACTGCCCATTCAGGGCCTGTGACATTTACAGCTTTCACTGCTGTGTCCCTGATAGTCGGGAAAACAGCTGCATTTACTTAGAGACAAACAGCCTTGTATGTGCAACAGGAAAATGCAGTATTCCTGAATTAGAGATATTGTCTTAAAGCAAAACAAGTGGATTATTTGCAGTAAAGGAGTATAATATAACATATTTAGGCTGCAATCCTAGACCTACTTGTTACAGAGTAAGCTTCATTTAATTCGCTGTTACCTAATTGAATAGACAAATGCAGTATAAGATTGTATGGTTATTTTGTGACTAGGTTGATCTGTTCAAAGGCATTTGTGTGCCTTCAAGTTGTTTGTGACATATTGTTAAGGTGGGGTTTTCTTGCCAAAATTTATTCAGATGGTTTTTTCCCCATTGCCTTCCTCTGAGGCTGAGAGAGCATGACTTGCCCAAGGTCACCCAGGGGGTTTCCATGGTTGAACAAGGATTTGAACCCTGGTTTCCAGAGTCCTAGTCCAATGCTTAAATTACACTACAACTCCAGCTCTCTGAACATATGGCCACTCAAAAAGAACTTCCAGGCATTTTTAAGAGTTTACAATACCATCAATGCATGCCAGGATCAAATGGTGGGTTTCACTATCCAGTGCAAGCAAAATCAGGAATTCCTTCAAAACACCTGCAGCTTTCTCTGCATCAAAATTTTGCTCCATGGGTTTCTCCAACCACCAGAGCATGGCTTCAGTATGCACAGGGTGTTGCAAGAGGGAGTGGGTTTGCTGTCTCTAGTAGGTGCAGTGGCAACCAAGTGGAGCACCACATTGGAAAATGTCTGTCTTTATTCCACAAAGGTTGAGGTGTGGGTTGTTTTATCTAATTGATTGACACCCCATCTTTCTTCAAAAACTAACTTAAGGCAGCTCACAACAAAATGAAAACAGATACAGCTGAAAAAATAAAACAGGTACAGATTTTTAAAAAATCCAACGTATTTTAGCACAAAGGTAAGCAAACCATAATATTTTAGCACAAAGGTAAGCAAACCATAATATTAAAACACTGGTTGAATTAAACAGGAATCTAAAAACACACAATGACAATTTAACTTTGTTTTAAAAGCACTGATCAGTCAAAAGCCCCCTTTTCCATCATAATTTGAGTGTGAATACCCTGCCAGAGTAAAACAAAAAAAGGTGTTTGCCAGCCAACAGATGGACAATAGTAAGGTGGCTAGTCTGAGCAACTCAGCCTGGGTGCAGCCACCAAGAAGGCCCTTTTACTCTATTGCAGAAAACAAGCAACATTTTTGTGGGTGGAAATTTAACATCTAAAACATTTATTCTAATAAAAGCTTTTGTGGGGTAGTAACCCCCCCCCCCCCTTGTTTGATGCCTGCAGTGAAAATCCAGTGGCTTAGAATGTATGGAGTAAATTTAAGGTGGAAATTTAGGAGTCGAGACAGGAAAAACTCTGGAGTACTCTGGAGATGAAAAGTATCTCTCTTCATAGCTCGGTGACCAGATGTCCTCTTTTTCCAGGACATACCCTCCATTTCAACCTTCTGTCCAGGAGGAATTGTCAAATGACCTCCATTTTGAGCTTGACTAAAAAAGCATGAAGTTATCCTTATAGGTTTTTAGCTTTTATTTGGTAATATCCTACATTTTTCTTGAATGTCCAACTTGATATGATGCCTTGTTCTACTTTGTGGGTATGATTTCTGGTAACCCTGCCTCATAGGAGTAAAATATCCACTTGGTTGCTTTCCATTACCACCTGATGATCAGCCTACAAATAGGTGCATGTTGTATCTGGGAGGGATGCTTACTTTGGGTGGTAGGGTAGTCTGTTGAAGCTCCTGTTCAATCAATGTTTGATAGTGTCAATTTGTAAATTACATAACTTTATACAGCTGTGCGATCCCATCACTTTTTACATTTCTGTGGAAATAAACAGTAGCTCGTTGCAGATAAGCTGTAGCAGCTGCTCACTTGCTAGAAATATGAAACTGCTCTTTGGCTCATGGTGGTAACGGTGTGACCTTATGTATATTTCACCTCCTTCTGCCAGGCAAATTTAGATTCCTGCATGCATAGGTAAGTACTACTCTAAACCATCTTCCTTGGAGTACTTTCACTAAAGTCAGCTGAGTCACACAGAAGTAAGTGCTTTGGGAGCAATAGTGTAATATATCCATTTAAATTATGTTGGAGGCCTTTCCTTTCACTTAAGTGGATCAGCACTCCAAAATCTTGTCAAATCATTAGTATTGTTTGTAATGGTGTCTAATGAATTATTTCCATAGGAAATGGACATTTTTTAAAGGTAAGCCATGGCCCTTTATTTTTAGCCCTTTCTGTGTTTACAGAACACTATTCAGTTATGATCTGGCCATTGTTTTTAAGCAGATAGCAGTCATCAGAAGAACCTCTGATTTGTGTGGTGTTCTGGAAGTGCTTGCAGCTGGGCTATCAGTAATGAAGTAGTACTTTAGTGCACTACCACTGACTTTCCATAATGCGATCTGTTTATTTTAGGTATCAGCTCACCTCCATTCCTGCTCCCGTTTTCAATTAACACAAATCAAACTTTTAGTCAGTTATTGGCATGCAGATATCTGGCTAGTCCAACAAAATAAAGCAGTTGGTGGAAAATAGAGTTCTACTTCCATTGTCACTAATCCTTCCATCATAATGGTTGCTGATGTAATATCAGATATATGGCCATATTGTCAGTATCTGGTGAGTGACCATGAAAACATGAGTCCACCTTATATCTGTGTGTGACTTAAGGAGACTGGTGTTCTTTTCTGCTTTCTGCAATGAGCAGAGTCCCCCTCAGAAATCACAGTTTTGCTTGATCATCCCCCACAATGGCTATCCCATGACTGGTGGAGAGCTCATGGATTGGTGAAGCATCTGACTGTGTCCTCATAAACAGAAGGAGAATGATTATACTATCTGCTGAGGCCTCAAAAGGACTCTCGCAGAAGATGTGATCTGTCTGTATCTGACTATGGGTCATAGCCAGACACTTCTTCAGTCCCAATGTCCATCAGTTATGGAATGAACATAAGAGGAGGGATAATACAGCAAAACTGTGAACCCTGGGGTTGGTGAATGTGGCACCATAGTGGAGTTCCTTCTCCAGAATCCCTGTGCAACGATGAACAATGTTAGATCTTGACCAATGAGTGTTGGACATGATGAGATCCTCGAGAAAAGTTACTGTACAACAGATGTAGTTATAAGTTCACCTGTCCCACATATATCTATGTCAGGTATTTGTGGCACCTTGGTGGAGTTTGTACCAAGATGGTCATCATGAATCCAGGTGAGTAAGAACTTAAATATCAAATATTTTTCCTCACAGTTTCACTCTCCAACATAAAAAACAAGCATGTCAAGGAGAAGGCTGTTCCCCAGTACTGCTTGGAAAAATTACTTTGTGACTCCAACTCCCAGTATCCTGTGGTGGTCATGCTACCTGGGGATTCTGGGGAATGAAGTCCATAGTGTAACTTTTCCAGAGCCTTATTTCTTTTGTTGGAGGTACAGTCAGTCATTTGAGCCCCACCATTTCTTACAGGGACCTGACATGGGTTGGCTATCTCAGTGAGAAAAAGGCTCATGACCGAATGTTATCCATTCTCTCCTATTTTTATAAATGCCTTCTTGCTTGGTTGCCAGCAAGTGATTCTTGGTTGCCAGAGGCAACCAAGCAAGTGTTTACAAGCTTGCGCTGAATGTGAGAATGAATTATTTGCATTCCTGTCCTTGGAGTTGTGCATGTAGTGCTTGGATCTCACTCATTTCAAAGCAACATACGTACTTAATGTTCTGCGGCTTGTATTCTGAGGTGTAACTTGAGATGGTTTGGAAACATTTGCTACTACCCATCTGAAGACTTGGTAACAAGTTCTTTAGTACAGCCCCCAACATGTGTGAGGAACTGCACACACAACAGGGTGCTCTGTGTGTGTCTTCCAGCCCGAGTCTGTCACCTTGAGCACATTTTTTCACACATTGGGGGCATAAACAGCATGAAAAGGGGAATCTAAACAACATTCATAAAGAGATGAAAATGTGCACGTCCTTTAAAGTGACAACAACCACTATAGTTGGCCCTTCTTATACACAGATTTCTTATATACGGATTCAAGCATCCACAGTTTGAAAATGTTCAAAAAAAGTATAAATTTCAAATATCAAATCTTAATTTTCCATTTTTTATAAGGGGCACCATTTTGCTATTTCATTATACTTAATGGGACTTGAACATCCACGGATTTTGTTATACACAAGGGATCTTGGAAACAAACCCCAGCGTATAACAAGGGTCCACTGTACTTAGAAAGCATAGGCATAGTGCAAATCCTCACGTTGGTTCAAATATGCACAGTTCCATTTCCAGATGAGACCAGGTGGTGTGGTAGTTTGAATGTCAAACTAGGACTTGGGCTGCAGGTCCAAATCCACACTCCAATATATGGCCTTGGGTTTCTCTCCGACTCTCCTTTTAAGTTGCCAAAGGATTGTTGTGAGGATAAAAGGGTAAAAAGATATTGGGTAAGCCATGTAGACTGCCTTGACCTCATTGTAAGAAAAGGAGGAGGAGAGTTGTTAGAGATTATTTAAAAAAGAAAATAAAGAACACTGGGTCCTTGGTATCCACTGGGGTTTGGTTCCAGGAACCACCTGTGGATACCGAATATACAATGGCATAGTAAAATGGTGTCCCTTATATAAAATGGGGAAAAATCAAGGTTTGCTTTTTGAATTTTTATTTGTTAATGTTTTCAAGTCATGGATTGTTGAATCTATGGATGGAGAATCTGTGGATATAGTGGTGTAACGGTAAAATAAATACGACGGAGTTGCACATCAGTATCATGTATTCTTTTTCTATCTCTTCCTGGAGGACAAAATGAGAATAGTAGTATTAGTAATATATGCATGAATAGGAAATATGTATAACTAGATAATATATGTAAATAGAAAAGGCTTAGTCAATTATGATTGTATTTTATGAAGTACTGCATAAGTTATATACTTGTATTGTATTATATAAATATTATATATAAATATAATACAATATAATAATATTCTATTTTACATATACATATACATATATAGGAAAGGCCCAGCCAAATATGGTTGTATTTTATAAAATATGTGTTTGTGTATCCACAACAAAATAATAATAATTGTGGATACACACACACTTTACACACTTTACAAAACACGGTCATTTTTGGCTGGGCCTTTCGTGTTTGCATTCCTGTGAAGGGCAAAAAAGAATTCCCCCCCCGAATGTTAATTGCCAAACACCCCAATTTACACTTCTTTAAAGCTAGGACCCCTGGATTTTGAGAACACCTGCTCTAAAGCAACCAGGAAGGTCCCTTTTGACAGTGCCGCCAAAGGTCACATAGCCTCATCTTTTCTACAACATGACACAGCGTGACAGAACAAAGTATTTATCTTGTGTTCCTGTCAGTTTTGTTCTGGGAGCTCTAAGATGATGAAATACTACAGACCATGCTACCATTTGTTTTCTAGAGAGACTTGCACTGATTTGTTTAAAGTGTCACCAGCACCCTGTAAATATTTCCTTTGTTATATTTGAAAATGTCACCTGCAAGGGGGAAAAAAAGTCAAAGAGAGAAGGGTTGTATCAAAACAATGAGCTTTGTCTCCCCTATCCACCCTGCCACAAATATACAAAGACACATATATTAATTAAGGTAAGTGTAAGCTGTTGCAATGAACTGCATTTCTCTCAGCTGCCACCTGGGTGTGCATTTGTGATTGAACTGCCAGTGTGTGTGTGATAACTTGGAACAGCATCCGTTCTCCATCACATAAATGACTTTTGACTCTTGATGGGATTAAAATAGCTGTTGATTATCTTAGTGAGTCACACACATCTTCATGATAACTTCTCATGATACACTTAACCTGTAACATATATACTGACGCCTAGGCCCAAATAATGCATCTCCAAAAAGAACCAAAAATATTTTAGACAACAAATATGGTGTGCCTACAGAGTTAAAGCCTTGAAAGACTTTCATAGTAATTTGATGATGTTAAAATAATGGAAATGGGTGTGGATCATTCTGATTTAATTCAGAACCTATCAACTTCCACTTCAGAATCCTACACTTTTAAAATGTGATGTGGCTAAAGATAATGCATGTTGTCACACACTATTAGCAGCTGTTGTCACTTTGACAAAAATACCTGAACAGATTTACTGTCTATAATATGCACGGCAAGATAATTGTATAGTGTGCTGATGCAAGAAATGAAATACATGCCTCTAGTTGTGTCCATGAAACATAGAATACCATCCAATGTGAAAACACGACACATGCATTATAAGCTATCATTTTAAAAATTCCCTTCGGAGAGCTAATGAAACATTGGGGATCAGGGTTTGACCACACAGCCATGGAAGCCCACTGGATGAGCTTAGACAAGTCACACTCTCTCAACCTCATGGGAAAACGAAAGCAAACCTCTTCTGTACAAATCTTGCCAAGAAAACCCCCTGGATAGGTTTACTTTAGGGTTGCCATAATTTGGAAACAACTTGAAAGTACATACCCCCCCCCCCCCCCCCTTTCCAACATTTGTTTCATTTTCTAGGTAAGATGACATTTCTAGACCTTATGGTTTTGGTAGGAGAAAGTTTCTAAGAAGGCTCTCACAGTTTGCAAAAAGCTGGATTTTTGTAATACACCATAATTTCTGTCCCCTATTCAAATCTGTTTGTTTTTCTTTAGCTCAGAAACCTTCATCTGTTTATATCTTTGCAGAATCCTAAATTCAGCAAAGCTGGCGTTTAGCAGGATCAAGCAAAGGGACTCATTTTAATCCCTAGGGTTCTATCATCTTTTGCTTATCCTCCCCATTCCATTAGTAATACACACTTGCCTTTTGACTGGAATGTGTGCTGCTTTGCTAGTATATTTGCACATGCCTGGTTATATGTTACTGTAAATATCAGTTCTGAGTCTGTGGTTACAGACAACTCACTGTCAAGATTTGGCAAAAAAGCTGTATCAGGCAAAAAAAATAAAGTACAATATAGAGGTTCTATGGCTATCACATAACAACAACCCCGTTTGTGGGTTTGCAAGAGTAACAAAGACAACAACATAATACATGCTCGCTCCTTGTTGTCTTTGTTACTCTTGCAAACCTACAAACGGCAAGTATATTGCATATCTTAATGTTGTTTTGTTTTACAACTATGTTACAGTTTTAATTAGCCACATTACATGGTTTGCTTAAGCACTAGGCTTGCTTTAATGTACTGTTAGATGATTTTTATCCCATCATTTCAATGCATGTATCTTTTTAACAAAAATATATTCTTATTTTGTGTGAGAGAGAGAGTGTTTGTGCCCACCAGAGGATGTAGTATTTTTTGTAGTATTTTCAAAGGTTTTTTTAAAGCTCTTAAAATTAATATTTGTGACAAGAAATGGTTAAGTAGGAATACATTATACTTTAGTACCAATTCAAATAGAATATCTTCCAGCTGGAAATCTCAAGAGATGATCATGTGTCAAGAAAATATGTTGGCTTTGGGCACCACACCAAAGTTTCATGAGTTCTAACATGCAATGGTCCTTTCAGAATTTATAGGCTCAGCCACAGTTTAATAATAATAATAATAATAATAATAATAATAATAATAATTTCTATCCTGCCTCTTCAGTAAGATCGAGATCGCTTACATCCATGAAAATCATATAGTACTATAAAATAAATCCAAATATCCCCTCCCTCCTTAAAACAGCTCCACAATACAACAAACTATAATAAATACAGTTAAAAATCATTAAATCAGTAGCAACAAGAACAGGATATAGTTGATGGTATACCTCTATACCAGTGACTCCCAAACTTTGGTTCTCCAGTTGTTTTGGACTTCAGCTCCCAGAATTCCTGACTGTTGGCTAGTATGACTGGGGCTTCTGGGAGCTGAAGTCCAAAACACCTGGAAGACCAAAGTTTGGGAATCACTGCTCTATACACACAGCACTTCCCCTTACATCATGGGAGCAACTGTGTTCCTGTTACAACTGTGGCAGTAAACCTTATCCAGCACTGGTAGTCTGAGCATAGTACAAATATAGCAGTGCAGTGGTGGGGTTTGGGGAATGTGTGGTCCTCCAGTTGTTGTTGGAATCTAACTCTCATAACTCCTTATTCTTGGCTGTGCTGGCTAAGGCTTATGGGAGCTGTAGTCCAAAAACCATCTGGAAGGATAACACCAAAAGAGGCTATAACATTACAGCGAGAAGGCAGCAGCTTGCCCAGTCTATTTTCTCTAACAAATACCCTGTAAGTATCAGAACCAAATCTGGCCTTTTAAAACTATCATTTCAGGTCCATCCTTTTCCAGCCTACAGTCAAATAAAGTGTAGAAAGAGTTGATTGGGATGGCAGTCTACTTGCCACCCCACTTAATGAAAGTGATCCTTTCAAAGAAGTAGTTCCTGATCACTGTACTAGTCCCTTAAAGTTTGAAATGTGAAAATAGACAACTCAATTGTCATGTAGGGGTGAAACAGACAACATACACACCCAAGACACCCGCAAGCTGGCTTCATGCTGCTGGGCTACCCACATTTGGGCTGGCTTCCGGGCGCTCTGGTGGTGCAACATTTAGATGCCGCATACCGCTGGAGCGTCTGAAAGCCGGCTTCTGTTTGTGGTGGAGCGGAAAAGGAGCAGGTATTTGTCACTTCTTTTTCAGCCGGCAGAAAGATGGATTGGGGTCATGGTGTGTGGTCGCCGTGGCCCCAATCCAGCGTTCTCAGAAGCTGCCCTTTTGGGGTGATCTGTTTCACCCTGAGGTTGGTTGAGCAACTGTCTTACAAACAGAACATGATGATGATAATAATAATGATACAAACAAAAGTATTTTGAAACTTACAAGTGATTAGGACTGGTGATTAGTAACTCACCTGGTCAGGCTGAGTGGGGAAAATATCTCCCTCCCTCCATAAACCTTTAAAGAAATGGCTTGCTGTCAAAGCTGCTCTTCCATTGTTTTCAGATTTCACAATACCAACTGTTGTTTATCTTTGAAAGACTGAAATTCTTGCAGGTTGTATCCACAGCATTCATTAGTGAAAAATACCTGTGGATTTTTGTTTTTTAAAAAAAATCAATTAAACTTTAATATATTTTGAGAAACATTTTTTTTCTTCACTGGGAAATGCCACTGTAGGTGATACATGTTTTTTAAACACACAGAGAGACAGAGAGTCTGTCTACCTTCCATATAAATAAATGTGGCATGCTACTATAGGTTAGCACTTGCTCTTTTTGGTGAGCTCCAGTCAAAAAAATCCAATCTTATAATTAATTTATTAGACTTGCAATAATGCATTATGCATGGGAGATCAGTAGGTAGTATCATGGATAGAAAAGGATCATGCCTGAAATGCTTGAGAGCCATTTCTACCAGTCAGATTTGATTGTAAGGAGCTGGATGAACCCCTGTCAGCTTCCTATATTTCTTCAGATTGTATCGATACACAGAAATATGAGTGTTCATGCCGAACATGGATGGATTCAAACAAATGCCTTTTTACTACAAAGCCACATTGCATATGTGGCAGAAATTGCCAAGCATCTCAGTCTGGGGAATTATTCAGCATACTTAGATGCAGGCTAAGAGATTACCTCTTATTATGAGAAGTCCACAGCCATTCCTGCAACCATTTTATTGACTCCTCCAGATTTGTTGGTTGAAGTTGCCATTGTTCCCTTGGTTTATGATATCAGCTGCATGTATAATAATGATCTGCGTATTCCCCGAGAACGATCTTTTCACCAGTTACGTATGTGTTAATATTTCAGACTGTCTAATTTAACAGACAGATTGCTGACCACGCTGGTGCATGTGGCTGGGGCTTCTCCCTGGGCCAAATGATTATCCAGTTTTCAATTTGCTGGGCCTGCCAATTATCTGGAGAGGTTTTACTAATTATGCAGACATCAGAACGGTTAGGTAACCAGCCTGGAGGGAGGAGACCCACAATTGCTTGGGTGAATCCTTATTATTACTGAAACCTATAAAGGCCAATCAGGAACAAAGAGCCATATGATGAGAGATGAGAGTGTGAAAGGGAGAGATGGAGAGACAAGATGCCATTGCAATAATTTACCTGAGGTGTTGGCCGTCTTTCCCTTGGCAAGACCAAGCCACAAATGGCTCTGAAATGCCAGATTGGCAGCCTGTAGCGTGGGCACTCATGCATCACTGAGGAAAATATATGATATCTAGAATGAACCCTGTTTTGGCAGCCACCAGTCAACTGTATTCAATTATACACTGATGGATGGAGGCAGCTTTAAAAGAAATTGGCAAGCTTTATTGGTCTTCTGTTCAAATTCAAGATGAGAGAGTTAAAATAGGCCCAACATTTTCTGTTACTTGAGCTACTTGCATTGGTGTGTGAGAATTGGTGCTTTTGGAGTTACCCAGAGCTAAGCATCGTGGAACCAGAGACCAACCTGGGTGAGCACCCAGGGCAAAATAGCACATACTCAGCCCATGCTATCTTGGCCCATCTGTTCAGCCCTTGAGCTAACAAATAAGGTGGCCTTTTACATGGCATACCAACAAATGTTTGCTGGCTAGATACTAGGTGAAGATTTATAAGTACCTCGGCACTCTTCTTACTACTTAGGTACCGTGGCTAATAAGCAAGAGTAGACCTATCCTCCTTGAACATCTCCAAATTTACCTTAAAGCCATCTAAACTGATGGCTATCACCACATGGTCGTCACTCGTTGTGTTAAAAAGTTCCAAAACCTATACCTAATCAGAAGTTAATTCTAGTAACTTCAGTGAGACTTACTTCTAGGTTAGCATTGCAGCCAATTGAAAAACTACTTTTTTTAAACCTTGCAGTGGTTTCCTAAATGTGCATCTTGCAAGCATGAGGCTATGCCAGAGGTCCTATTTATTTTTAGTGTTGCTTCACCATAGTGGTGTTGCAACCTAAGGGTCTCTTATAGCAACAATGAGAGAAAGCCATGAGATCCTCAGTAGTTAGAGTTGGGGATCTTCATTGAAGTAAAAATTTTTTTGCAAAGCTATTATCTACTACATATGCTCAGCATGGGTAACCTAAGAATTCAGAGCATTAGTTTTATTTTTAAGAGCTGCCACAATATCCCACATGTTCTTTACCTGTCTGCAACAACAAAAAATTCAGTGTTTTGCATTGCTAAAAGGTTAAGAAATGGCTCCCCAGAAATCTTTACTTCCAATTCATTCTGCAGATAAAATATAAAGCATTAAATTTTATGAATTCCATAACTTTTTTTTTTAAAAAAAGTGTTAACTAAGTGATCAAATTTCCCAAAGGTAAAAGAAACTGGGAAAAAAAATCAAGTATTTACAACTTTCATTTCCCCTCATTTTATTTTAAATGTCAAGAGCGGTAAATAAACTGCTCAAAGCAATTATTGCTTGAATGATAACCTTAACCAGTAAATAAAATGTACTGTATAATCTTGCTCATTTCCAGCCATCTGGCTCTAGGTCTCCCTAATTGACTTAGAACATGAGTACAATGTCGGCATCCGCAGCATGCATTGTTCTGCTTGACTGCAATTCCCAAGCAGCCAATATCATACATAGATATGAGTCTTGCATCACAATCATGTCCACTGTGTAGATGGGACAAAGTGTCCCAGATACTGGACAGGAAAATTCAACAACAAACTACTAGGTGTTGCTGCTGCTGCTATGGATTCCTACCCTACAAGGAGTGTCGCTGTTTGGTGAGAGAGAGAGATCAGACCAAGAAACCAGAAATATCAAGCTTCTCTCATGGTTCAAAACACCTTCTTGGCTGGGGTTTGGGTTTCTCACAATGTAATTATTGCAGAATTCAAACAGAGTGTGAAATCTGTATACAGAGTATTGTTACTCGGCTTAAAATGTGTCTAGTTAAAATTCTTTGCTATAAATCGGAGGCGTGTGGTATAATATCACAATAACCCTTTCAAAAATCAGTTTAAGGGCTTACACGTTTTCCTTCCTACTGAGCAATATTCTCATTTAGGCCTATGATGAACCTTCCTAAGACTAATGATGTAGCCCCAGATACTGCAATAAATAGGAACTAATATAGATCTATAAACAAGAAACAAAGAGGATCATGCTTTGTCAATGTCGATATAGACTTTATTTTATTGGTTGCTTTGTCGGAAAATATGAGCTTGATGTAGTGAGGAGCCATAATGAAGCAGCAGCAGCGCAACAACCCATATCATTAACATTATCCATCCTTCCCTGTGTCTAAAACAAGACTTTACCTTCTTTCAACAGTTTTTACTCACCTTAGGCTGCATCTGTACTACAGAAATAATGCATGTTGACACAGTTTTAACTGCAATGACTCAGTGTGATAGAATCCTGGGATTTGTAGCTTGTTGTGGCACCAGAGTGCTCTGACAGATAAAGCTAAATATCTCATGAAAATACAAATCCCAGAATCCAGTAGCATTGAGCCATGGTAGTTAAAGTGGTGTCAACATGGATTATTTCTGCAGTGCAAATGCAGCCTAGTGATAGTGTAAAGAAACGGTCACTGCAGTCCAGTGGGTGGCAGTCAGCTCTTGGGGGGGGGGGGGGCATGGCATTCCTAGGGCTGAGGCTACTGTGCCAGTTCTCTCTTGCATAAATATAATTTACAATTGTATTTGTATTTGTATTACATGTGCCATAAATACAAATTACACTTAAAAAAGCAGGAGAACAATATGGAAAAAATAAGGAGAAACAGTTTCCCGCAGAAAACATAAAATCTCCTCTGTGCTGCATGGTTTTCATTGTGATGTGTTTGGGAAAAGGTATTCCATAAGGATACAAAGAATACTTACAAATATTCTTGTCCTCAATGAAGAAGGGCATCTTGAACGAGAGAACTTCCCCTCCCTCACTTCAAGATGGTGTGTGTGTGTGTGTGTGTGTGTGTGTGAAGAAAATAACTCCCAGGTTTTTGCATTCCCTGCCAAGGTTCTTGCACAGCAAACATCTTTTATGCAAAATCTACTGTTCTATGCTAAAAAAAGTTGCCTTTTGCACAAACTGATTTTTCTCAAGAGGTCCCACAACGCACAAATTAATTGAAAAATGCCACTAGAATTCTCATAATTTTAGCCACCAGGGAGGAAAGGTTTGAAATTATTTCAAGTATTTAATTGTCATGTAAAAAAATAAATAAAGTAAGCAAAGATATGTTTACCCTGTTTCTCAATGCAAGTGACTACCAGCCTAGTGTCATTGGCATAGAACATGTGTACCCTCTTCCCAGTCCACGCAATAGTCCCCAAGGGTACCTAAAAAACTGTAAAGTGTGAAAATTGGCAGTATTTTAATAATAATAATAATAATAATGAGATGCATTTATATTTCCCGCTTCTCTCTACAGATCAAGGTGGGATTACAACAGAATAAAAATACAAAGTACAAACAATAATGCATTATGCTATCCCCTTACAGCCCCCACCTTTACATAATAGTACAATACAATAACAGTTAAAGTAGTTAAACAAAAAATTAAAAATACATAACAAAGCTTAACATAGCATAATAATTAATAAGACAATCCCCAGCTCTCCCCCGACAGCAAAATAACAATCAAATACAAGTTTCATACTTCAGATAGTTGAACTAGTTTTAGAAGAGATAAAGATTGGCAAATGGAGTGGGACCATCAGGGGCAGACAGAGCTGTTTAACATACTCCCAGAAATGGCAATTTTACAACAAAAATTGCATCACATACTAATTTGGGGCAGCACTGGTTTGAGATCCTGAATACCGTCTGCAGTGCCATACAACCAATTCTGATCTCAAACTGGCATCATAGTTTTAAAAAATAGACTGCATGTAACATTTACAACCAGTTGCCAGTTTTCTATTCACTATTACCTATAAATCCTTTGTGTTGTACAGACTCAATAGCATAATGTCAGGCCTATAAAAGGTGGAAATACTGAAGAGACATATATCTCAGAGTCCAGGAAGGGAGAAAAAGCTTTCGTGCTTTCTTCAGAATCATGACAGAGGTGCTGCACAGGTTCCCTATGTTTGCCATTATTTAGGCCAGTGATTCCAAACTTTGTTATCCAGATTTTTCGACTTCAGTTCTCAGAAGCCCCAGGTATCTTGGCCAATGGTATGAGATTCTTGGAGATGAAGTCCAAAACACCTGCAAGGCCAGAGTTACTGAACTTTTGGCCACATTCATTTTATTGATTCCTTACAGTGTAATGGCAAAATGGCCTGAAGCAGACAGGTGGCAAGGAACAGCTTCTGGTTGCAATCGGCCCGGGATTGTGGTGACTGTATGTCACACTCTCAAAGCAGACTGCTAACACGGTCCCAAACTGGCAGCTGGCAGGAGGAGATTAAATCCCTGTCTAAAAAGCTGGCTCTTGCCAGCTTGGTGTAAAGGTTTGACCACAGAGTGTCATTGGTAGAGCAGAGGTGGGCAGGTGCCTGGGGTTGTGGGCCAGAGGGTTAAATGAGTGCATTGCATCAACAAATAGCAATCATATCTCCCCCCCACCCCCACCCCCCCATGAAATCTTCCTTCAGTCCCCAAATTTCTGGCATCGCAGTAGCTCAAAACTTCAGCTGATGCTTTAGAAATACTGTTTAGGAATCCAAAGAAAAAAGAGAGCAGGCAAAGTTACCAAGGGAATGTGAACACAGCAAATATAAAGAGTTTTAGAAGAGAACATTTTTTGATGTCTCACACTCTACAACACAAGACATTTCAGGACTGAAAGAAATGTTCATGCAGCGGGAAGGGGGGGGTTCTTATTTCTGAAGGGCAATGTTGTCATTTTTCCTCCTGTAGCTGAACCTTGGTGGGAGCCATATGAGGACCTTGGAAGGATACCTATTTTTTTATTTCACACCATACCCCACCCCCATGCATGGATTTATATTAAAAAAACAAATATCCCCCCTCATCTTTGTGGGCCATTTGGCATCATTTTGTGCCAGTATTCACATGACGTGCACCTGTGCCACTTTTTATCAAAATCAGAGATATGCTCAGGGTCCAGTAAAAGGCCCATAGGTCAAGAGGCCTGGAAATGGTGCAAAATGTGCATACCTCAGAGGCTTCAAGGCATACTATTAAGCATTTTTTTAAAGCAAAGGAAATTGAGGGAGTTTAGAAGGCAACAGGAATCCTTGGGGTTGCCTCAAAATGAATTCATGGGCCACATATAGGCTAAGTGATACACTTTGCCCATTCCAGTGTAAGAAAGACAGCCTGGCCTTTGTACTTTGTGGTTGGGTCTCCAAGCTCATGCAGGTCCCTACCTATTTTCAGTTCAGTCTCCTGGCTGTGGAGACCCATTGGTCTCCTGACTGCAACTGGATCCCGGGCAGAAGTATGAGACAAACTGAGAACAGGAGACAATGAGGAGTGATGGAAGGGGATGAGCTGATGGAGCGAAGGTAGCAGTAAAACATGTATCACCATTCAATCTTTTGATATTTGCATCTGCTGGTAAAGTAATTAAGTGATTTGCTGATCAATACAGAAGCAGTAATGAAAAAGGGCTCTCCTGTGCTGTGCTTTCTAGGATATTCAAAGATTCGGGGTTAGTTATATTGTGTAGACCTCTGTGCTTAACCTTTGTAAAAGTGGAATGTCTGCTAATGTGCTAGAAAAGGAGATATCATTCATGTATCCTCAGTAGTTCCTTGACTACTAAACAGCTGTGGTTCCCCAACACATCCCCACCATTGGTCTTCTCCACATCTAAGACCACAGCCTGGAAAAAGAGTTTTCTGGATAACAAGTGTGGAAAGGATCCCATGGTTAGCATGGAATATCTGAGCTTCTGCCTGTGTAAGAGCTGGGTGAATATAGTATGGTCTACCTGTCATATGGGTTCCCCAAATACAATGGAAGTTTTACGATCAGTGTCATGGTTACATCTATCCTGTATTCCAAAAATATGTAGGTGCTTACAAATTTTCTGCTGTCCCTTTTCAGAGTGATTAGAGTTCAGGACTTATTTTATTGTTTGTCATGTAAGTATTCAGATGATCTGGATTCCTTGGCAGCTAAGAGATTCTGCATAAAATAGGTAGTGCTCAGTGGTGTTTAATATAAATGTCTCTGCTCCTTGTTTATAGGTACAGTACAATTCTATAGCAAATATAAGACTGACATTTTAAAGCATATGCATTATGATGGCTGCTTCAACAAAGCTCCACTAGGGCCCCACTTTTGAGCATTTCGATAATTTTATCTCTTTTAAATCTCTCTCTTTCGCATGAACTCACACATTCAAACACAGATTGAGCCATGCACACACATCCTTTCCTAGAGTACTTCACTCCTGTCTTTAAAGAGGACACATTTTATGGCAGGATTTATTTAATGAGGCAAATACTTTGGCCTGCCAATTTCTAGAGTCCACATTTTTTGCTTAGTTTATTAAATTTGATTATGCTGTTTGGATAGGGTGAGCTGTCCAAGCATTAGGCTTATGTGCAGATGGCTTCTAGTAGATAAAAGCCCCAATTAAAAGTTAACTACCCACATTTTGTGGGAGTTGTTGGTTTAGCTGTTGCTAAGGGGAAGATTAATCTGAAAGTTTTAGATTTATTAAATCAAATGATTTTCAGGGTTGCATCTAACTATATGTCTCCAATAGCGGAAGGCTCTTTGATCCACCGAAGACTGCTATGGACAGGAAAAAGTGGACAGTGATAAGTTGGTTTGAAAAAATCCCCACCTTTCCTCTGTAGCCCTCCCCAGGTCACCTGTCAATCTGTTACTAAAAATTCCACAGTTCTCCTGAGATATATATTTGACAAAGGCATATGGATTGCAGAGTGAGGGAGCAACCAACCAAAATAGCCCTGTTTAAATATTTGAAAGGATGTCATATTGAGGAGGGAGCAAGCTTGTTTTCTGCTGCTCCAGAGAACAGGACCCGGAACAATGGATGCAAGCTACAGGAAAAGAGATTCCACCTCAACATTAGAAGGAACTTCCTGACAGTAAGGGCTGTTCGACAGTGGAACACACTCCCTTGGAGTGTAGTGGAGTCTCCTTCCTTGGAGGTCTTTAAGCAGAGGCTGGATGGCCATCTGTCGGGAATGCTTTGATTTAGATTTCCTGCATGGCAAGGGGTTGGACTGGATGGCCCGTGGGGTCTCTTCCAACTCTATGATTCTATGATTTTATGAAAATAGCTTCTTTCTACTGCTTCAGCCCATGGAAGACTTTGGAGGGTCCTTTGGCTGGTTCCTCCCAGGCTCTGAGATTCCCTTTTGAGGAAGGCCAGATTGTTCAGCCCTCTGCTATCTTTCCAGCAGCAGACAGACCTTTTGGTTCATGCAGATCTGTTAAATTTAATCAAGGTTGCTGCAGAAACTGTTTACCTATGCAGACATTCTTATTCCTTTTTGTTGAGGTGTTTAATCTGCCTTTTTTGGTTTGAAATCTGTTTGATTTTATTTGAATCTTATTTATTTGATTTTGTTTGCCCCTTCGAGTGCAAATCTTGGGGACAGAAAGATGAAGCATTCATTCATCTGTATCATTGTATGAATGAGGATATATCCACACTATGGAAATAAAACACTTTGCCCCCATTTTAACTGCCATGACTCTATACTAAGGAATCCTGGGAGTTTTAATTTGATGAGGCACCAAGGCAATCTCAGAGACCAGACTGAATATATCTTCAAACTACAAATCCCAGGATTCTACACAATGAAGCTATGACAGTTAACGGGGTGTCAAACTGCTTTATTTCTGCCGTGTGGAAAAGCTGTAGATCTATTGGCTCAAAGAGCCTTCCATCATCTTAAAATCTGATAGACTAGATAGTGGATTTTTTTTATTTATTAAAAAACACTCATTTTTCTGATCGAATTGATAGTTAAAATCTGATAGAATAGACAGGTTGTTTTTTTAAAAAAATAATCACTCCATTTTTTTATTTACTAAAGTCATATACTGCATACTGTTAAATCAATAAATAAAATAACAGCCCAAACAATAATTCAGCTAAATTCAGCAATAAAATATTTGTCACTGTAAATGTACCAGCAAAGATGAACTCATGTACTTCTACAAAAAACTAGATAGCTGGCATTTCTGTTCTCTTTGTCTATTTCATACAGAAAGACACCATCACTATGCCTACGTTTTTGTTCTTATGAAAAGCGGTATCACATGTTTAAAGTTTAATTGGCTTGTGGTATTTGGAATACAATGTTACTAAGGGAGTTCAGACAATAGATCTGAGCCTTGAATGACATAGTTTCTACCCGCACTAGGTATATTTTGAGTATCTTAGGATGTTATAACAACTTTCATTGGAAAAAGAGGTTATACCAACTTTCGCTGTTGAAAGGAAATATGAGTGAATCATCCTTACAGTTTGAAAATAAATGCTTAATAGTGGGGTCCACAAAGGTTTCCTCAGAAGCAGCACCCATGGAGTTCAATGGGACTTATTTCCATGTTTAAAGGATTGCAGTCCAAGATGTGTCTCTCTCCTGTGGAGAGTGGTGTGAACTGTTCCCAGATGGGAGCTCTATCATATGGGTCTTCATTTTGAGATTACTGAAGACTGATGAAAAAGGGAAGCACATGGGATGTGTACCTCTTGTTGATGACTGAATTTATTGCAGCCAAAATTATTCTCTGCATAAACCCAGGGCTGATTCAGATTTAGCAGATTTAAAGCAAGGGTGGACAACTTATGGAGTGGATGGCCTTCTGGGATCCTAGCATACCTCATTATTAGCTGGAATGGGGAGGAGTGATGGGAATTGCAATAGCGGTGAGGCACAAGTTGTCCTCTGTGACCTTGAAGGTAGTACTGCCAAACCTTCCAGAGTTAGTCAAATAAAATTGGACACAGTTGAGCCTTCTGAAATCCCAGAGGCAAAGAGCTCTTCCTTAGGTGTTCTTGCTTATTTCTGTTACACAACTACAATTCCTCGTCAGGTTCCACTTTGGGGGCCTAATTTCCTTATTGTGTTTTAAAACAGGAATCATATTCAAAATTCAATTTCCAATGACACCTCCAGTTTGAGAACAAAATCTTGAGTTCTGTTGTGCAAATGGATTTTGTTACTAGATTATCCAAATTATTAATTGGGTATCACCTCAGTAGATCTTTTCCTGGGCACTATTACACTGACTGCCAATTAGCTTCCGGGCACCATACAATGCATTGGTTATTGCCTTTAAAGCCCTATGCTTTTTCTTTACCATTCTTCCAGTGATGCTGCTGCTAATAACCTGGACAGAAGGCAAGGAGAAAAGGGATGTAAAAATGAGTTTCTTTGTCAGAAGTTTTGATAACTGAAGTATGCCTGCATTGTTAAAAAGAAAAAAAAATGTTCATGTTTGAAAGCTTGTTGGATTTTAACTCTGGCTCAAAATCCTCATGAGTAGAGTAGACAGTCTTCCAAATATGATAGATCTTCACACATGCAGAATTTTAATTATCCAAAATTGTAATGATTCATATGGTACTTATCTATAGATGTATGCCATGCTGTATATCTATAACCACAGTTTACAATGAATATTTGTGTGTGTGTGTGAATGTGTGTATAGATATATATAAATACGGCTTGGCTAGGAATGTTTAAGGAATTCATGCTATGTGAATTTCTGCAAGAACAAGTCTGCAGAATGGAACACAGTTCCTCTTCAGTTATCACAGTACTACCTCAAAAAGAGTACCAAAATGTGTATACAGATGCATTTGTTGTTGTTATTGTTGTGTGCCTTCAAGTCATTTCTGACTTATGGTGATCCAAAGGCAACCCTATAATGAGATTTTCTTAGGAAAATTCATTCAGATATACATACTGGAGAATCAAAAGTTGTTTAAAAATCATAATTTTGAAAGCGAATACATGAAGAATGTGTGTTCTGTGAGGAAAATGAGATAAAATATATATTCCAAGAAGGTTCTGGAACATATATTTTTATACTGATTTTGAGGGGAAAAAACCCCATTCATGTGTAAACAAGATGGAACAGACTGAAGTAAACTGGATGTGGATTAGAAATAGCCTGATTCATTCATCTTCAGTACCGGCCCTTATGCAGTATTAACACAGTGACAAAATACCACTAATGAAAACCAGGTGCTTTCAGCTATATTTCAGAGGAGGGAGCTGGCAAAGCCATGTGTGAGTATTCCTTGCCTAAGAAAATCCTATGAAATTCAAAGGGTTACTGTAAATCAACAGGCAGCTTGAAGACACATGTACACACATAAGACCAATTTAGATTACAGATGACGGTTATGTGAATTTTGTTGCTGGTTTTTTAATGTGCCTCCAAGTTGACTCCAATGTATGGTGATCCAATCATAGAGATTTCTTGGTCAGATTTATACAGAGGAGGTTTGCCACTTCTTTCTCCTGAGGCTGAAATAGTGTGACATGCCCACTGGGTTTCCAAGTCTGAGCAGGGATTTGAACCCTTGTCTCAGAAAGTCATAGTGCAACACACAAACACTGCATCATGTTGGCTGCCCATGTTAATTTTACATGCATATAATTGGAAATGTACAACGCACACATTTATCAAGTAATTTTTTTACATGTAATTTATTTCCTCCTGAATTTCATCATATATAAACCAGCTATTAGTATTCAGTGGAAAGATCAAACATACAAATGCATAGTGAAAATGTTCGTGAAATATCACTGTCATCTTTTCTTTCGCTACCTAATGCCCAGTAAAGAGAGAGCTCTTTCAATAGAAATCCTTGAATCATTCAGTAGAAGCTCATTACAGGTGGGTCAGGGGTTGGATGAGGTGCCAAAGAATTGCAAGAAGACAATTCATTCTAGGGAGGAAAGTGTACATATCACTTTTTAATGCTTTGGGCAGAGTGACTCTCTAGTATTTAGAATGAATCTCAAAAGCTTTATTTATGGTACATATTACAACAGGTGTAATTTATGCCATTGATGGGAAATGCCCATCTCGAGTTGTATTATACACCGCTATGATCATTGCGGAATAGTGGTCTATAAATAAAACGTATTATTATTATTATTATTATTATTATTATTATTATTATTATTATTATTATTATTATTATTATTATTATTATCATTATTATTATTATTATTATTATTATTATTATTATTATTATTATTATTATTGCAAGGCAACCCACTGAAAACAAAGAACACCAGAAACCTATTGTAGGAACTTCCGTGAAAATAAAACAATTTGCTTTCCATGTCACACCAATTTCTGCCTTCATAGTTGCTCACGTTTAATAAGCACATTTTATTTATTTAGGTAAGTTCCACCATGGTTGTGAATAAGAGCATAGTGCTTCCTTTCTATGCTACCTTTTTATTTTGCAGCCAGAAATAAAACTGAGCTGTAGTAAGCAATGGGCTAGAGCAACTTTATTTCACAGGCCAGTGAATCAATACTCTTCTTTGCCCATTTCGTATCTTCTCCTAATAAAATCAATTGTACCATGCACTATTCGCTGTGATAGCAAATCTTGCTTTATTTTGAGCTTTTCTTTGCTGTGTGGCTTTCATTGCTTGCTTCAGCCAATGGTTTATAGTTTCCAAACAACTGGAGTACATATCAGTTTATGTGTAAACTCTTTGTTGTTGCTGGACATTGGTTTTCTGAATAGCTGCTGAAAACTGAAATCTGCCCAGCACTGAATAGCAGTAGAGTCAAGTGCAAATGACAGCACTCTGCTGTTCTCCTAAATTAAAAGCTACAGTCAGCCCTCTACATTCACCAGGCAGGACCCCATCAAAACTTGAAAAATTGTGTATAGATCTAGACCCCCCCCCCCAAAGATACCATATTTAGCACACACTAAAAATACGATCCACAGATTCAACACATAGCTTCCATTTGCCTGGAAGGCATAACTAGATGCCCACCTCCCATGACAGTGGAACAGCAATGAGAGGCTCTCTTCCCCCTCAGCAGTTCAACCACTCTTTCAGTCTTTGTACAGTTGAGTTATGAAGGTTTATTATCCAGATAAACTGTCAAGAACAAGAGGCAATTCCCCTCCTAGAACTCATTGTGGGATTCACTCCCACCCCCCACCCCCATAATTTGCTGCATCAAATGGAAAACAAGGTGCATGGGAAGAAGGACCTTGTTCAAAAGCAACATTCTGATTCTGTAGGATTCCTGGGGGATTGTGATTCTGTTTTAAAACAAGACACATTCTCCTTGTGTCCCTTGTTTACAAAGCAATTTTCTGTGGCTGTGTTTCTGATTTAACAGTGTGGTTGCCAACTGGGCAGCAGTAAGTGGGGCAGTGGGGGTAAAACTGGGCAGGGAGCCACAACCAGCCCAAGAAGTAGATCTGTTTGCCAGCCCTTGGTCTAAAATAAAGAATTAGTGTCTGGAGGAGTTCTTCTCTATTGTTGTTGTTGTTGTTTTTTACTTGCCAGAGAATGGGTAGAAGGGAAGAAGAAGGACTTGTATACTTAGTCATTGGTCCACATTTCATGGGTGCTGTTAAGTAGAGGGTGGTTGTGTGTATGAGTTTTGATTTTGCCAAGGGAGCTGCTATACGAATAGTACACAAATAAAGACTGGATCACACATGCTGCTGATAGCAGCAGTTGACGTTCCTGCTCTTCTTCTTCTTGTTGTTATATTTATTTGTTTCTTGTTCCCACCTCCCCCCCTCTCCCCTCCCCCCAAAAAATATTGAGACTCAAAGCAGCTCACAGTTTAAAAGACTAATACAATTAAAAAGTGAACATTAAAATAGAATTAAACCACAGTTGGCCTTATTTTCATCGGGTATCCATTCTGGACACCCCCCCCCCTGCAAAAACAGCGGCTTGTGCATATTCAAACCCCATAGGCTTGAATGGGACGTGCCCCCATTCACATGCACCATTGAGAATAGTGGAGGTCGCCCCTCTACGGATATTCAAGGTAGGAGGGGCGACTGTATTTACAGTATTAAAACAACTCACACCTCAAGTTACAGGAATACAATGCAATTAAAAAGATAAAAAGATCTTAAAAACAGTTCATTTAAAACAATACAGCTTGTTCTTTAAAAATGTTCAGATTGAAAAGCTTGTCTGAATAAAAGCTTGTCTGAATAAACTAAATGGTTTTAGCCTGTCAGTGGAAGTACAAGGCGGGGGTCATTCTTGGGCAGCCAGCAAAAAGACCCTCTCTCGTGTCCTACCCCAACCATGCTTATGAAGGTGGTGGGACTGAGAGAAGGGCCTCTCCTCATGATCTCAGTGCTCATGCAGGGAGATACAGTCCACCAAATAGCCTTGACCTGAGCCATTACAGGTCATAACCAGCAATTTGAATTGTGCTTGGGAACAAAATGGCAGCCAGTGGAGCTGTTGCAACAGGGATATAGTATGGTTTCTGTAACCTGTCATTGTTAACAGTAGTTTGATGTTTCTTTAGGTTTGGATATACTATGTAGTCATGTCATTTCCTATTTGTTGGTCTGGGACCCACCCTCTGTCTTTCTGTATTAGTCAGAGTTTGTTGTCCTTCATTTTATAGTCTGCAACCTTTTCTCTCTTCCATCTTTGAAGAGAACATCTTACAGAGCTTCTCGCCATGAGATGTTATATAGCATTTAGTGTTGGGACATAAACTGACTTCGTACATTTTAACCGAAGATGATTATGGTCCAATATGCATGAGCCAAAAGAAGTGGCTTCTGGCCACTTTGAGGGTATGGTGTTCAGAAGCCACTCTGATTCTGCGATCCAGTCCTTTGGATTGGATAAAAAAGGAATGGAAACATCCAGATCCTGGTGGTGGCCAGCTTGGGGCCAAAGTGGTAGCCCACTTTGGAAGTGGGCTGTGCAGTTGCCATTCCTAGTGGGTCATCTGTTTCACCCCTAAGTCTGCTACATTTATATCTAGACCCTATGTGTGGTGTGGTGGCAGTATGTTACTGGTTGCTCCTTACCTTTTGCTTGAAAATGCTGATTATTATGCTTGGGAGATATATTATTACCTCTCATATTCCCCAGAAATATTCTACCACTCTACAAGTCCCCACCCTGGAAATTCTGCCCAGAGAATGAAACCAGTTAGGGGTGATTTTGTCTAACTGATGGTGCAAATGAGATCCAGAACATATTACTATTGTGTCAATGTAAACCCTTGGCAATCATGTAAGTGACAATCCTCTGCATAAAAATGATGATTCTATTCAGTGTCTTGGTGACAAAAGTACACATTCATTACAAGAAGAACAAATGATATGAGTTGGTGAAACTCCTTATGGGATTGCTGCTAAAAGTAAGCAGGTCAACATCTGAGTGCTGAAGTTGCTTTTCTCCCCCTTCCCCAAAATGGCAAGGAAGAGAAAGACTAAGAATCATCATCTGGTTCCTGTCCTCAAAGCAGAACTTGCACACTGAATAGCTGAGTGACAAGCAATCTGGCCTATCCATATGACCATATTGTTTGCTTCCCCTAATTAGCCAGGTCCTCACTGTGCTGATGAGGAAACAGATGCATTGAGCAGCAAATTACCTTCATCTCGCCTCTGAACAAAAAAGACACAGCACTTAATTGACTCATTTGATCTCCGGCAATTCAGTGCAAGTAAAGTGGAAATATTTAAAAGTGGCACTTCACTTTGGAAGAGTAAAGGAAGAACCTTACTTTATTGACATGCGATGTGGGAGAGTTGTATGCCAGAACGCTGATCTGGAAGTCCCAAGTTTGAATTCGATGCTCTAGTTTATCTGCCATCCAATTTACTGCTGCAAAAATAATGTTTACTCTGGGCACTTTTGGGAAGGATTAGGGGCACAGTGGTATCACTATTATTGGTGATAGTTGTCTCTGTGTTCTGAGGACTTAGCAAGCCTTCTGTCAATTGGCAGTAAATGACAGCACAAGCGTTCCAGTTTACAGCTGTGGTCCTTCATTACTTTCTGTCCTTTGCTACTTCTCTTTGGATTTTCTTGTTTTCATTTTTCTTTCTTTCTGTGTTTCCATTTGAAAATTGTATTTGCTATGGAAATAGACACCAGTCTAAAAATGTTAATTCAGTCAACTCATTGCATCAAAGTTAAGGCAGATGACACATAAAACAAGTTGCATTTCTTTTCTTTTTCTTTTCTCCCCCCCCTTCTTCTTTTTTGACTATGTGTGACATAGAAAGAGGTATTTGTAGGAATTGATGTGTTTGCTTTAGTTGTACTAACTATGCCAGTTCCTCTCTACCTCTGCTTCGACCTATATTTTGTTTTATTTTATTGTATGCCACCTTTCTCTCAGAACAGGACCCAAAGTGGCTCCCAAGGAAAGTCAATTTAAAAGATACATTAACAATATAAAAAAATTAAAAATAAATAAAATACACATCCCAATCAGAAGCTCCCCTGCTTACCCATTAAAAGCTTGCCTTAAAAAAAGGTAAAGGTCTTTGCCTGCTGGTGAAAGAAAAGCCAGGAGGGGGCCAGCCTGATTTCCTACAGATGGGAGTACATAGGAAAGAGCAAATCACAGCTTTAAGCTGCCAACTGGGCCCGAACAGACAGGCCAAAATAAAGCTGCTTCAGGTCACTTTGGAGGTATGCTGTTTAAATGACACACACATCTTAAGAGGCCAGTAGCTGCGCCAAAACTGCACTCCGTTCCTTAGGACTGGAGCATGGCTTTGGCATGGCTTCCAGCCTCTTAAGTTGCATGCATCATTTAAACAGCATACCTCCAAAGTGACCCGAAGCAGCTTTATTTTGGTCTGTCTGTTCAGGCCCAACTGTTTCCAAGCTGGGTATCATTTCATCTATCACCGCTTCAGTTGCTAGGTCAGGACTATCCAGCCTCTGAAACTTCAGGGCCAGAACTTGAGACCCAGGGACTGATGATATAACAGCATTGACCCCTGTGATGTTACTGAATTGATATTGCAAGGAGCAGCATCTGATGATGTCATTAAGAATGATACATTAAGCACCAACTGCAGCTACTGAGAGTATGCAGCTCAGATTAAAACTTCACCATGTATAGCAACTGAGGAAACCATATACACACACTTTTCAAGGCAGTCATCTTGCCCTGAAATTCTTTCCCCTTGCCTGCAGAATGGAGACTTGAGGCCAGGCCTTGAGATCTGGCTATCATAATTATATCCTCAAGGAGGTCAATAAATATAGTTGGCCCTCTTGATCCACATGGATGGATTCTGCACCCGCAAATTCAACCACCCACAGTAGGAAAATATTCACACACAAAACTATCCAAAAAGTAAACCTTGATTTTGGCATTTTACATAAGGGGTGCCATTTTGCTACACCATTATATATAATGGGACTTGAGCATCCACAGATGGTGGTATCCACAGAGGGTCCTGGAACCAAATCCCACTGGATATCCAGGGCCTACTGTATCACTGGCTCCAGGTTTCAGTGGGTTCTTAGTGAAGGTTTATCTTTATCACATGCTTCAGTGCCTACCCATTACTGTGTTTTAATAAGATGTTAGAAATGGTTATTCTAAGGGGACATTTACTTTTCCTTCAGTGTCTTCAAGTTCCTAATGTAACATATACCAAAGCTATATTTTGTCTATCTCACCACGGCATTGTTGGAAATATAAAATGGTAGATCATTGACTATGGCTGCCTAGTACAGGTAGATGAGGATGGAAATGGAAACAGGCTGACATGTTACAAAGCAATTTAATAATAATAATAATAATAATAATTAATTTGTTTATTTATATACCGCTATTCCAAAGATCATAGCGGTGAACAGCAAGTAAGCTAATTTGCCCCCAACAGTCTGGGTACTCATTTTAGCGACCTTGGAAGGATGCAAGCCTGAGTCGAGCTTGGGCCCTTTTGCTGGTCTTGAACTCGCAACCTTCTGGTTTTGAGTGAATGGCTGCAGTACAGGCATTTAACCACTGCGCCACCAGGGCTCCATGTGAAAGCATAATTGACATACAGTAAGTATATGGCAAATGTCCACTAGTAGCTTTTAACCCTAGTGTCACCAGCTTTTAGTACTGTGTGACACTGTACTACTATAAGAGTGACTATGTTGTATATATAAACAATAAAAATCATTCCGTTTCTTTTGTTTCCAATATTTGATGGGACAAAAACATTTGTGTCCCATTCTTTATAGAACCAACACATTTCATGCATAGAATGGGGAGTTTTTGTTTTTTGTTGTTGTTTTGCTTTCTGTTTAATATGAAAAGGAATGAAAAAAAATCACCTGCCTGACATATTCAAAATCATATTGACACAACACACAGCCTTGGGATGTTTATAGCACTGAAATGTATCTTGGAAGATGATAAAATGTTTTGGATTATTCATTAATTTCCTTATATTTTATAATGAAATATACTCAGGCAATTGGTAGTTTTTCATCTGTCTCATTTGTCTCTCCAGGCTCTTCCAACACCTGCATGTGTTATGAACCTCTGTTTGAAAATGTCCCTTTGCTTTTAGATTTTATTTTCCTCAGGCTCATGTGCACTTTCTTTGAATGTGTTCCAGTCTCTGTTTGTATCTTTTTTTTAAAAAAGGGTTTCTGGAGACCCCAAAACCATATGCTTTATAAGTTCAACTGGTAAAATTGAGAAATTGACTCTCCCTTCCCCGTGTCGTTGGTAGCACAGAATGCTTCATACCGTCACATTCCTGAAATAATTTCCTTGCAAAGGAATCTTACAATTTATTCCCGATCATGCTTTAATTGCCCATATGTGTTATGTCTTTACTCCACCTTTTGTCAGGAGGGCAGAGTGGTATTCAGTCTTCTATTTTATTGTCATGACAACCTTATGATGTAGTTTATATCAATAACCTATGACTGGTTGTTGTGGCTGGTCCAAGCTCAGCTAGTGAGCTTCATGACTGGGTGGATTTAAATCCAAGGGACCTTTCATACTACACATTTATAGTGATATGATTTCCCTTTAACATCCATGGCTGCATCCTATGGGATCTTCCTGGGTTTTGCATAGTCCGGTAAGAAGCATAGAGGAGGATTCTCTGGACGTGGTTTCCAAAGGCCACTACCACACTGAACAATCCCAGGATTCCATAGGAATGCAGCCATGACAGTTAAAGAAGGATCATAGTGTTATAACTGTAGACTGTGAAAAGCCTCCCAAATCCAATCCAAGATTCTGTGTGCTACACCATACAAGCCATTCCACTGACTTCATGCACTATTCTGTTAATATGTACTCCTCCTGTTCTTCCTTCTCTTTGCTATTTACATAATAGTTTTAAATTATTTCAAAGCACACCACATTAGTGATGGGTAGATTTCTCTACCCATTTCTGTGGAGTTACGCCTTTTCTCTTCTCTGAATCTACTGTATTTTGTATCACTTCTATGGGGACTATATTTTAAAAGGAAGACACAGTTTGAATCAGGGACACTCTGAATCATTGTGTGGTCTCTTAGCCATTATATTACACTAGCTTTTGCCAAAGACCCCCTCTTTAAAATATTTTCTTTCAGGCAGCCCCCTCAGATCCATGTTTACTTTTACTGTAGGCAATATTTAAGTGGTATTTCTAATCTTCAGTACATGTGTAGTCTGGCTGCCTATTCACAAATCACAAATCTGTCCTTTGAAAAAAATGAGAGCTGACAGAATTAACAGGGCTATTTTGACTGTACTCTGAATTATACATGACGAGTCTGACATGTTAAGAAGACTGTGCTATTGAAAGAGAATACATATTAATGATTTTAGAGGCATACAGGCCACTGGTTGTTCAAACAGATTGATTGAAATGCATTATTATGCTAGGTGGAGTGGACTTTCTTCACAGGAAAGTACTTGTTTCACCTTCGCATTAGCAACTTCTAAATCATATGTCAAGTAACAGTGCACAAACACTGTTCAATCCATTCTGGGTGTTAAATCATCAAGTAGCTTTATACCTGTGATTACTATTCTTCAATCGTCCATACCTGACAAATTGATCGTTGCCTATGTTAATCTTGAATTGCTAATGGCTACCAACCAAATAAGAAGTAGGAATAACCAACTGCTTGCTTCCCACATACATACTTTGAAGGGGAAGCTAGAATGATTGCTAGAAATTTGCAGTATGAAAATACGCTGGCACATAACAGTTCCAAGTATGAACACCATAGTATAACTAATACAAACAACCATTACTTACCTATGTTCTCTCTGGCTCTGGACAGTGTACTTCCCATGAAATGGAAAATACTGGATGCATGAAGTCATGCATAAGCAAGCAGAAGTTTAAGGTCAGGGAAGTTCATGACAATGTTCTCTACATCCAAATGAAAGCAATGGGCAGCATATTTAGTAGTATCTCTGAAAGCACAGCTAAAGGGAAAAAATGAATTACTGAAAATAGAATCGTATGGATTGACATTTCATTGTGCACAAGTAAGCAGCTGATTTACACCTGAAGTGTCAGAATCCACCTTCAGTCAGGCATTCAGGGTGTATTCTGCCATGGGGTTGTAGCGATAGATAGAAGATCGGATAGATAGATAGATAGATAGACAGTCACTTTGAGATAGGGGGATGCCACCATGAGGACGGGGGGATGGTCACGTAGTGCCTGGCAGTTAGGCAGTTTTATGAGGGGTTGTTGGGAATCTGAAACAAAGTGCATACCGCCTTAGATCTCTACTGGTAGAAGAGCTAGGAACCAATGGCCAAAAGTTTGCTGTGGTTTTTTGGTCAGAGCCATTCCCGAAGCAAGACTACCTAAAATTTCCATGGACATTGAAGGAGTTGGGGAAAAAATTGTGTGGAAACAAATCATGGATTGTGATCCATACTTTTCTTGGATACAAGAATACATACAAAAGTATCTGCCCCACAAAATGGAATCCTTCTGTCAGTATTGTACCCAGTTTCAGGAGAAGCGAAGCACAATTGTGCACGAGGAGAAGGGGATATAAATCAAATAATAAATGATAAAGAATATGCCTGTTACAGACAGCCAAAATAAGCTGCTTCGAGTCACAGTGGAGGTATGGTGTTTCATGATACATGCGTCCTAAGAGTCCAGAAGTCGCACCCAAAGCCACACCAGCCCTAAGGACTGGAGGGGGCTTTGGTGTGGCTTCTGGATCTTAGACGCATGCATCATTGAAAAACACCATACCTCCACTGTGACTCGAAGCAGCTTTATTTTGGCTGTCTGTAACAGGCCTAAGAACCCTTGAGCCTGAGCTGAAACTGTTGCTCGTGCTATGTGTGAAGCTATACAAATTCATATTTGCATAAGCAAAAATTTGTCACTTGTATAACTGCTGACCATGCAACTCGATCCAGACTGCACCCATTGTCCACTGTTTAGTCCCCTTTGAGCCCTAAATCCTAGTATAAAAGACTAGTGGGAGATCTGCTGCAGTCTTAGCAAAACAGCCAGGGAAGTGTCATTGCCATATATGTTGTACTGCATTGTTTTCTTAGGAGTCACAAGCAAAGTTTGCAGCAGCTCTGAATATATGCTGGTGTATGAATGCAGTAGCAACAACAACAGTAACAGACATTACAGAAACTCCAAAAACAGTTAACCTGGGAGCTCAACGCAGCTTTTGAAAATTTATTCTGTCCATCACTGAGATTTCACGTTCCAACAATACTGAACAGAATCCACAGAACAGGATCTATGTGGTAGATAGAGTTTAATCTCTGCTATAAAGCTGTGTCTGAGTTGTATCTGTGTAAGCATGCATATATTTATGTGGGAATGCCAGCATTACAGTGGAGAAGTCTTTTCCTAATATGAATTCACTCCCCCTGCTCTGTAAATATTACATGCTGCAGAAAGACTAAAGATCTGCCAGATAACTGTACTTGTTCTGGGAACTGAATCGAGTCCTTATTTCTTTCACCAAGAATTATGTATTCAGCCATGTAAGTGAAGACTATAGTAAGGCTCCCCTTGATTGTTGCCTTTGAGACAACCTCTCTAGACCTAGTTCTCATTGAGAAGGGAAACTTAGGCGTGTTATAGATGGGCTTAAGTGGCGCCGTCGTCGCGCCGTTAATACGCGCGAGGGGCAGCGCTTCTGGATGCGCCTTGCCCCTCGCGTGTATTCCGTACGTCAAGATGGCGGTGCCCTATACAGATGGGCGCGGCCATCTTGACATAATGGACGCTGTGCGTCCGGACGTCCAAACCCAGAAGAGACGTCGCAAATGTGCACTTTGGCATTTGCGGCATCTCTTCCGGGTTGCCGGAAGGAGCGCGATTTGCACGCTTCTTTTTTACAGCGCGGGGGAGTCGCGCGGTTTGGCTGCAGCGGCTTCCCTGCACTGCAACCGGCAGCGGACCAAGACCGCCCCTTTTGGGCGGTCTGTAACGGGCCTTAGGCCTGGGCTGTACCACTTCATGGCAGATGGAGGCTCACATATTGGATAATGGTGATATAAACAGTTTTCTTGTATGAAGGAGCTCCATCTCTCACAATGATTTCCTGTGTCTTATATGACCAAAAGAAGTTGCAGTCCTGTATCCAGTTATCTTGGAGTACTGGCCCTCTAACTGTCCTGATTTGACAGAGAGAAAATCCTCTGTCCTTCCATTTTTTTAGATACTTTTAAAATGTTCCCATTTTTTTCTTCTCCCCCCTTAGTTTACTTCCATTGGTGAAAACTGAGTCAAAGGTACAAAAATAGTTTGCTCTCAGTTAACTTTGCAGCAGTGAGAGGAAAGGAGGTTGTGAAATCTTGCCCTTCTTAGTAGGCTCAGGCAAAAACAAACTGCTGAAGCCTCTCCCAGGTTGTGTGTTCTTGCTAATAATACCTGTTGCCATCTTTACTGCATTCTGGTGCTGTTTGGCCACATGTGCCCCAGTTTGTATCTGAGAAATTTTGTATGGTGTGAGATTAAGCTCCATTGATAATAGCATTAATAGTACGTATTTCTCCTTAGACATAGCACTGCACCGTTAGATCATAAGCAAATATCTATGGGATACGTCCATTAATGCCAGGTAACTTCCGCTGTGTTTTCACAAGGTGAAATTTAATATTGAAGGGAAAAAATGTGAAACAACCATCATACATCACAGAACACTTAGCTGCGTAGTTCCAGTAATCAACTTCCAAGTAAACAGACAATTTCTTTTTCTCCCCTCTCCTCATCCCATAGCAAACAGTTCAAAATAAAGGGACTCAACAGGTGGCATATTTATGACATAGCATCCTGGAGCACAATTTTCTCAATCATAATGTATAAACAAAAGAAGGAGGTTAAGTAGCTGCTTAATAATGTAACAAAATCATGGAGGGAGAAAAATCCCCGTAAAAAGCGATTAGTTTGAATATAATAATTAAACATTTCAAAACATTGCTAAGAGGATTGGATTTGAGGAACAAGAGTTGAATGGTTATTAGTTTCAGACTTCAAGGGGTTCCTGATAGTACCTCATGCATACCTAATCCTTTGAGCATCGCTCCAGTTAGATTGAGGGGTTGTTTCTGTATTCTGCTGCCTTAGGTGTTGACGTCTGATAGACAAGTATTTATGTGCATGCTACACCACTGGGTCATAACAAAGTTAGAAATTAATTGTTTTTCCTCAGATGAGTCTTGAATCTCAATTGCCCTCACTTCCCCCCTTTTCCCCTCCCTCAATATTTAGTCAAGGCAATTGAGCTTAAATGTAAAGTTTCACTATGTCTTTGCATGTACCATTGACAAGACTGTAATTCTGTAATGGAGAATAGGCCTCAATTAATCAACTTTGCACTGAGCAGCGCAGTTCATTGAACCAAACTTGTTGGGGAAAGCCACAAAATAATTAGCTTTCATCTTGTAAGCTGTCACTAAACAGAAATTGTAATGCATTTTTTTTTTATTTCTGGATATTTTATTGCACAATATTGCATAGTAAAATAATAATTAGCTTGGAAAACATGCACTGAAGCTGCAATTCTTTATCCAAGGTTCTAGAAGTAAGACACAATGTTTAAATGGAATAATGTCTAAGAAGACATAAATAAGTGTGCACAGTGACACTGCATGTTATATGTGCTTGCTACTACTGGTCAATAGATCTTGTTTTGGAAAAGTGATATTGCAAAAAATTAGGGTGGATGATGATGATGATGATGATGATGATGATGATGATGATGATTATTATTAACCTTTATTTATAAAGCACTGTAAATTATGAGATCAGAGTTTCCAATGCTGATATTACAATTATAGGACATATCCAAGCAGCAGTTTTTTGAACCTTTATTGATTATAAAGCTATTTTTTTTCAGAATGCAGAGTCCTTACCTAAACCACCAAGAGAGTTTTATAGTTGAACAGGGATTGGAACTGGGCTTTCTTAGTAGTCTCCACTGAAAAAACAAATTCACCCCAAAGGTCAAGGGTAGATATGAAAGCCAATGTTTTTATCTCACAAAATTTTGGTGGAAAATGAAATACATGTGTTCCTATTGGCAAAAGCTTCAGCATGGATTGTAGAGCAACATTTTGAAGTTCTGTTCCTAGGGCACAAACAAATAGTCCTGTGTGGCGTCTTTTGCACGTGTTTGGTTTGCAACATGTAAAATTGGGATAGGCCCTTGAAAATCATTTCATAGGTGAAAAGCTAGGATCTTGAAAATGTATCTTGGCCATTAGTGTTAATAAAGCAGACTTAGCAGGTAGTTATACATATCCCCTGGTCATAGTCTTGCCCCATTATGGTCAAATTTGTTTTATATCTGTTAAGTTTACTATAGCTATTTCATCTATACTTATAATCATAATGGAAATGATATACTAACATGTAAGCTATCCCCTCAATTCATTCATTCATTCATTCATTCATTCTTTTGGTAATACCAATATTCCAAGTGCGGCTAATATCCTTCCCCCTGGCAGCAAGTGAAAATGCTTTTTTTTTTTTTTTTTTTTTTTTGCTTCCTATGATCCTGAAGAGCATATGATGTCATGAGCACATGTGAAAATTTTGGGGAAGGGGTGTCAACAATTTAAGATAGGCAGATGACACTATACTATTGTTGTTAACTGCCTTTCAAGTCAATCTCGACTCATGGTGACCCTGTGGATGACATATCTCCAAGACTCCCTATCCTCCACTGCTGTGCTGAGTTCCTGCAGACTCATGCTCATGTCTTCCCTGAGTCCAGCCATTTGATGTTCAGTCTTCCTCACTTTCTTCTGCCCTCAATCTTTCCCAGTATTATTGTCTTTTCTAAGGAGTCATGCTTTCTCATTATGTGACCTAAGTATAACAGCCTCAGTTTAATCATCATGTTTACTAGGGGGTTTTCAGGCTTGACCTCTTCAATGACCCATTTGTGGTTTTTTTTGGCTGCCCACAGAATCCTCAGTGCTCTTCTCCAGCATCACATCTCAAATGAGTTTATTTTCTTTTTATCCACTTTTTTCAATGTCCAGCTCTCACATCCATACATAGTGATTGGTAATACCATGGCTTGGACAATTCTACCTTTAGTGCTCAGTTGTATATCTTTACTCTTTAGGATCTTCTCTAGCTCTTTCATGGCTGCCCTTTCCATTCTGCATGTTTTCCAAGTCTTCTTCTTATTGCTTGACTGCAGTTTCTGTTCTGAACTGTGTTTGATCCCAGGTACTAGAAATCTTTAACTATTTCAATTTCCCCATTGTCAAATTTGAAGTTATGTAGATCCTCTATGGTCATTATCTTTATTTTTTTTTTATGTTCAGCAGCAGGCCTGCTTTTGCACTTTCTTTCTTGACCTTCTTTAGTAATTGTTCCAAGTTTTCCACTAGTATTGTTGTGTCATCTGTGTATCTTAGATGTTCCTTCCTCCTGTCTTTACTCCTCCTTCTTCTAAGTCTAACTCTGGTCTTTGGCACCATACTTCTAGCAGAAATACCAAAGATTTGGGATAGTTACTGAAAAAAGGAAGAAAATTCAAAAGCAGGTTTACAGTTGAGCATTCTGAAAACAAAAATAAGTTACAGCCCTGAATTTGCATGACCTTGATGACAGGGTAACTTTGAAGTCTCTTATTCATAGGGTTGCCATAAGTCAAATTTGATGTTCTGGTAGTTAATAACTAACATAACTTCTAGTTGACATTTGAACAGGCATATGGTAAATCAAAAATGTGGCATTTAGGAGGTAAGAGAGTTTTTTTGAACAGTCATGCATGCTGGAAGGACTTTTGGCACAGTTTTTGTATGACAATCATCACCAAATCAAATATTGGGGTGTTCAAGGGGTTTGTGGGCCTTAAGGATCTAAAAACTAGAATCAGGGAAGACCTGAAAACTGGAATCTGAGTCTACTTACAACTCCCAGGGCATTCCTCCACCAGCTGTGTATTATGGTCTTTTCTCCTTCCTTTTATTATTATACACATATGGCTACTATATGCTGCTTTCTCATGTAGGGATTTTCTTTTCTGCTTGAAGGTTTTCAATAGTCATAGTGATTACCAAATTAGGGATATGAAAGAGTCTTTTTCTTGAATCTAATTGTATCAAAATAATGAGATTGCACTATGAATAAATCCCAACTGCCTTGAGAAATGCTGGCTCCCATGTGAGAATGAGATGCCAAAGGGTTGCCTTCATCATGTTTTCCTTAGTTGCACAAACTGTAAAATAATTTGTGAAAAATATCTGATTGTAGAAAGCAAGAACATGATTTCTTTCTTAGAAAGTAATGTTGGGATGTTTCTGTGGATTTTTCTCAGGACTCATTGGCCTGTTACAGACAGGCCAAAATAAAGCTGCTTTGAGTCACTTTGGAGGTATGATATTTCAGTGATGCATGCATCCTAAGAGTCCAAATGCTGCACCAAAGCCATGCTCCAGTCCTAAGGACTGGAGTGCAGCTTTGGTGTGGCTTTTGGATTCTTAGGACTCATGCATCATTGAAATACCATACCTCCAAAGTGACTTGAAGCAGCTTTATTTTGGCCTATCTGTAACAGGCCATTGTATGCATTTAATGCCATATAACTTGCACAGCCAGTAAGGCAGCAGTTATCATAGGTTCAAATGTAGCACTGTTTTTATTGAATACACACACACACACGCACAGCCCAGCCTATAAGCATAAGATTTTTCCCCCCAAAGAAAACATAACTAAATTTAGCAAAATAGATAACTCATAACAAGGAAAATCCCTCCCTCCTCACCCCTGCACGAGGGTAAATCTAATCAGGATTTGAACCAGGACTAAATTGGTAGAAGGTGTTTAATTCCACATTTTCAAAATATGGGTTGAAAGCACATATTTCAGTAGGACAACACATTAAACTTTGCCTGGCAAAATACATGAAGTAAGTTTGTGAAAACGTGTGTCAAAATAGGAGAGAAGGAACTTGTATGCCCATGACTGCTGTAATTTGGCATCATGTTTGGCTGGAAATGGAAACCACTCACTTTCTCAGGATGTTTGGAATGTGTAACAGTAACTGTTTAAGCCCGACTCCTATTGATTTAATTGGGTTAAAGCTACAGTTCACAATAGGTTTGGTGGCTGTCTAATATGCCATTATCTCTGAACCCATTCATTCAGTGATATATGCAGCCCATGTCTTCAGTGCCCTTTATCAGTGTGGATACCTGATTTGACAGCCTCAGTTTAATAGATGTACAAACTTAGCCACCCAGTTCAACCCAGAAGCATTAGTGAGCTTCACCAAGCAGTTCACAGGACAGGACATAGGAATACTAGAGACACAATAAGGATCCATATCTGCCACACAGAATAATAATAAGATAAATGTCCACTTAGCAAGGAATGTTCAGTCCTATTGAAAGGGACTCTATTGTTGTCAGGTGAAAGACCTCGATTGACATCAGCTTTGGATTTTATCCAAAAGGCACAAAATTCAATCCTTGTTCAAGAACATGTCCAAGTTCAGTCTCTGTCAGCCTGCTACAAAGCTCTACAGGAATTCTGATGTGAGCACAGACCTCCCAACTGCACCATCTTCCCTATTTGCTGCAACAACAGGCAGCTCCACAGTGAATGCAGAAAGCCTTGAACAGGCATGATTGTGACCTGCTCTTTCCCATGCACATTCCTATGTGCAGAGTTTGCTTGTGATTCAGGACAAATCTAAATTTAAATCATCAAAAACTGACATTGAGCCTTTTTAGAAAGAAACAGTCTATTTCAGTGAAATGCTGCTGATGTACTGCAGATACATAAGTTCAGTGCTTTTTAGTTAGATGTGTTACAACATATTAATTTTGTCTTAGATTTTTTTGGGGGGGATTTGTAGAGACACATGTTCTTTTAAATTCTACTTCTATGCTGTGGACTTCGACTAAGGGTCAGTACTGTTGGATACTGCAAGATTTTATTTTTTGCAAAAAGACTTATATGCCTAGGTTAGAAAGATAAACAGACACTGTTCAGTTGTCAGAAGATCTTACTGCTTTATACAGTGTGCCCGTGTCATAGACGGGCGTGCTTTACGTGGACTTGAGCTTACGCGCTCAAGCCGTGGGGCGCACACAGGACAGATGGGGCGGCGCGTACCATTCAATTGAATGGGCGCACGTGCCCGTTGCGCCCTGCGCGCCACCGCACTGCCACGCCGCCACGCACGAGCCCCATTGGAAACAATGGGGCTTGAGCATAGGTGGAATTCGCCTTACGCGGAGGGATCCGGAACAGATCCCCGCGTAAGGTGAGGGCCGACTGTATATTGTTACTGTATCGCTTCAGATCATTTCCAACTTATAGTGATCTGAAAATGACCCTCTCCTAGGTTTTTCTTGGCAAGATTTATTTAGAAGACGTTTGCTTTTGCGTTCTTCTAAGGGTGAGAGAGTGTGACTTGCCCACTGAGTTCTCACGGTGGAGCCGTGATTTGAACCCTGGTCTTTTAGTGTCCTAGTCCAACTCTCAAACCCCTAAACCACTCCAATCCTCACTTTGGATGTGCATAAATGTAAATTTTATAATGTATTTTTTCCAGTTTTTTTAAAAAAAATATTTTAGGAAATATTTATATCTGTAGCCCTTATTCATATCATATATAATTCCATTCTCCCTTCCCCCTCTATATTTTTAATCATATAATAAAAATTCAATAAAACTGGATCAGAGCAAATAGATTTATTATAATATATGTAATAATACTGAAGATTTAGTGGTTCAGTAGTGTTAATTAGATGTATTGTGGTACCTGCTGTTTGCAGGGTTTGCAAATCTATTGGCAGTATTTCTGTAAGGAACAGAAGAACTGCTTTTTTGGGAACATAATTCAACCTTTGGACTAAAACATTCAGAATCCCTGAACCAGTCTGGGCAGTGAACGTGTTGATGTAGTTTCCAAACTAAAGTAATTTTCTGAAGCTCTTGTATCAAAGATCAGTAAATCTGGGCCTCTCAGTTTCAAATGCCTAGTAGGCAACAAAGCAGTTCAGAGAATGTGTGTTTTGCATATTTCTATTTCATTTCATGCACGTACGATAACACATGTTCATGGCCGATTGCTGCATATAGCAGTGTTTAGATTTTGCAGTTTCACAGCAACATAGTACAAGATATTTTTCTATTTATGAGCCACTGAGGAAGCAAATCGCTTTCATCACCAGACAACCAGGCACTCAGCTGGAGACTTTCAAAAGCCCAAAGTCACCAAAGACAGCTGTCTTACCATACAACTTTTTTTTACCCCAATAATTGATGAAGAGGAGTCTTTTCAGTACTGTGCTCACGTTCTCTTTTCTCTAATCCTGGGAGAAGTTGCATATTGTAATGGAACACCCACTCTCACATACAATGAGCAGTGGGATTACTACACTCTGCATTTTATTCATACATATAGTCTTCTATCTAGGGGCCTTTTCACAACACAACATAGTTATAGCACTATGTTTTCACTTAAATTACCATGGCTGCATCTTGAGGGATCTTGGAATTGGTAGTGTGGTGAGGCACTAGAGCAGTGGTCCCCAAACTGTGCCCTTTAAGAGATTTTGGACTTCAGCTCCCAGAATCTGCTAGCCAGCCTGACCACCAAGAAGTTGGAAGTTGTAATCCAGAAAGTATATTTTCTGAACTTGGTTTTAACCCACATTAACAAGTTGCACTTGCTGGTAATGCTTTCAAAGTGTTTTAAAAGGTAGATACCCCAGCTGAAACCATAGAAAAGACTTTAGACACACGACTCAATCAGTATTCATTGTGCTGTTAAAGTTGTCTTTCAAAATTGCTGCAAAGGCAAGCAGGACCTTAATCCTCAAGAGAGGAAATCTTATTTTTAAGGTATGCCTGTATGCACTGATGGTGGAATTCGGAGCATCTAGTGTACCTTACATCAGTTTCAGAAATTAACTTCCCAGAAAGTGATATGAAAATCTTTTAAGGTCATGGAGGCACAACTTCATATAAACAGGAAGGGATCTGGAAGTGGCTTCTGGTAATTTCATGTTGTAACAAAGACCTATCTTGGGCTGAAAATGATACAGGATGGATAGAAACATTGGAAAAAGCTCCCATGTCCCTTATGCATTTGAGATATATATGGAGAGAGAGAGAGAGAGAGAGAGAGAGAAGGAAGTGGGGTCAGGGGGTCTCCAAGGTCAATGCTAATTCCTAACCTCTGACATTTACCCACCCCTAATGTACAGTGAATCCTTGGCATCTGCTGAGGTTTTGTTCTAGGACACCCTCATGGATACCTAAATGCGTGCTCAAGTTCCATTCAATACAGTGGGGTAGTAAAATGGTGTCTCTTATACAAAATGACAAAATCAAGTTTGCTTTTTGGAATATAAACACACACAGTGTGGATGGTTGAATCTGTGGATATGTGGATATGGAAGGCCAACTGTATATAACAGGAGCACAGCAACAATGGGGACAGCATATTAGCTCATTTCCCTGGCAACCTAGATGTATTACTATGCTAGATATTGGAAGCATCCTGTATTCTCTGCCCTGTCCATATCTGAAAGTTTGGCCTGTAGCTTGTTGAAGCTGACTATCATGACATCATCAGTCTCAATGACGTCTCAACTATTTCTTGAAGAGGTGAGAATGGGATCAGTCATTATATTTTAAGACAGATGGCAGTGCACAGGCTGCCCTGTTTGGAAACAAGAAATGGGAATTTTGGAATAACCATTGTGTACTCAAAACAGATCCAAGCTAGCAATAGCTAATGAGTTAAGAGAACAATAAATTGCTAAGGTCTGTAATAGCCATCTTAAACCTACTTGTGAGAGAGTAATTAGGACCATATCATCAGCATAAAGAAACACATTGAGAAACACATTGCCTATCTTATATGTATGAGCTGATGTTGAAGAGAAGAAATCAGGAATAGCGTTTACATACAAGTTAAATAGGGTGGGCGCCAAGATGCATCCCCATCTAACTCCCTTGTGCACCTTAACTTTATTGGACAATGCACCTCTGGCACTAATATGCACTTTTAGGCAAGTATCTTAGTGGAGAGCTTTGAGCAGGAGTAGTAGTCTTGGCTCCATATTCATTTCTGCCAATTAAGACCAGAGAATATCTCTATTAATAACCTACAGGTTATAATGGATAATCTATTATTGCATGGGCAATATTAGATAATCCATTATAACCTGTAGGTTATTTGGTTCCCTTCACTTTCTCTAACTAGCACTTTTCTTCCCAGTTGTGCTTTGCACAGTAAAGAACTCTCCCATGGTGCAAGGGTTCTCCTCACTCCCTCCTTCTCTCTAAAGTTCTTTATCCAGGTCACTTAGCCTTTTGTTTCAGAGTCACAGCCATTGCACTAGAAAAAATATATGCTACACTACAGCTGAGATTTTTTTTACATAAAAAAGCTACTCTGTTTCCTTGCACAATTACTTCCCTCTTTTAGAGTAATTAACACAGCTCTGTGGATGAAACAGCCAAGCAGAATAGCTGCTAATATCTATTGGCAGTCAACTGCGACAGAGATTCTTATTAAAATTATCAAGAGAGAAGTCAAAATGAATTGTTACAAGTGGCATGACAGTTTTTTGTATATTCACTCTGTTTGGTGGGCACCTAACTGCATGTTTGTGCTGTCTAGGCTCACATCAAGTAAAAACCACTCTCGCCTGTGAAAGATGAATATGTATAATACCAGCAACAGGAAGTGGTAGTTGACAGTGTGATTGTTTTGAAAAATAAAGCAAGCAGTCTTTATAAACTCTTCCACCTCGTATACCTGGGTTATCATTATATGCTTTATCACACTAGCAGGCAAATGGAATTTAAACGAGAGTTAAACTGGAGAAAATCAGGAAATGCCTGAAGTTTATCACATGACGTTTCCTGCTTTTCTCTAGTTTAACTCTCATTTAAATCCTGTTTGCCCACTACTGTGATAAAGCAGTATGAAGCAGGGTTGATTCACTTCCAAGTGTTGGGTGGTAGTTCATTTAACCCCTACCTCGAGGTCTGTGGGGACTGCACACTGAACCACCCTATGGCACCCTGTGCAAAATCTGCTGCACCACTGGATTTGGGCAGACAGGTGACAAAAGCATGTTTTCTGCCAGGGAAAAAAGGCACGTGGGAAGGTATGGCTTCGTTTTGACATAAACTGTGGTTTCAGAACCACCGGTAAGTATGACTCAGCTTAGAAACAAGGTGTGCAGGTTTAGGGGGGAAACCCCACTGTTTTATGCAGGGAAAAAAATACTGATTTTTCTGCTGCCAATTTTGGGTGGTGTAATAGCAAAACCATTTAAATGAGTGCTAAGCCCCCCTAATAAGCCCTTACTCCAATCAATCAATCAATCAATCAGTCAGTCAATGACTTTTGAGAAGGCTCAGCACAATGACATGTGTATGTGAGTTCTGTTGCAATCTAAATGCAGTAGATAGTATTTTGCCCTGCTCTGGTCAACATTGTAGTTTTCTGAGGGTGGGATTTTTAATCTATATATGTATATCTGTCTGTCTGACTGTCTATCTATCTTCACTAAAGGGATAGTAAAATTAGTAGTGTACTGAGCCCTACATTTCTGTGCCTTTGAAAATATTTTTCTGCAAAGCATCTTTATTCTTAAAAGCACCAACCCAATCTGTTTTATTTAAAGAGACATAGGCAGTATCCAGACCGGCGCAAAGTGCCGGCTTGGATACGTACTAGGGTTGCCTTAGGTGTCTTTCCAGACACCCCACAACCCTAGTAGGTTGTAATGGCGGCACCCTTTCTACATGGGCGCCGCCATTATGATGTCACAGCCGCGCCGCAGCCAAACAGCACAGCATGGACGTGACGTCCTGCTGCCACTGGAGGGCACTTGTGGCACCCTTTCAGTGGTGCCAGAAGGAGCTCCGTTTCGGAGCTCCTTCGGCTGCATGTATAGCTGGCGCGGCCTTTAAATGTCCACGCCAGCAATACAAAGAGAACAGCCCCTTTCTCCCTTTCTCCACTGCATGAAGCCCCAAGAACACCTCTTTCCAGGCCGTGGGGAAGCGACATTTTGCCGCTTCCCTGAGGCCAGGAAAAGCAGTGAATCGGGGCCTCTGGGGCTGCTGCTGTGGCAGCTGAGGCCCCAATCCGTCAGGGAAAGGGGTGGGTGCAGGCCGCCCCATAGGAAGTTAGGTGGAACTGTGCTGAGCCTTCTGAAAAAGGTCCTAGGTCAGGGGTAGGCAACCTGCGGCCCGCAGGCCGGATGCGGCCCGGCGAGGCCTTGGGACCGGCCCCAGCCCGGTCCTGCCGCCGATTGCCGCCGGGGCCTTTGGCCTCTCGTGCGCAGGGGCAAGGGGGGCAATTGTCTATAGATGCCTCAGAAACATGCATGTATATTAACATTTTTTTAAAAATCAGCAAATTTTTTTGCGTGTCCTCCACTTTTTTGTAAAAAAAGTGTCCACAATTTGAAAATGTTGTCCTACATTTGTCCCGGTTTATTTATTTATTTAATTTTTTTAAAAAATTATTTAATTATTTATTTCTTTGCTTCGGCCCCCCAATTGTCTGAGGGACAGCAACCTGGCCCCTGGCTCAAAAAGGTTGCCTACCCCTGTCCTAGGTCTTGCAAGGTCTGAATCCAGTCCTCATACAATTTTTTCCGTTTTTCAGTTTTTCCAGGTAAGAGATTCTTCAGTGCTTGCCCAAAGACAGCCAAGGCAGCTCTGTAAGAGATGAAATGAGATCCATGAAGCTGTCCTTGCCAGTTAGAGGGCTCCATGACAGTGGGGTGATAAAATTCCTCCAGTTTTAGCATGAACTTTTAAATGAACTATCCAAGGTGCTGAAATGTACCTGACAGATCCTTTAAAGTCTGAATGAAAAGCCAGATTGAATTAATTGACCTCCTCACATGGGGGCCACTGGTAAAATTCATGTTTTGCTTTAGGGTAGGTATGCCTGTGCTTCCCAGATCTTTTTGTCCACAGCGTCTGTGTGCTTCAGCCACTGTGAACAGTGTGCTGAATGCTCACAGACTGAGTTACAGGCAAATCCAGTTTTTTAAAAAATAGTCTCCATCAACAGGACTGAGAATGCCTGGTACAGGACCTTCTAAAGTTGAGGCCAAATGGATTTTATTGATCTTTTCCAAATGACTTTGTGTTGCTTTGATATATCTGTTGTTGTTATGGCTGTTGTTGTTCTCTCTTGTATTGTTTCCAGATTATATTTATGTCAAGGGAAATTTGTTGAAAATCAGGCTGTAAATGCTTTGGAGAAAAACATGAAAGAGATTAGGCAGTACTAGTTAGTTGAACAAATAGCTCTGTCTCAGGGTAAGGTGTGTGTGTGTGTGTGTGTGTGTGTGTGTATGGGTATATCTTGTGCACTTTCTACAAATGCAATAAATGAAAGAGGGGACACTGAAACTTAATTTTAGAAGAGACTACATACACTGTATGGTCTTTTAAGGGAGAGATACTCCAAAAAAGATATAATTAAGAAAAACCCAGAAACCTGTATGTAGCCGGAGAGTGACTGAAAACTATTTCTAATGAATCCGCTCTGCCACCTTTGGGCTCCCTCATGTCACATTTGTTCTGTTGCCTTTTGTGACGATTCACCTGATGCCCTTCTCCCAAATAAGCACAGTGCTAATAAAGCACAATGAGATTTATATATAGCAAGCTGTTTTCTTGGTTCTATAATGTATCTGGCGAGAACAATAATCAGGTGAAGGCATAATTTAGTTTTAATTAATCAATGCTGGATGATTGTTCACACTTCGTCATTAATTTAGGTGACCCTTTTTCTTTGCAATATTTCTTTAGTAGTCTTGTGGGTACTGGTGTGCACCCTTGAAAGTTTAATCTGTCTTTCACTCAGGGATGGAGCATCCTGTTTTTAAGCAGCTCTGATTTCTGTCTCCCCATTCCTAGAGTGCATCAAAATACAATGTATCAGAAGCTGGCAGTTTATCTAGAAATTTAGCTTTACTCTCCCTTGCTTCCCTATCCCTATAGCCCTAAAGACAATATTTCAAGTGTTCATGTTCCTGGAGGAAAAAAAATCAACACTTTCATTTAAAAACTCAGGAAGAAACAAAATGTTTTAGGATGGGGAGTGAGTGTATATGTGTGTGAATGGTAGTGGTCCAGATTTGATTCTGGAAGAGTTCCTGATGGCCCTTTCCATTCTCACAAATTTTGAAGGCATATTCTAACAATCTTCATGGTTCCCATAAGTCCTTATCCTGCTTCACATTTGTTTTCTTGCCATCTGTGAGAATTCACTTGACACCCGGCCTCTTTATGTGCAATAAAATCAGCAAATTCTGCAAAATAAAAGAAGCATCTCACTTATTGCACAACTTCCCAGTTGGCATCACATTCTGTCTAATCCTGGAAACTCACCAGGGTCATCCCTAGTTAGTACTTGGAAGAGAGACCGCCAAGGAATACCAGGTGCTTTAGGCTGAGAAAACAACTGGCAAAAGCACCTCTGAGTATTCCTTGCCTAAGAAAACCCTGTGAAAAAAAGTATGGGGTTGTCATAAATCGACAGGCAAATCGAAGGCACACACACACGGTTCTTGTTTATATTTATTCAATGCTGATTTCCACTGGGTTCAATGCAGCTTACACCCAAATAAGCATTCTGTTAGTAAGTGTCCTCTTCAGACACACACATATATAGGCCTAGACAAGTTAGAACATTTTTAGTAGGGTTTTTAAAGCCTTGGTATTAACATGTCTTAGTAAAGTTGTATCAGTAACTCATACTTTAACCAGTTTGATTTTGGGGGTGGTGATGGTGGTGGGTGGGTTGGAATTGATCACATCAGAATAAAAGAACATACTATGACCACTGTTTTGGGAAATGTTTCTTAGTGAGAAGTACTTGGTTACGGATTATATGAATTCTATAGGGAATTAATTGGCTCAAAGGCAATGGGCAATCCACTGTATATCAGACATACAAGACTATGTGTCAGACTGAAACACGTGGAAGTTACTTCCAGAAATAGCTGAATTGAAAGCTGCTTTTCTTGGAGTGCTTGGCTTATCCTGGATGGCTTTGATTATGACACCTGGGATGTAACTGAATTGGAACTGAGATAATCTAGAATGTAAATCTTCTATGAGAGAAAGGAAAGAGGAAGAAGGGGCAAGGGCCTGGAGAGAGACATGAGGAAAGAGCTCTCTGGTGGTTTCTCTTCTGGCATGGGCAAAGTACAATGGTTAGATATCTGTGGGTGGGCACTATGACCAAAGGGCATATAGAGCAATTGAGGTGGCTGAGTTACACACACACACACACACACACACTACACACACCAGTTTCTGGTGGCACCTTTATGTGCTTATCCCTAACCTTTGATCTCCTATAGTTGGACTTCTTTCTCATTTCCATTGGTGCTTCCAGGCTTCTGTTCTTTCTTTCCTTCATGGAATGCTGTCAACAGCTACTAGCCGGAATGTCCATATGTTATCTCTGGAACCAGGAGCAGAGTTCTCTGTATGTATATACAAGTGATAGGGGAGTGCAAGATGGAGGATGCTGTTACATTCATGTCTTCTTGTGGGCTGATTGGCCATGTGTGAAGAGACTTAGATATAACTTTGATGTGCATCAACAAGGATCTTCTTATGTTTACTGTCAACATAGGATCTTAAGGCAGTGTTATCACAGAGTACTGAGATAGGACTGTATTCCAGGCTTTTTGGCCAATGAACGTGCCAGCAATTCACAGGATTTCTCAAGCAGTAGCAACACTTGTGGATCCATTTTTAATAGACTGGCCAGGATCCAGACTAGTTCCATAAGTTTAAGAGAGCTTTGGCTTTATATTTCTCAAATAGCAGCTCCCTTGGCAATGCCAATGTAGAAGGCTACTTTTGAAATAAAGGAGGCTTTTGATGTCACCTCAGGGGTGGGGGTCTACTGTTGAAAGAAAATGATATGTAAAATCCCACCGAGCATTGCCAAGTGCTTGAGAGTACCTGAAGCAGTTGTTTGGATCTTGTCCAATGCCATTATTATACCTGTGGAGTACTCCAAGTATTTCAAGCATAGTGAATTGAAACATGCACCCCCAAGAGCGCTGTTCTCCAGAGGATTGCCAAATTTATAAACACAGGTTGTTTCACTCACAAAATTGTTTTGAGGTATATTTCCAGGCCTCTAACCAGAAAGCAAACTTGATTCATGAGTTCAGGTTTTCAGCACTAGATTGCAGAAAATGAGAAATGAATGTTCAGCTCATGCAGATCCTTGAATGCATTGTTCTCCTCATAGGTAAAATAGTGGTATATTCATCACAAGAATTCTCTGACTGATGTGGATCAAATGGAGGGAGCCCCATGGCAACTTCTCAGACATTCCAAGTTGAAAATGGAGGCATCCTTGTATACCCCTAATGCTCCCTCTTTTCATACCAGTGAGGATTTATTATGAACCGCCTTTACATGTAGAAATATTTAGTAGAATATTATTTGAAAATTGGGTCTCACATTGGTTTGGCTTGTAAAATAAAACCTGGAAATCCAGATATGCCTGAGAAAATAAATGCTCCTCCAAGTCAGTTGGGGTAGTTGGGGCAAAGTTTCAAATCAGTGAGTCAACACTGTTTAGGGCTTTGTAAAATATCAGGAAGTGTGTGTGTGTGTGTGTGTGTGTGTGTGTATTTCTGTGTCTGTAAAAATGTCTACCTTCTTTCTGTGTTTTTAACTATCATGTTTAAAAGGAGGTTGCACAGGGCTCCTATTGGGAGATATTATAACATCTTTCCTTTCTGAAAACATACACAGTGGATCCGAATTGCTGACCAGGAAGGATTGTGTTTTGCCAATGGGAAAGGCCAGAGAATCATGACCCAGAAAGGTGATAGTTGCTAACCTCAGTGTGTGGTGGGCTTGCCCAATAATAGAGAATGTCTGACAGATGTTAATTGAGAGAACTGAAAGAATAACTTGGCTATGGCTTGCTTTAAGTAGTGTATATACTCATGTACAAATCTAGAAATTTTAGTGAAACGATTGACCCAAAAAACCTTAGTTAAATTATCTATGAGTCAATGTAAATGCTGTATAGACCTCATATAGAAAAAGAAACCATCCCCTTCTCTGAGTAGAGTAGTAAAGAGCTAGAGCTTATTCTGTCCCAGGAACACCAAAAAGTAGCACAAATTCCCTCTACTTTCTCCACTGTAGTACCGTTTGAATGCCTAGACAGGAAAATGGCAATTGTGGCAGCTCTTTGGTATTTCTTCTCAAAGAAGTGCCAACAGGAATCAAGGTTGAAGGACTTAAATAAGACGTTGTGCATCTTTGTCAGATATCACAATAAAGGCTATAATCACTGTTAACGTATTCATCACTTTCTTTGTTTTGCCTTTTCTCTCTTTATAATGGCATTTTCTTAGCCCTACTCAGGTTTGGTCACCTTCCCCAACATTGCACTATTTACCATAGTTTTCTCCTCATCCATCCAGCCTTTAGGAGGAACACAGACAGTTATGCCTGCTGGAATTTTGTGCAGTCAGCCCTCCTTATCCACAGTTTTTTTTATCCACAGACTCAAGCATCCATGGTTTGAAAATATGTTTAAAATCTATAAATTCCAAAAAGCAAACCTTCATTTCACCATTTTATAAGAGTCACCATTTTACTGTGCCATTGTATATAATGGGATGAGCACCCACGTATTTTGTTATTCATGGGGAGTGCTGGAACCAAACCCTAGTGGATACCAAGGGTCCACTGTATGTTCTGTGGCATTGTTTTCCTTTGCTTTGGCTTTTACATCCTTTGTTACATGCCCCTAAGATTTACTCTCAACTTTCCCATGGGTCATATCAAAATCCATAATTTTGGCCCCCAAACCTCCCATAACGTATACATGAGGTTGACTAATAGTCAAGTGTATAAAGAAGTTTTGTTACATCCAGTTATACCCTTTCCTGTGGCCTTCAGCCTTCTAGCTCCACTAATGTGCACCCTTACACCCTCATATGCCTGGACTGGTTTTGAATTAGCATATCTAAATGATGCCACATTCATATTTTCCTTATAACCCTGTTCTCAGTTCCAGGTTTGTTTCGTTTTTTGGTGAATCTTTTCTGACAACCCATTAATGTCCATGCCCTTTTGTAATTATGTGGGGCTGCCTTTGGCAATGCTTGGAAACATCAGTGGTCCAAAGCGCTGCATGCAGGGCTGTTGACTGGGACTGACCAAAGGAATCATGAGATTCCCCTGCTGAAACAGGGAAGTCCCATCTGTTTCTAGACAAAATTCAGACTGTTGGTTTTGAACTTTAAACCCTTACACAGCTTAGGTCCAGACTGCCTGGAAAACCATATCTTCTTATCCAAGTCAGCTTGAGCTTTAAGGTCCATAGGGTTTGTGCTCAGTCCCACCACTCTTGCAGGGACAACGAGGGCCTGAACAGACAGGCCAAAATAAAGCTGCTTTGGATCACTTTGGAGGTATGCTGTTTAAATGACACACACATTTTAAGAGGCCAGAAGCTGCACCAAATCTGCGCTCCAATCCTTAGGACTGGAGCATGGCTTTAGCGCAGCTTCTGGCCTCTTAGGACGCATGCATCATTTAAAGAGCATACCTCCAATGTGACCGAAGCAGCTTTATTTTGGCCTGTCTGTTCAGGCCCTTAGGAGTTGGGAGTGAGCTTTTTCCATGGCTGCTCCTAGGCTGTGGCACTCCTTTCCATGGGAGATCCAACAAGTCTTTGAATTTGAATTTTGGAAGAATCGTGTCTGTGTAAAGTGATGGCTGTATTTTTTTAATTTTTTTTTATTGGAAATTATATTTCAGCTATATTCTAGTGTTTTTAATTTTTTTAACCGTAGTTTCAAAAATAATATTGTAATTTAATTCATTAAAATCTTTTATAAACTAATGATTTAGATATTTTTTAAAAAAATATATTGCAAGCCACTCCGAATCACATGTCTGGAGAAAGACGGGATATACTTTCATTCAGTCATTTAGTAAGTCAGTCAGTCAGTCTGTCGATCAATGAATCCTAATCTCATGTAATTACCTCATATTCTTCCCCTTCCTGAATGTATTGCTCCTTTCTCTGCCATTCACTTTGTATTAAATTTTAAATTACATGCTTCTAAAGGGAGGTCCTGTTCTCTTGTACTCAGTATACCTTTGTTGGCATTGTATAAACAAATAACCTGGTACTATTTTTATCCTGACTGATATAAATTGTTGCATGATCCCAATTACTACAATAAGTTATGGAAAATACTAGAATATTGGAAATACTGAAAACACTGGATAGCAGTACTGTATCTATACCAACATTATAGCAGAATAAATTACGTGAATATGCCTTCACATTAAAACAATCAATTACATTTGAAAAAAAAGAGAAAAAGACAAAAGGAGAAAAAAGGAGAAAAAAGGGAAGGTAATGATGTAATCGATTTATTCTGAAAATTGAATCACAATGCTGATTATAAAACTCCTGTAGACTTTTAAGTATTTAATTTACCATTAAAACCTTGAAGGTACATAGCACACATATACAGATACACACATGGAGGGGGAAATGTTAACAGTGGGAGAAGGGCATGAAGCAGAATTATTTCTTTCTATACAATCTGCAGAAGTGGGCAATAGGCCACAAATGCCAAAAAACATGTTAATTTTTAAGATGCTGTATGGTACTTTTTTCTTTTGCTGTAACAGACTAACCCAGTTACCTCTCTGGAAATTTCTCTCTATGCCTTTATGGTTTTAATTCTGTGTGTTGTTGTTGTTGTTGTTGTTGTTGTTGTTGGGGTGTGTGTGTGTTTGTGTTTGTGTGTGTGTGTGTGTGTGTGTGTGTATATATATATATATATATATATATATACACACACAGGAATGTAACTTTGTTTAACTGACATACTGTTGTAAACTGTCTCCTAAGGATGTTTGCTAAAAGATAGTATCTACATTTGTTAAATTAGAAATGAATGACTTGCACGGCAAGATGGATGAATAAATATGACACATGGAAGAAGCATGATCGCAGAATTTCCCCCTCTCACAAGGCTTTGGACTGTACTTATCTTCCATCTACATTATAACTGTACCATTTACATAGACCTTTATGTTCCATTTGTGGCTTCCCTTAAAAACAAATGCAAAAATCAGGGCTGTGAAAAGAAATTACAGGTTCATCTCAGCTATATTTCTGCTGTCAGAAATCTGAAATAAAAAGAAGAGATGAACCTTGCTGATCAGACAGAGTGATTAATTTGCAAGTCAGCAAGAAGTAGTATTATTCTAACAATTATCATGTTTGATGTATTAAAGACCTCACCAGGATATCGGTTGCCTTGGGAGTTTATTTACAATTTCTAAGTTCCCGAAGACAAAGAATCTATGTCATGATACTTATGGTAAAATACTCTGGTAAACGTGTCACATTAAAATGCATTAAAATCTCTGTCTTATTTTATGGTCAAATTTTGTAAGACTTTCTTGCCATTCATAATCTTAATAGACTCATTCAGTTCAAGGACTATAAGACAAACTTACCTTTAGAATTCACTGTTTCCATAAACTGAAATCTAGCAAATGGATTTCCCAGTATAATATGTTGCGATAATGGATTAAAAAGTAGTAAACTGAGGGGAAATTGAATAGATTCCTTCAATTTGAATCATTTCCCTAAATTGTCATAATTTAAAGCAGCTAAAAAAGAACACAAGACTCTTGGCCTACTCAGATATACATTTATAGTGTGGTGTGAACAAGGTTTCCATGCAGCTTTCAAAGCGGAGAAATGAATTGGTGAAGTGAGACAGTCTGGGGTTAAATAAATTGATAACCAACTATGAAATAACAAGACTTGACATAAGTAAAAGGGTTGAATAAAGGCTACTTTTTAAAACTTATATCCTATCGAACTGAATTTGGACAACCCGATGCAGGTCCAGCTGAGGGTCAGGCACCAGCCTTTGATTTGTTTTCCCACCCTTTCCTAGGGTGAAACACCAGACCCTGGGGGCATTCCACAAACCATTGGTTACTGTCCAGGCAGTCATTGTTGTTGTTAACTGCCTTCAAGTCACCTTCAAATCTTGGTGACCCTATGAATGAGACATCTCCAAGACTCCTTGTCTTCCACTGGTCTGCTTATGTTTTGCAGGCTCATTCCAGTGCCCTTCCTAGTTTAGTCTATCCATCTGGCATGCAGTCTTCCTCCCTTTCTCCTTCCCTCAACCTTTCCCAGCATTGTTGTGCTGTTGAGTTGTGCCTTCTCATGATGTGCCCAAAGTACAACAGTCACTATTTGACCATTGTGGAGACAACAGGCAGATTAAAATCTTGGCACTAGCCAATGGGAATCATAGATGTTTATCACACTATGCTCTTAAAGAGGTACTATTCCAGCGTGACTCCTCTAGCTGCCTCCTGTTGCATGCTGGGATTGGCAGTTTTAAGGAGGGGTATTTAGAATTCTCAGGCAGAGAAGTTCAGCTCCTTAAAACTGCCAATCCCAGCATGCAACAGGAGGCAGCTAGAGGAGTCACACTGGAATAGTACCTCTTTAAGAGCATAGTGTGATAAACATCACTGAATCATAGAATCGTACAGTTGGAAAAGACCACAAGGGCCATTCAGTCCAACCCCCTGCCATGCAGGAACTCTCAATCAAAGTATCCCCAACAGCCAGGAAAAGGTGGGGGCTGCTCCCAGGAGTGAGTATATAGGAGGGAGGAGCAGGTTTGAAAGTGGTTGATGTTTAGTGTGCCCTCAGAAGTGAAGAGCCCTTGAGGCTGAGTTAGGCTGCTGTGAGGGACAGTTAGTAAGGGTTTTAAATACCCAAGAAAGAGATGAAGAGTGTCCTTGATTAAATTGTTCTAGTGTCCTCTGGGAGACATAGTGTTTAGTGACCAGTGGAGACACAGGAAGCCAGAAGGATTATAAGATACAAAGATTAAAGAAAAGGTTCTGTGAGAACTTTGTCTGTAATGAAACATATATAAGGCTATAAAAAGACAATTACCAAAACAAACTAAAGAAATGTTAAACTGTGTAACTTATAAAGTATTTATACACCATATCCATTGTGAACACCATCCACTAAAAGAGATATTATTTTCAACCTGCAGCTGTGTGAAGTGATTTAAAAACACATTAAAAACACTACCAACATTGAGAAAAGTATTTTAGATTTGGGACACATCAGATAGTGGGCGTGTGGCTGTCAAAGGATAGTTGAAGCCAAGCTGGAGAAAAAATTGAAACCCATAGTGCTGGCACCTAAAGAGAGTTATAGTGCAGGAGACATTTAAGAGAGTCCTGGGTCTGAGTCTCACATTGAAGAATTGGTGGGATAGTGGACATTATATTCATATAATAGGTGGCAGCAGTAGCACACATTAAAAAGGAGTAAAAGGTTTTGAGAGACTTTGGCAATAATATGTCATTGTCTTCACATAATTGGTGGCAGCTATGGGGTCATAAAAGACCCATTGTGCTGCCCTCCAAGTAAAGAAGTTGGGGTGGGTGAGTCTCACTGTGACAACCATCTTGGCTTCTAGGGGTGTTTCAGGCCTGATCTGTTCATGGCAAATCACAAGAGGGAGTAAGCCCCCAGGTCAGCTGCAAGGGCAGACTCCTTCTTCATCCTTCCAGGTCCAATGACCTATAGAGGCAGTTCCCAAGCCCATCCTTCACCAAAAGGAAGCCAAGATGTATAATGATCTAATAAATTATCCCCCTTTAACTGCCAAGTGAGGACCTATTTTAGATACCCCTGAAGTGATCAGCTTAGCTCACACTGCACTGAGGGTTGGTGGGTTTCATTAGTCTTTCTTTCCCTTGTCCCTGGTGCTGATTCAACCTTTCCATCTACATGCACTTGTCCCCTCATTTTACCAAACAGCAAGAAGCTTTTTCTCTTTCTCTTTCCCCTTCTCCACCTGCCTTTCTTTCAGTCCCACAACTGTTTGAAGTGTTTGGGGACCCTTCAAATGTATGAACCAGCTAAAGCTGCCTAAAAGCCTTCTGGAGAAATGTAACTTCTGCTAACTAGGGATGGTTAGGGACATCTGCCATCTAATGGGAAGACTTAACCCCCCAAACAACTGTGATTTACTTGTAATAATATAAATTCTTTAGCTAACTCACAGGTGAAAATCCTTCCTTCTTTTGAGACCTCCAATGTATCTGAATTGATGCATATGTCTACTAGCAAAGTGCCCCTTGGAACTAGACTATACATGCTGTTATGTATCAGGACACCATGAGTTATGTTTTCATCTCTGATGAACAGTTCTCACAGCCCCTACTGTTTACAGTCCATACTCATTATGGAGCTGGAGAGAGTGCATGTGGTGTCACTGTAAGTGTAAGCTATTCAAGAGGCTAGCAGCAAACTGGAGAATGCCTCACAAGATGTAGACTTATGTAGGTGTTAATGATGAGGCAGGGATTTAATTAAACAGTCATGCACACTGTGCAGCAAATTGGAGTAAATTTTATTATATAATGATGCCACTTTGTTACACAGTTTGTTACGCATATGGATCAATGTTTGGACTAAAATTTATAGACTTATACATGAGCATATACAATACCTTATTCTTCAGTACAGTCTGTACCTTAATGGATTAATAACATTTCATGCTGATGTTACATCAAGAAAGAACTACTATGGCTTGTCTTCCTCAAACACTAGTTTACTGTCTGAATTCTCTTTGAGTAGCACTGAAAGCTGAGAGACCTAATAGTAGTGCCAGGTATCAAAGGGAATCTATAGTAAAGACTCTGAATAGACAACTCATAGTTTGGAGTATCTCCTTCTGTCCTTAGACCTAGTTGGATAAAACATCCTTCTCAAGCAGAGCAAGAGCATCTTCCTTGATACATTTTCTTAGAGTGAGACTGTAGAGGTTTATCATTGCCAGCATGAACTGTGAGGACTGAAACTCAAAACACCTTTGAACATATTTTTGTGACATTTTGGTTAGTCTTAATAAAGATATTTCCAAGCTGTGAATTTTGAACCATATTGCTTTTTATATACCTTGGATAGTACTATATTTAGCAATTGAAGGGAAAATATGTCACCAAAGGAATATAATTGCCTGTCTCTTGAAGTGAGGCTTTGCATTTTGTGTGATTTTTTTCGCCTTTCAGACAGTAGATGGTACTACAGTTTGTCTTCAGTTGGCTTAAAAAAACAACAATAGTGCATCACTAAATTAGTTCTTGAAGAAGGCAACAATTTTCTCTACATTGACAGACAGTAATCAGAAATTAAACAGTCTTCTAAAGATTATTTGCAGTTCAGGACTTATTCTGTGCAAAATTCATGTTTTTTTTCTTTTGCACAGAAAACAGCATTTTCTCCCAGGAAGCATAAGATTCTGTGCACAAAATACCGTTTTCTGTTCAAAAAACAAAACAAAAGCAAAAGAACCCATTTTGTGTAATATTGTGCCGAACTGCAGATTGTCCTGAAACAGGTGGGCCAGAAGGAGTGGCTTCTGGTTGTGTTAGGGGCATGCGTGCAGTGGCTTCTGCCCACATCCCCAATGTGGGCAGAAGCCACTGCAAGACCACCTAAGATGACCCAAAGCCAACAGCAAAAGGAGCAGTGAAAATCTACTCCTTCCCAGCAGCCTGTTTGGTACTATGGTGATGGCCCACTTTAAGAGCAGATTGTCTGTTCACCTGTAGCTTCACTACTATAAAAATAGTCATGTTTCTTTCTTGCTTGTGTTCTGTGTCTGTCCATGAATTTGTGGATTTTGCCCAAGAAAAGAATCTTGGTAACAGCCTAATTTTATGCTTTTAAAAATGGGGGTCAGAGATGGATTTTTTCACAGAATCCTCATCATGACTTTATAACTACAGCGTCTTCTATTGATTTACTAACTCGGTCTTCAGATTCCATTTTGAACTAGGCCGAAACAGCAGACTGCAGGGCTAAAAATCTGGCCTCACTTTTGAACTTTACTGTTTTGTCTTATATCCTTTGCAAAGGGTTGTCAGGTGAAATCAGAAACTAGACTCCTGTATCCTTAATGGTTGTGTAAAAGAGGGAATTTAAGCGGCTGTTGCTTGCACAAAAACCTGAAATTCCCTCTTCTACATAACTATTAAAGGTACAGAAACCCTGTCCCTTATTTCATCTGGCAACTCTGCCCCGTATCATGTAGCCTGATTGACTGAGTAGTGTCAGAATATATGAAATCTTGAATACTATTTTGTGGTATTTTAGTTCCCTCCAATAAAGAGTTTGTCAAACTGTGAATTTTGGATTGTTATATTTTTGCCCTCACTGATCAACATATGATATCAATGGTTTAAATCTATTTCTTATTCTTCAGTCAAGTAGTCCCACCGAATCAATGAAACTTACGTTATTGTTGACTTACTACCATCCCATTCATTCAAAGGACCTTTTCTACTTAGATTTAAAAACTGAATTTAGATAAGTGTGTGAAAGCAGGTTGACTACTGAGGAGAAACTGGGGAGATTGGAAGAACCTGGAACTACCACTGAAATTAACACAATAATGGAATTCCTTGCCATTATTCTAGGGGAAAAACCCATGAATAGAGATGTAACTTGTAAAGGAGGGGGGCAATCTAAACATTTCCCCAAACCCTAAACCAAAAACAAATGTCTGATACAAGAGCATGTGATTCCGCTAAATGGCCTGCCTTTGTCTTTCTGAAATAGTCTTACTCCTTGGGAACCTTTAAAAGTCAAGAGCATATGCAAGGTCTTTATGATTTACAGACCCTTTCCTAACTTTGGAGATTTCATCCTACAATTCATTCTTGGCATACCTTTCTAGCCCAGTCAGTGACCTCCACATCAGAATGAAACATATTAACAGGACTCAGTTCAAGGGGGAGGGAAGCTAGAAATGCAAAGGAGGTGCTGAGAAGAAAGGGACTCTTGTTCTTTAATGGTTATGCTTAACTCTTTTTCTTTTGTTGCATTCAGCTTGTTCACCATGACATATAAATCTGGCTGGCTTTATTCATACAAACAGCATCACTCCGTGGCATCTAGACAGAAATGAAAGGAATGCAAGTCTGGAATGGCTTTAAACTGCAGTATTCCCTATTTGTGCAACTATGGGCTTAAATCCAACTGTCACCCAAAAGGTTTTTGGATGTCACTTTGGTTACAGTCATCACAAACGTTGGACAGCAGTCACAAAAAACATATCATTTTGGGCAGGCTTGCCTTGCTTGATTACGAACCAAAAATTGCTGAACTTTACTCAATGTTTAATTATATCTCTTTCTATTAAGCTGTGGTTAGGTATTTCTAAACTGTGCCCCCGCTCTGTAACATTTCAGGATTTTTTTATAGCTTCGCCTTAGCATTGGTATAGATACTCAATAATATAAAGAAGGAACAGTTTCTAGGTGTGAGTGGGGAAAGGTCCCTCTCATAACATTGCACTTTTTCTATAACAGAGGCTAATATGCTATTTTCATCGTGTTATTTTTAGATAGAGCTGGGAGCTTTAATTGATTAGTATGTTAAAGCAAGAATGGGCAAGCTTCGGGGGCACCCCAAGGATTTAGCACAGGCTGCAACCCCTCAAAATGCTTACACACACATAGACACACACACACACCATTTCAAAACCAGAAGTTATCACAATGTGAGTTTAAATTTGTATTTGGGGAAAAAACCTCCACACCAAATCTTTCTTCAGAAGAGAACCAGCATTCCTGGAGGCTTAAGCTTCAATCCATGTGAAGAGATGGGTAATAAATAAAAAAAAAATTGTTATTGTTACTGTTATTATTGCTATTTTATTGTTGTTGTTGTTGGGATGTCAGTTTCTAATTTTGGCTCCCAATCCCCTAATCTACTCCAGGAATGGCATGTGGGAGCATTAAAACTGCTGAGGTGGGGGCACATGCAGCCCATAGGGTAATTGATTCCCACCTCATTTTATAAGCTTTTATTATCCTGTACATAAGCTAAAACACATACATGCTCCATAACACCCTGGAAGATGCAGTGTTTGAGAGATATGACACTGAGGTGCATAGATGTGCCGACTGGATTCTTTTCATCTTTTGAACTCTCTCAGTGTCAGTTGCACACTGTCATTTGGGTGGGAAGTCCACTTATGTGAAGATTTGACTTTACTCATGGTTCAAACCATGTTGTAGCGGTAAATCCTCAAAACAAAATTTCTCACTAAATGTTCAGCCTCCAAACAATTAAATACCAACTCTCAAACATGACAGTTTATGTCTTCTTGCTCCCTGCTATGCCCAGAACCCCATCTCCTTAAAAATGGCAAAAATTGAAATTTAAAAACTGCAAAAAATAAAACTGAGAACTATAATTAAAGTGGCATCACTTCCAATCACATGGGTATAGTCTACAGGAGGGTTTGCAGAGGGAATGTCCCTTGCCCCTTTTACAATGGCCCACTCTTACCTTGAGCCAAAGCTTTGCTTGTACTTATTGAATGAAGACTGGCCAAGTAGATTTCACCATTGCACTTCATGACGGAAACATCTGATGCAGAAAATATACTTAGAACCTAAGCAAACAGTCATATTAGTTGTATTTCCATGTGATTCCAAACCAGATATGTCGGGGTACTGGCATGTTTCCATCTGAGAATCTCAGAAGAGTGTACGTTTAACTTTTCTATATTAGGCATGTAAGTACTTGCTTATTTCATTAACACATGGAAGAATGAATAATTTTTAAAATGTTCTTCTGATCAAATCTATGGGGGTCTTGGCATATTTTTAAAACCCTTTCACACTTTGCAAGCATACTTTCATACTGTTGAGTATTTTGTGTGTGTGCAAAGAAAGGACCTGGCACTATATTTTGCTTTTGTTAACATCTTCAAATATTAGTCTGCAAATTCTGTGTATATTTATATCTGCAGCCCTTCTCTTTTTGTTTACACTTTTAAAAGTGTAAAATGTAGAGGAAATGTTTTTGCATGAAGAACAACCTTTTCCAAAAGGGTGTCACAGTGTGATGAAACTCATGGGGGTGCCCTGATATGTTGAGAGTTCTTTACATCCCTACTCACTATACCTCTATTTACCTAAACTGTCTCTGCTAAAGCCAATGAGTATAACCCAGACAAGAAAATCTAACATTACAGAGTGAGGCAATGGGTTGGCTAGAGTCTTTTTAAAAGCCATGAATAGTCAGTTCGACATCCTTGAATTCTGGGCTTTCATTGCTCATTATTTTGGCTCCCTGGCTTCTCCTAGGCTGCCACACAGAATGTAAATGCTTACTGTTTATGTGCAAACACAGGCTGCTGCTGGGAAAGAATGAAAGCGAGAAAGTTTGTATTTTTTTAATGGATTATAAAGAGGAGCTAAGATTTGTGTTCTCCACCATAGGGCATTATACACTGGACAGGCTGATGAACTTATGTGTAGCACTTGACACAATATTTTGCTCGTGTTAAGTTATTTAAATGTTTGGCTGCAATTTCTGTGTATATTTATATCTGCAACCCTGTTGATTCCAGTTGGCCCTGGATCACCTGAGTCTTATGGTGAGGGAAGAAAGGAGAGGGAGAAAAGGAAATCCACCAAGGTCTTGTTTAACACTAGCTTTCTGTCTTCCAGCCAGCCGAAAGAAAGAAACTATTACTGCTCTTCTTTGCTGTTGTTCTTGTATAGTGAATTTTAGCCGTTCTCTTTAATGGGAACTAAAAAAAACATTTCACGAGCAATTTTAAATTTATTTGAGTGGCAGAAGTGACATCCTTCTTAACTGTAAAGAAAACTGATAGAAGGGAGGTTATAGATAAGTTTGCTATCGTTAGCTGCCTTGGGTCCCATATTGGGAGAAAAGTGGGATGTAGATTAATAAATAAAAAATAAATAAATAAAACTTTCAAATATCATATAAGTGTTCTGGAATCAGAAATGTTTTCCATTGTTTTTTGTGGGTTTTTTGGGCTATGTGGCCATGTTCTAGAAAATTTTCTTCCTGATGTTTCGCCAGCATCTGTGGCTGGCATCTTCAAAAAATGCTTGCCTGGAAATATTGGGTGTATATATATACTGTGTGAGCCTGGGAATGCAGGAGTGATTTGCATGTGTATTGTTCTGTGCTGATGGCCAGCCTCAGGCTGGGAGGCTAATGCAAAAGAGGATTAATGTCTGCTAATTGGTGATCATTATCTGCTGGGAAAGCCCTTGACTCTGAATGGTTTCCTATTTGCATTTGCTGAGTCCTTATTTTGCTATTCCTCAGGACTGGTAGCCAAATTGTGTTCACTTTAAGGGTTTCCTCTTTCAGGTTGAAATTATCCAGATGTTTGTGGATTTCAATGGCTTCTCTGCTCATCCTGACATGGTAGTGGTTGGCATGGTCAGAATTTCAGTGTTTTCAAACAGTATTTTATGCCCAGGATGGTTTGTGGCATGCTCTGCCAATTTCAACCTTTGCATAAGAAGATTTTAACCTGCCTGCGGAAGTATAACAAGGAAGGGACCGTTCTGGTTCTGGGAAGGGAGTTCCAGAGTCCAGGGGCAGCCACAGAGAAGGCCCTCTCTCGCATCTTCGTTGCATCACCCTGTTTGGATGGGATCCCCTCTTTATTGCTTTTTATGTTCAAAGGGGTGGGGTGGGATATCATCATAGGGCCTTCATTTGAAGTTCTGGAATAAGGACAGAGGATTTTGTAAGCTTAATAAGAAGGTGTTGAGAAGGCGGTGCATGCCATGTGTTTACTTTTACCTATGTACTGAATGCCAGAGCTATGAACATATCTCTGTCTCAAATTTATTCCACTTCTCTGAATGCCACTTGCATCCTCCTCCCACCCACTTTTTCTGTGGGTTGGGAGACTTCGTATATTGTTTTCACATGGAGATGTATTTGCACTTTAATGCACACATTTATTTATGCGTTTAACCTAATGAATGCATTTCCCCAACTGACTAAAGCATGTTTCTACTTTTTCTGTCCTGTATTTTGAGCACTTTGTTTCTATGAAATGTACTGAAAGCACTCCAAATGTGTGAATTTTCAAGGTGAGGTGAGGTGTGTTTCTTACTGCAAGGCCACTTCCATCAAAACTTTTTAAGGCTAATGACATTTCTCCCATTCCTCATGAGTCGGGGCAGATTTCTCTTCTCATTTTTTGTGCGTGGAGCTGTTGGATTAGCCAATGAACCAGCAAGACCTCTGTTTTGAGCATGGCACTGGGTATCAGCTAGCCAGTGACTACTACCAGTGTCTCTGCTGACAGATGTTCTGCTGCAAAGTGTGACTAACTGAGGTGGTAGAGGGCCACATTGGCCTCTTAGGAGAATTTGAAAGCTGTATCCCCAATGAAAATCCCAAACCATGACCTCTAAGAGTGGGGAGGATATTTTCAGCATATTTTTGGCCTTTCCTAGGTAATTTTTGGCCTAGGAAAGGCCCCTTTTTTAACAACTGGAAGTGACCTAGAGGTCCTTTGGGCCACATAAATGGCCCTGGGGCCATATGTTGCCTGTGACTACATTTTGCCCATTCTTACTCTACAAAGAGTCCCATTGACCAGGGGCTATCCTGGGACCACATGTTATCTATACCCTCCACGTAATTGTAATTTTGCCCCAGCAGCCCTTAGAGGGGCTCAACCCATCTGTATCTTGACTTGATGACAACAGATGTCAAAATTCTCCAAATCTCTATATCATACTGTTATTAAATACTGGCATGTTTACTTTTTTAATCTAGTGGTATGCTGGAATGTATATCTACTGTGTAAGTTAAACCTAATATCTTTAGGGTTTTTATATAAAAGAAATCCCACCAGTAACTTCAACATGTGAAGGAATTTTTTTCAAAGTTAATATATATATATCTAATCCAAGAAGTAATTATACTTTATTGGATTTTATATTACAAATGTCCCACTGTTGTCCTTACACAATGTAATCAAAGATGCCTAACATATGAAGACAATGTTTCATTAGGTTCACAGATGCTGCCAGGAGTTCATCAAGGCTGTTCTCACATAGCAGACGATGGCTCTTGGTGAATCACTTGATGAAATAAAAAGAGGGGAGCGGGTAGCTGCCTGCTAAAATGAATGGTCCCTTGGTGAGTCAGGCACATACAGTCTAAACGTGGGTCTCTTGGAGGTCAACTCTTAGAGAAAAATGTATTGACCATTTCTGCTTTCACGGGTGTTTAATGAACTCGGATGCACAGCAGGAAAATAGAGCTCAATAATGTGCAATGATGGCTTCTTTTAGAGGGGGAGAAAAACCTTAATTGGATTCTTATCAGATAATCTCTCAATAAGGCACCATAGCTGCTAATTACTGTTATTGGTGACATTTGGATTTATTGAAGTCTAATGCCTCCTTTGGGTAAAAAAAGAAGAAGCTATTTACCCCTAAAAATGGGAAGGGGGGAATACGTTATTTAACGCTCAATGGGGTGCTGTCAGATAGAATAGCAGTGTACCTATTAAAATTTTAGCGCCAGATTATGATTCACAGTCAGAGCACAGGAGCAGCAAGACCCAAGCAGCAATTATTAATTAATCAGAAGCTAAAAGTGCAAAGGGGAGAGCACAGAAGAGAGCCAGAGCCATATCATAAGGACCTTGAAGGGAAAAACGTTTGCTCCGAATTTCATGTTTTAAAACAGATAGTTTTATAATAGGGTGCCAGTTTAGTATTTCAGCCAATTATGTGGACTGCCTATAAGTGTACACTTAATTTCTCTTCTAATAGGTAATAAATCTTCGATTGACTACGTAGACAATTTTTTTTTTAACCAGCAGTAAGCAATGGCCCTGAATTAGGACAATTCATGCAACATAGCATTCCCTATCCATGAAGTAACCTGGTTCTTAGTATTATACAGAGTTTGTCTTAATTTTCAGGAAGTGCTTTCCAGCCATAAGAGAAAGTCCGAGATTCCCCAGGTACCATTAAGCAGAATGTGAGACATCTCTCCTTCATGAAAGTGTCCTACTTCGAAGTAACATAAGATTTGACACAGAACTGCCTTGTTATCCTTATGAACCAAGTTGTCAATAAAATGGGTTAAAACAGACTGTATAAATTTCACCAGATTTATTACTGGAGCTGCTTGGATACCCAGACAGATCTGAACATGCAAGAGCTTGCAATCAAATCGGTTTGAATAAGTAGGCATCACATGGAAACAGCTTGCTTATATTCTTCTCTGAGCTATTTTTTCCTCTCTCTCTTTGTTTATCTGTCTAAGCATTATTCTATGAAGTCACTTCTAGGTGGTTGTTCCTGTAATCTGTCCACTCTTTGGGGGAATCCAAACAAACTGTTCTGCATATGTGTCATTTTTGGTGCCATGTCCTATAACCCTGCTCACTGACAGAACCCTGACTTCCTCCCAGCCTTGATGGCTTCACTGTTAAGGGGGCAGTGATACACTCTGGACTTTAGTGTGAACTTTCAAAGAGTTATCCAAGATGTCAACGCTATTTGGCAGATACAGTTTGGCTCCTTTGTCTCTGGTATTAAAACCCGGTGATTCATTGTCCCACTGACAATGGAGCCATCAGCTCCCACTGCATCTTAGAATTTAGAAAGGTTATTTTATTGGACCACAACTCTCAGGATCATAGTGGTCATATTGGCAGCAGAAATCTGGAAGACCATACAAATAACATTTCCAAACTCTGAAACTGTCCTTGACATTTTCCCATTGAACCATAATAAGAAAGTGTTTTCAGCACTCAAGGAAAACCCATAATTTGGCAGCAATCTTTTGTTTTGTTTTGTTTTTTGTTGAGCAAATGCATAATGTACATGCAGAAGTGTCTTTCTCACCAACATCCCAAAGACATTAATCAGAGGAGTGGAAGCAGTGTACAGTTCCAGCAGGAGGCAGAATTAGCCAACACATTTACTGGGCTCCCACTGAAAAACTCCTTCTGTGTCATTCTCCATTCTGCTTCCTTGATTCTGTTTCTGAGCTCTATAAACATTGGTATATGTGCCTTAACACCAGTTTGCTATGTTTGAAAAACCAAGCTAATAAATATACCTGGGGACTTCAAAACAAGAATAACTTGGGGTGAGGTGGGTAGCTAGTTATCTCTTTCAACATTATAGAGAAATCTTTTTGGGATTCAGGGGCTCTTCTTCCTTGAAAACTAAAGGCTGAGAAAATTTGATGAGTTCCATAAAAAGGCTTGGTAAGGAGTCAGTACTTAGAACCAAGCTTGAAAACAATGGCCTGTTACAGACAGCCAAAATAAAGCTGCTTCGAGTCACAGTGGAGGTATGGTGTTTCAATGATGCATACGTCCTAAGAGTCCAGAAGTCGCACCAAAGCCACGCTCCAGCCCTAAGGAAAGGGCTAGTAAAGCATTTCACAGGACCCTCATTTCACTTTATGAGGTGGCCAAGGCTCACCAAATGCACGCTTTACATTTATTTTTCTAAAAATCAACCACTGCCACCACCTTACAAACACTTTTTTGTGGTTGTCTTACTTCTGAAGAGACTTGAATAAGTTTGCACTGTGAATCACGACTACTTAGTTCCACAGTTCAGTTTGGTCAGATTCTGGAGTGATGGTGTATGAAATCTTTCCAGAACCTATTAGAGTCTCCTGCTCACTGAGGATTAGGTTAGTGTAGCATCTTTGCCCAGTGCTGTGGCTTTTCCTGGCACACTCCTTCAGAGATTCGGTCTGACTTATTCAAAAATTTTCCCCCTCCCCATTTACGAACCTGCCTCTTCCCCTTCCTACTGGGATGCACCTGTCTTTCTTTGTTCATCATGAAGCCAATGTTATTCAAACCTGTGACTTCTTAATAAGTCCTTATTGCCTAAAAGAAAACAATAGCTAGAATTAATAATTTATTACAGAAAGCTTGCAACAAGTTTTTGCGCATGTATATTTTATTAAAAACATTGTCGTTGATGCATGTTTACACTTCTTTGTAAATAAAATATTAGCTTTATTCTTATTTTTAAATGTGTTCGCGTGGCTGTGGGTGGATGTATTACTATAAATAGAAATGAGACAAATGCTTGACATAAATGGCACTTTTGAGTGCCGTGGCACTGCATGTCATTTGCACAGCTCACTCAGTGTGTTGGCTATGATAATATAGATGTTGTGGGATGGGACAAGAGAGACAAATAGACTGCAAGTCTGTGTGGTACACTCAACTCACAGTTGGTGAACTGCCCAAAACAAGAAGCAAGACTGTGATCTTCACAGTGTTATATAGGAGAGCTCTGTACACTCAGAGGTTTGTAGTATCTCTTCACAAGTATTCAACTAAATTGTATTTTCTGATCCACTTTACGCTATTAGGCTTAGAGTGACTCCTTCTCATTACGTATTTTATCATCAAGGAGTGTCAATGAAAGCAACCTCTAACTTTTTAAAAATCATAAAAGATCAAAAGTGTGGGAAACACATAAACAATACAATAAAATGATTTTTTAAAAAATGCATACAGCCACTGAATTTGGAACTGCTAATTTGACCCCCGACTTTCATACCTTCAGTGTTCCATTTGCAAAGATGCTTATGTGAAGTTTGTTAACTGATCATCCAAATCTTATTTTAACTAGGAACCTTTATTAGATGCACTAGTGTACACTTTGGACAGGGGTACAAAATTTGGACTTGTGACAGAAAAGTGGAAGAAAGCTTTGCCACAAGTATAGAGAAGATGCCTGTAGTTTGTTGTTGTCATGGTTGTTCTTGAATGCCCTCAAGGTGGCATTGACTCATGACAGACCTTTGAATGAGACATCTCCATTCCTCCCTATCCTCTGCCTCCGGGGCCAAAATGTCTAGCCGAATGGCATGTGGTCTTCCTCTCTTTCTGCTTCCCTCTACATTACCTAGCATTATAGTCTTTTATAATGAGTCATTACTTCTCATGATGTGGCAGCTTCAGTTTTGACATCTTGGCTTCCAGGGAGAGGTTTGAGCTGTTCTAGAACCCATTTATTTGTCTTTTTGGCTACCCAGGGTATCGTCAGAAATCTTCTCCAGCACCACATCTCAAATGAGGGTTGGGGTTTTTTTTTTTTTTTGGTGGTTTATGGTTGATGCACATCTATATGCATAGATTTCCTATGACTTGCCTATACTCCATTTTTTAAAGGTATGGATCATATTGGCAGAGGCCTTTGTATATTCACATGGATGCGTATAGGATGGTATTCACACATGGGGGGAGTGAGGCAATCTACCTTGTCATGGTTAGAAACCTTTGTTCTCAGACTTGGTTGGAAAGAGAAACAAATAGTTTGGATAGAATCTTGTATTACATAAACATAAACAAAGGTAGCAGTATTCAGTCTTTTGAGTTCTACCCCACAGTTAGGGGTTTCATTATGTTGAAAGTTAGACATCATGGAGCTTATTATGTAATACAAACAAGTCTGGCATTGGAGAGGTCATGAATAGCTGAGGATGTCTTGTGCAAAATTCCTTCTTTGTTGACATTTGGGGACTATGGCGACTGTGCTTACATGGATATTTTTTGCCTCCCATGAAATCTTAACCCTTTGATAATGTTTGTAGCAGTCTGTGTAAAAGGTGTGGAAAAGTGTACAAAGGGAAAGTCTTTGGTGAAGAACCACATTTCTTCCTTTGCTAAGGGAATTAGGCCAAAGCACAGAAGGGAATTAAGGGGTTATTCACACACACACAAAATAATCCAGGATGAATTCAGGATGAATCTTGGTTGTTCACACACATCCTGAATGCACTCGATTAAGTTGGGTTGGGGGGGGGGGGGCTGCCAAATAAACCACTTGCCCCGGGATAATCAATATTGGGCCTTTTCTTGAGTTTTTACAAAAGATTCTCATTGTCAGTGGTGTGAAAAATGATGTGAATAGACTTGGAATAAAACTATCCATGCCTTTAACTGTTTTCTGATGTATTTGCATCATCGGCAGCTTATGTGGTCAAGAAAGTGCCACCCTTTCTCCAGTGGAATAGCCCCCTCTGGAGAAAAGAGGAAAGAGATAGGAAAGGGGGGGGGAGAAAAAGGGATGCTGCCTTCCCTCTGTCAGCCTGACAGAAGCTGGTGGTTGCAGGGAGCAACCAAACTCACAGAGATATGGAGAAATGTGGTTCCTGTAAAGATGTAGCTCCATGGTGTGACTAACAAACCCGAAACATGTGAGTGAGGTTATTTGCATCATTCTGGTAAAAAAGCAAAAACAAAACCCAAGTGTGAATGAGGCTGAGGATTGAGGAAAATAGAAGGACTTCATACACCCTCAGTGATGCCCTGCAACCAAATCTAATTAGCTGTATGGTGTCATAATATCATTTTAAATACATGATACAAAATTGGGTGATTACACAGGGTCCGTTCAATTAGGTCTGAACAGCAAAGAAGCCCTTTAATTTTTTTTAAAAGTGTTCCCCTCTCCCCATGGCTGCATGTCAGCCTCAATATGCATGAAAATGGTAGAAAGAATGAATTTTGTTTCACAACCATCCACCACAATGGCAGCTTTGTCTATAAAGATTTAAGTTCACAAAATTTGATACAGTGCTGGCACTAACACTTTTTCATCCAGGCAGTCTGTATGAGACCACCAGGAACGATGGGGCGGAGGTGCCTGGTTGTGCAAATAAGATCAATTAATTTGGCACCAAACAGGAATGTATGTCCTACCTTGGTTCTAAAAGAGTGTTCAAAGTGGTTTTCAAAAGCTGAAATGAGAAATATCAACTGCTGTAATATACTAGTTAAAAACCAATAGCTTCACATCATCAAAACATAAACTGTGTCTCTTACAAGGCACGCTGAGTAGAGGTTCCATGACGTTAAAAAAAAAGCATGAGCAATATTGTCTAGCATCTGAAATGTAACCGCACTAGCAAGTAGTATACTGTTTGCTAATATGAACCAGCCAGGTGTAACATATGCAATGATTTTTGAGACTGTGTTGAGAAAATGTCTATGTCACGTGAGGTAAAGTAGAAATATTTGTGAAATGGACAGGTTACCACATCCTTAACTGTAGGTATTGAAGCTCTACTCGCTGAGTAGATGGCACCCTCTCACACAGAGTAGAATCCACTTGAGACAAGAATATTGTCTATCTAGCATCCTGTTTGTGTGTGTGATATATTAAAATCCTAGTGATACAGCCAGCAATTGAGGAAGGGCCGGCTGTTGTATCACACGCTGCTGTATATCATTCCTATGATTTTATGGCTGTCTCTTCTTATCTCCCACACACCCTGTCATTTAGCTTTGAACAAGTGGCAGGTAGAGAAGAAACAGATACTCTGCTCAGGTAAATGGCATTGCAACACGGTAATTTCACACTCAGCATGCCTTGTTAGAGACACAGTCGAGTGCTGGTCTCTTCAGTGTTTTATGCAGCAAAATTTGAATAAATGAAGCATAAAGTTTTAGTGGAGTTTTCTGTATCATTTTTAAAACACATTGCTCTAGGAAGTGCTAAGCAAATACTGGCATAGAGGGAAATCACCTATGCACTTCTTGTGGTTTTGCGGCATTTAAAACCAAAGAAGTTAAGTGCGGCAAACAATGATGCTGAAAAAGGGCCATGATATACATGATGTTATTCACACTTTTAAAAAGGCATTCTTGGCTTGGGCACTTTAATTTTAGAGACAAAGCAGCAGTAGGCTCTCTATCCAAAAAGAAATGCCAGTCTGGATTGAGGTTTATATCAGATTTCTTCTGGGGAAAAATCACCTTTCCTGGCTTATGTTTAGTTCCTAAGGTGTTATCTGTTTTAATTTGTTCATAATGCAGGAAGGGAAATATATCCAACACCTGCAAAAATATTATACATTGCAAAACAGTATAAAGGGGGTATATTTTACAGCACATAATGCTTCATTATGTTGTAGGAGTAATTAATATCTTATTAGAATATTGAGAGAAGATATTTTGAAAGAAAACAGACCTCCGGACAAAACCAATCTTATTACTTCAAATGAGACGGTGTTATTCAGGAAAGAAAGATACATGACAGCTGTCTGTATTTATGAAGCATAAACTTTGCCCCTTTTAACAATGGAAATAATACTGGCATAATAACTGTGTTACATAGGAATGGGAAAAGGAGCAGCTGCCTGTTACAAAAGTGAATGTTGTCACCTTCCTTAGCTGATGGACATATCTAATGCATGTGATACACCTACAAGGACTCTTTCACATATGTATTCATAGCACCAAATATGAAGACCTACCCCTCTCCAGAACTGCTAACAATGACAACTTCTGCAAAGAACAATGCATGTGCTGTGGTATTCATGTTCTTTCATAATATGCAAGTGAGACATGTGTGGATGTGTCTTAAAGGAGGTGTGTCAACCAGTTCTGGATGGTGTTATTCTTGAAAGACTGTGTCTGCAGCTTGGGGGTGCTTTTGGATCTGTTGCTCCAAATGACAGCTCAGATAGATGCAGTAGTCTGGAGTGCCTACTATCAGGATTGTCTGATACACCAGCTGCACCCCTATCTAGAGATGGAGAATCTAAAGAAGGTAATGCATGCACTGGTAACTTCAAGGCTGGATTTTTGCAATGCATTACATACAGGCTCGCCTCCTCCCATATAATTTGCTCTGTATACTTAGGTCCTCTGGCAGATGTTTACTCCAGTCAGCCAAGACTAGGTTGGCAACTGTCAGAAAACTTTTCTTCTGTCATCCCTAGACTGTGGTATGACCTGCCAGAAGAGATTCGAAAGCTGAATACACTGTCTAAAATTAAAAGAGCATTAAAGACCAGTCTCTTCTGGAAGGATTATGCAGATGATTTTTAAATTGTGTATTTTAAATTGTGTATTTAAAATATGGATTGTTTTAATATGTGTACATTTTGTCTTTTTAAACTCAGGAGTGTTCTAATGATGTCTTTTTAACTGCTGTTGTTAGTCTGTTAATTGTTGTTGTTCCTCACCTTGATCTGTAGAATATATATATATATATATATATATATATATATATATTAAATATGCCAGTATATAAATGTCCACTTGTGGTGATTCAAATGTACAGAAACAAAGTGTTTCTTAAATATTTTAAAACCCTGGAAGTGACAGACATTCGTGGTATAGCCTACTTATTGTTGTTAGAATACCTATAGCTCACCAATAAATGTAAAACTAGCAAATGGTGCATAGACAGGATTCCTTTATGAGTTAACAGCATGACAGATTTCACTTTTATTATCCTGAATATGCACGCCTTCTTAAGAATATAAACAGTTCCCCCTGGCTCAGCTTTCTTTTGGTTGAATACTAGGAACCCTCAGCAGCTGATCTGGGCCACTAGATATTGCCCACTGTTCCCTTTTGGAACACAAACTCCCTTCTGCCAATTCTTGATCAACTTCGCAGACTCAAAGTTACATTAAAGCAGTGGTTCCCATATGTCAGTCCTCCAAATGTTTTGGACTTCAGTTTCCTGAATTCCTGACTGCCGCCCAACTTGGCTGGGGCTTTTGGAAGCTGAAGTCCAAAACACCTGGAAGATCAAAGATTAATCACTGAAGTATAGGAAGGCCATCTTTATCAGACCAGTTCCAATTGGTGAAGGCAGAGGCAGACAACTCATGGACCTCTGCAAGAGCTTTCCTATAGTCCACAAATGATTTGTCTTCTGCCACCACTATATTACAACTAAAAAGTTCTTCAAGTCTCCTTTTCACTTTACTTACAGGCATTACCGTGCTTATTAAGCCATGACCACTGTCCAATGAGAGTCTTACTTTAGGCACTCTGTAAAGGAGTTATGTGTTGGCAGGGGTCAGTACCAGAAGGAATGACACAATGTAGTCTGGAACACAGGGTCAAAAAGAGATCAGAGTCTGTGCACATAGGTTCAGTACTTGAAGGAAAATAAAAAGGAGTAAAAAAAAGGGTCCAGTAATTAAGGAACAAAAACAGGCCTGGAAGCAATTTTCCAAAACTGTATGCATCTCTAACGGCTCTATTCCTTAAGCCTTCAGAACCTGTACCCAGAGCACAAATGGCCGGAGATGAGTCTGGTGCAGCTGCTACAAAAGAAGATCTTAGTGGTGAAGGTTTAAATCTCCCCACTCCTGCACACTCCTGCACACTGAGATAGTGTGTGTGTGCATACCCAAACTAGGGATGGAAATCTTTGCTTATTTCATTTTCATCTGTCATAATCAAATATTTCCAAAGATCAGATTACTAGAGTTTTTACACATTTTGTTTTTTACCTCAGGACATTTTTTTTTTTTTGCATTTTTTTAACTGCAAGATATTTTTTGGGGGGAAAATTGTTAAAAATACCCATTGGTAGTTTTGTGCAAGAAATAGCAGTTATGTGTAGGATGTGGTGTATGTTGTGCAGCACACACTTTTCTGCACAGAATATTAGTATTTGGACAAGGAAGCTTTCTCCACTCCCACCCCCCCAAGAAAGTTCAGAAATGCAAAAGTACCTCATAGAGATTGACTGGGTCTTTTCCCCCAATGGAATAGCTTGATCTGTTCATTCCCACTTTCCTGATGGGGACAGGAAAATTTGTGAGCAAATACCCTTAGCATACATGTTCAGTGAGCCTGCTGTATCATCAGGCTAGCCATCCATGGACTCAAGTGTCCTCAGATCACCTCGGCCCATTATAATCAGTGGCAGTACATGCCAATGTAGGTGTGCACATATTGCCACCCATTGACTATAATAGGTTTGGGGGGCAGAACTGTATAACTTTGGTGTGAGGTCATGCAAGCAATCAAGGCTTGCAAGCCAGAATTTATTGCAAATATTATCTCATCTGTCCTATCAGTGTCAGTAGATGAAAGCCTATGGAGGACTCATTTGGATACACGCTCTCTGCAACCAATATTATCTTTGCTGTGTCCAATACACCCAGTGTTTGGACACAAGTGGTGTACTTTGTGCCTGTGGACTAATAGCCTTTTAAAATGTCATACTGACTCAGTAGAAAACCTGTACAAATGAATGCTTTTCAGTGAACTCAATGTGGCTTTGGTCACATTGATATGGGCTTTACAAAACACTGGAGTAGGAAACTCATTAACTTGTGAATGAGCTGTCCAAGCTCTCTTTCCCAGCACTGTGCTGGAATCAATCATGGGTCTTAAGTCAATACCATCATGATTCCCCAGAGTTCAATCCTCTGTTGGAGGCAATTCACCCATCAATACCCATTGCTCAGAGCACAAAGGAAAGTGGGCAGCAGACACAGCAGAAAGTTTGGAACACTTTTGTAGTAACATCTTAAGGTATTAGTGGTTATGAGTTATGAGTACAGCTTGTTGCTGATGTCTTCCTTTGCAGAAAGAAATGGGTGTTCAGCCTTGCTTGGTAAAGTCAATGGTTGTTAATAATGATAATAATAATAAGTAGTAGTAGTAGTAGTAGTAGTTGTCACAGTTGCTAATGTACATTCCCACATTAATGTCTCAAAAACCCAAAAGATCCTTTCTAATCTTGAAAGCTAAGCAGGGTCAGCCCTGATTAGTACTTGGATGGGAGACTGCCAACAAAACCAGATGCTGGAAGTTATATTTAGAGGAAGGAATTGGTAGAACTACTATGGATATTCATTGCCTAAGAAAACCCTGTGAAACTCATGGTGTTACCATAGGTCAATAGACAACTTGGTGGCACACGGACACATTCCTATACTACTTTTGAAAGATATAAAAACACCAATTCCCTTAATTTAAAATATAAAAGAATATAAGCTAGGAAAGATATTACTTCCAAGAAAAGAGAAGAGAAAACAAAACAAAACAGTAAAACTAAGGAAAGTAATACATAATACATAAGCACTCAATCCTCTCTGTAGGCTTTGTGACTCCGAATATGTCCCTTTTGACATTATCTGGTGAGAATTACACAGGTTGCTTAATTTTGCTGTTAGTACAATGTTATGTTTTTCTTCCTAAAGTCCTCTTTGCCCTACAGGGGGACAAAATATGTGATAAACTCTTATCAAAGCTACTGTGAGCATTATTTGGAGCAAAAGAAACTGAAGCAAATCCAGCTTATCGTTAGAAGTTTAGCTTCAGTGATGCTGGGAAGGCCCAGCCATGGATTGTTATCTTCTGCATTAGCAGAAACTTGCAAATGCTGCAAGAAACCTGTTTTCTGTAGTCATTGGTTAATATCCACATTAATTGCTGTTGACAATCACTAAAGATTAGCTTGAGGTGATATTCTTATCAATTCCAGAGTTCTATTGACAACAGTGCAAAAAGGCTGGCAAAGGCATTATCCTGGCCAGTTGGTTGGGGAGGGGGAAAACCCTTCTCTTAGCAAGGGTAGGGCAGAGCTGCCAGCACTGTGCATCGAGAATAAACAATTCATTTTCATCTAGAAAATCCTAAGAAGAGTTGTCTTGAAGTTTTAGGTGTTCAGATGCCTTTCCTTATTCCAATATTCAAACTGCAAGAAGACTAATGTGTGGGGAGCAGATGTGGTTTAGTGTATTGAGTGTTCAACAAGAACATTGGAAACCAGGGTTCAAAATCTTGGTCAGCCATGCAAAACCACTGGGTGACCATGAGCAAGTCACACTCTCTCAGCATCCAGTGAAGGCAAGGGAAACCCCCTCTGAATAAATTCTTCAAAGAAATCCCTGTGATACACTGCCTTAGGTTTGCCATAGGTCAGAAATAACTTGAAGGCACACAAGAACAACAAAGAGGTCGTCTCTGAGTGTGTGACCTTTCAATTGATTCCCATAGTGTGTGAGTTTGATTTGGTAAAGATTTATTGGGCAGTGAGTCTGTAGATTCCATTAAAGTCCTCTTCCATCCCACCTCCATTAATTCAAGCAGTATCAGAATCTGGTAGAAATATTTCACAGGATATAGACTAAAGTGGTGTCTGCATGGGCCAGAATACTCTGGGAGTAGCCCAAAAACTCCCCCAATTTCCCTCTGTTACTCAGTCACTCTGAAGCAATGGTGAGTGGTAGTCTGCACAGTGCCCTGCTACCCTTGCCACAAGTGAGGGAACCAGATGCTGGCTCACATGCCAGGAAGGTGGCAGCCAAGAGGAGGCCGAGGCTGGCTGGGGGTGCTGTCCAGTGAGGCATGATCTGACAGTGGTGGTGGCAATAACAGCAGCAGTGGCAACAGAGGGCCCTCAGGAGCATCTCCTGTGTTCTGGTCCAGCTGTCGCTCTTTCTGCTTACTCTTTGTCCTTTGGCAAACTCACAAACAATCAGATCCATGATAATTAATCCAGCAAGTGTGGAGGGCTCACTGTGTTGTTGTTGTTGTTGTTGTTGTTGTTGTTGGATGTACATTCTAAAATACCAAATCAAGAAAAATTTGTGAATTTTTCATTCAAAACATCTGTGAATTTTTCATTCAAAATATTTCTGGAAAGCAGGATATGGCAGTCTCCTTTGGGCAGCAGTAGATGAACTGATGTCACAGTGGTCCAGTATGTTGTTTCAAAATGCTGGCTCTAGACAGTTGGGGGTGGGTTGGGGGTCAAACTCCACTTTAGACAACAAAATCTGCCTAGCATAGTGGAAGGAAATGAGAGGCATTTCTCTAAGACTATCTAAGTCCCTCACAAAGTGTAGTTTGAGTCAAACTTCTTTTAAAAACAGTGTGAGTGCATGATTCATCGTTAGGGTATTCAGATCAATATTACACTTGTCTTACCAGAAAACTGTAGAATGAGCACTATAGCTCTTGTAATTTGGATTAGGGCTGCTTGCATCCAAGGAGCTGCTATTTTTAAATATTTATTTGGTCCAGCACATTTCAAGGAAAATACCAGTTTAATTCAGGTGCTGTGACTTGTTGGACCATCTCTGAACTAACCAAAGAAGCCATAACAAAAAGAAGCAGAAGTCTAGGACCTTCTCCCAATCTGATGCTCCCCTTGTAATGGCATCTCTTCTTCACAGAAAAGGAACAGGTCCTTTCTGGAAAGGAACTGAAAGGGTAGCTGCGTGAACAGCACACTATTGTGTAGCCCCTTCAAAGGCAGGGAGCTTAGAGGACTTGATGTGAGCCTTAATCCCCTCATTCAGCATGGCCCATCCTGCCATCCTTCCAGCACCTCCTTCATTTCAACATGACAGATAAATAGGTGTGAGTAGGAGGATGGGGCCCAGCGTAGGAAGGTAGATGGTTTTCATGGAAGGGGCTGGCAGGGTGTGAAGTGAAGGAAAGGTCTGTTTCAGCATTCAGGCTCTTGATCACTTTGCATTCATGTCAGCATGACAAATGCAGGCTCCCTCATAGCGTATTCTCTTGGTGGTTACATTGGGCTAATGCAGCAGTGGGTAGATGGCAGGAAACACAAAGAAAAGTATTATACGAGTGTAAGTTTGTGGAATGGGCTTTTTGTGTTTATGCAGAGTTTGAAATAAAGGCCGTAAGAGAAATAAATAGATTCTTTGTAAGACAGAGGGGGGTGTTATATACAGATGTGCTCAGAATGTTATGTTAGCAGTTATCTTGGGATTTATTTTAAAACTTGTATGGGGTTTAAAGCATGTTGTTAAAAGACTGGGGTATTTTGTGCAAGTAGGAGACACTGGAGTGCACACTGCAATTGTAGCTAGTTTGGAATATTTGTAGGGATTTTAAACCAGAATAATCAAGAAAGTTGCTTGATCTCTTTATCTGCTTCCAGTGTCAAACTGATGCTATGCAGTGTTGCTAGCCATTCAAAATCCTATGATGACCATTTAAAATAAAACAAATTCTAGGGAAATTAAGTGGTATCGCCAACAGCTCAGGTAGCAGGGGAATTATCTGTGGGCGAATTAAGTCACAGTTGTACTGTGGTGATTACTTTTGGGAATGAAAATGGGGTAGAGTCATCAAGACAATGTATTGACAGAAATATTTTGAGAACTCTTTCCTGGGGTGAGTCTACCTCATTTCTTTTGACAAAGTAGAGTGGATAAATTTGATTTCTCATTGAAACCATGGAATCAGAGTCATCGCAGAAGAAGAGCTATAAAAGTGGAAAAATGGGTGACTATTTTTGTACCACCTGCATTTTGTACCTTCTGTTCCTTTGCCAAAAGGTTATCTTTCTGGTTATAGTGGCCAGTATCTATTCAGGAAAGGCCCACCAAAAGAGTCTTAACAGATTTTTTAAAGCTGTTTAAGATGCTGATGTGATGGATGTCTTCTGGCAGGCAATTAATATCAGGTCATCATCATCATCATCATCATCATCATCATCATCATCATCATCATCATCATCATCATCATCATCATCTTAATTTATATCTCACTTTCCCCCTGAAATTGGGACACAAAGCAGCTTACAAATTAAAACAGTACAAATAAAAACATAAAAAGTGCACATTAAATTAGCATGAAACTATTGCATATTATGTAGGGACGGCCAGATTTCACAAGTACATTTTTGTGGATTTCCTCTGTTCAATGCCAATTCCATGTGGATATTTTAATGGGAAAAATAATATGTATTTTTATGCATATTTTCTCAGATTAAAGGACACATTAATAAGGGTATAGTCCCATTGAATGTTTATGTGGTTTTTAGAAATGTATTCAGGGTACACTTGTTTCAAATGTTCATATGTTGGTAAATTTGTTTATTAACCCAGAACGGTATAGATTTCTTATTTCAAATTTCACCAGTTAGTTTGTTTAGCCAGGGAGATAACAGATCAGGTTTAAAAATGCATTTAAAAATGTTGTCTCATGCATCCATAGTAGTTTGTCATTTTGCTAAGGTGGACAATTGCCATCAAGCACAGAAGTGTTCTTGTAAATGCAGTCCCTGTCCTGATGCCATTAAGTGAGATCACTTATACTTGAAACACTAGGGACTAAATGCTGGCAAAGCATTTGGACTACCAATGAGCTATATCTCCTTTCCCCACTTTGGTAAATTTTAAAGTGGATCAATCTAGCCCATATTCCTATTGGAAGCATTTGCTTTCTATTTCTTCTTCTTTTGGTCCTCAGCTCCTTTTCTGCCACACTATTCCACCATCCTGTTCCATCACAGGAGTTACAAAAGGTTACAATCACCTTTGAATCTCTTTCAGAGGACCACTTCAGGCATGATGTCTTAACCAGTTAATTTTGATGCAGGGATCTATTCGCACCTCTGGCTGCCTTATCAAAATGCATCCTGTGACTTATTGGCACATGAATTTTGCTTGCCGTCAAGAATGTATGCACTCTGAGGTGAACTCTGGAGTGCCAGTGAATCTGACTCCAGGAAGTATCTATGCACATTGGTGATTCACACATTATGATTTTGAGAATGCACTCCAAGACTCCGTTTCTGCTGCCTGAAGAGAATTTTGTTCTCCAAGAAAGATAACATAGCAGACTACTGCCAATTCATACTTTATTATTCTGACAAATACCTTTGGGGGAAATGTGGCAGCATGTTAATAATGCTACCAGTGCTCTCGATACATTCCTCCTAGAAATGAATCTTCAAAGCTTTTTTCCCATTAAAAAAAAACCATACAGCACCCTGTGGCTTTCTGGAACCAGAATAAATGACATTTTATCATACTTGTTTCCAACTATTCAAGTCATGTGTAGATAATAACCACATCAGACACCCAATACTTGACAAAATCTGAATGGATCAGAAGCAGACTTTTATTTTCAAGAACAAACCAGGCAATTACTTTGGGTTTACCTATAGTTCAGAATGAGCTATGCAGTCACTTTTTTTCCAGAGCTTGACAGTATTACTGTTTGAGATTACAACCTACCAGATTGGTCATGCAAGTTGGGGAATTCTGGGAGTTGTAGTCCAAAAAGTAACTTTCCCAGGTTCTATATGTATATCCACTCAAATGCTGAAGAAGATTATGATCTACATTATGACAAGGCAACCTGCTCACTTTTCATGGTCCAGCTTGAAATCAGTCAGTATATTTCTTGCATTATAACCATGGAGGGGAAAAAAGTAAGAAATAGTACTGTAAATTCTGCTTGCCATGCATCATAAGAATCTATTTGGAATTGTTAATATGCAAAATAGGCACTCTGCAGGACTGAAATGAAGGGATGTGATACGGACACAAGCATATATTTGGAGTGTTAACATTTCCTTTAAACACCTTATCTTAGATATGGTGGTGACTGGGGAATGGAGTGATATAACGTGATTTAATATTATAGCAGTAGTTTATGTTTTTAAGACATCTTTTAAGTTACGAATGGGAATTTTACCACTGCCATGCAAGGAGAACATCTCCTAGTAAAATGTTGCCCCACTCACCAAATTGCCAACATTAAATTCTCCTGGATTTCAGTTTTTTTAAAAAAATTATTTCTTCAAATGGTATAAAATGAGAATAAAATGTTTTATGCCCTTTTGCTAATAGGATGATGAAGCTGTCACTTTAGATATGTTATGAATTACCCACTTAAATATAGGCAATCAAAACTGATGCCACTTCATGCCACTAGTTATTATTATGTACTCCAGAAGCTGTTTGTACTTTATGGGAAAGTTCTGAAATGAATCTTGGTCTTAACAATGAAATTCTATCCTGCCATGCCTAGAGCTTTTCTCTTTCATCATATAGGGGTGTAACTGTTGGAAAAAACCAAGCGCTCAGGTTTAAAATCGGTGTTTATTGACTTCTTTTCTTTCTTCTATAAAAGTACTGACAGCGACAGTGTTCATCATTATAAATTTGTAATAGAAAAAATGAGATAAATTAGGATAAACAGCCCCCCTGTAACTTCAGTTAATCAGAATTCGAATTAACTGTGATACAAAGGGAAGAACTAGCCTCCCCTCTCTCCAAGTCTTGAGCCACATGGTTTTCCTTTGAAATCAGATTTGAGGAACCTATTATCAGGAAATATACACATCAGTTTTTGGCCCTTGAAAAGATAATACAGAATTACACACATTGACATAGAGTACTCTACATGGACCAAATGAAGAGATTTCTCTCCATCCTCGTGGTGACCAGTTTTCAAGATGCAGGATTGTCTTCATGAGGTAAAGCCACTTCTACACTGAATCTCTCTATAATTTCTCTCCCTTTTTTAAGCCATTAAAAAAAACCTTACATTTTGCATCATGTTTAGCAGGGAAACCCAGAGCACTCTGTAGCAATGCTGGGCAGTTTTCTACATATATGTCACTGTTGTGCTGCCCCATGCCACCACTGCTGGCATGAGCTGCCTCCTCTGAGGTAGCACAAAGAGATGCCAGCCATGTGATTGGCACCTGGTGCCTCTTTTCTGACTTCAGAAGGAGTGATTTACACCAACAGCAGTAGCGACAGGTGACACAGTGGAGATCCATGTGGAGACAGCCACCCAGCATCAGTATGGAGTGTGGAGGTAATGGGGGAATCTGGTGCATCTCCAGGGCCAGAATACCCCAACAACAGCCTGGAGGTTTCTGGTTGGTGTATATGAGCTCTCATGGATAAATTCTGAAATGCAGACCCTTGACCTGATAATCCCTATAGGGACATCCCTAAGGAGAATCAAAAACAGGCAGCTGTGTTGATGCATATTAAACACACAAATTTCTAGCAGTTTTCATCTCCACCAGGAACAAGTCTTTTGTAAGCCTGCTGAATTTTGCCTACTCAGGATGAAGCCACCCCCAAATACTTAGTATTACAACTTTGATTCCATTCACACTGTCCTGTTATAGCAATGTGATTCCTTTTTAAGTGCCATGGCTCTAAATACCTCAGAAAACTAGAAATCCCAGACCTGCAAAGAGGACTATGATGGCAGTTAAAGTAAATTCATAGTGTCGTGTCGTATGAAAGGGCACCAGGATCGCTCATAACAATACATTTTTGCTTCCTCCAGGCAGTGTGGGAATTTCAGCTAGCTCAAAGGGAACAAGAGAATCCAAGGGATTTATGGCAAATGGTGGCATAGACCATGGTCATCTATAGGACTCAGGGCTTCAAACTGATGAGATCCGGATCCACTACACCATTGGTTACATGAGTGCAAAATGGCTTGCACTAATGTAGCCAAACCGAAAAATCAAGAAAAGTTCTTCTACCTTACCAAGTTTTTCAAAAGCTTTAGAAGGATCCTTCCACCTTAAGTCTGTTGCCTCATGCATTTTCTGTTTCCCTCTGAAAAACACACCCACACTTTGGGGGCAGATCTTGCCTCCTACTCAAAAATGAACAATGCCAGCAAATCAGATGCTAAAAAGATACAAGTCATGAGTCGAGTCATTTTTCGAGCCATTCATTGCCAAGCTGAGTCCACGTTGAGTCATTGAAGTGATTTGAGTCCAACTTGAGTATGAGTCAATTGACTCAAGTCTACATTGCTTTAGTGCAGTATTTCAACATGTAGTTCTATTAGCTATGGTTTTATGGAACAGGGTAGAGCTGCTTGTTTCGCTGAATTAGATAACTGAAGGCTAACTCACTGTTTTTGAAAAACTGTATTGGGTTTGACAGTTCTGAACTCTTCTCCAGATGCACATTGACTTCATTTTGCATGGCATAAAAAAGAACCATGTGCTTCAATTTAGTGTAACCCTAATATCCCAGTGGTTTTTTTAATGATAGTAAAAGTCTAAGGATCAATATGAGGCAAATCACTGGTTCTTTCATACGCATAGTGACCTTACAGCACTGAGAGAACAAGTGGAACCTACTACTTCTTAATAATACAGAAAGGAAAAACTGCATGGAAGCAGCTAATTTAAATGATATAGTGCATGGGCTCTTAAAGACATACAGTTATACCCAGGATCTGCCAACTGTTGATGGGAAGCTTCCTTCTTTCCATGATTAAATGAAGGAATCACATTGACAGAATGGAGAAAATAGCTGTCGGTTGGTTTGCATTGTTTTAGTTTGCCTTTCCATTTTGCTCTGGGACTGAAAGGGGGGGGGTCCCCTGAAATGTGGGGGGAGTTACAGAAGGAAGGGGGAATCAGCAGAGATTGCTTCCACACATTGCATCAATGGAAGCATTACAAGCAGAAGTCTGTTCAGGAAATGCTGCAGCCCAGGCAAAACAGTGCTGGATCCAGTACAACTCATGCACTCAAATTTTACTGACCGTTTTATATGGGTAAACTTTGAGGATTGCAGTGGTGCTTGTTTTTGAGAAACAAAGACGGAAGAAGCTGCAGGGATTCTATAAATAGACCATCTCACTTTATTTTTCTTGCTTTTCCACTGCAAGTTCATGAATTACCTCCCCAAAGTCAATTTCTGTTTGAAGTTCATATAGAACAGACCAAACCGGTAGGTGGCTTATCTGTGTGAGGTTTTTAAATAAGTAATGAGCAGTATTTATCAGTTGCCCTGTAACCAGAGTTCTGTGGGATATAAACAATTTAACATCCTAATCCAATAAAAACACCAGTTAACTAACTTCCAATCCTGTTAATAAGCGAACAACCCTATAAAAGTAGAGATTAACACTGCTGTAATAATAACAGATGTGCAAAATATGTTTATAATTTTTAAATCTGTATTTTAATCTATCTTGAATTGCAAATGTTAAATTGTTAATGTAATTGGTTGTTGTTGTGTTTATTTAATTGAAAAATGCCTGGAAGATTTTTTGGCTTAAAAAGGTCCTAGAGTAGTTGCCAGGTGAACTTTCTAGGAAAGCCTCTCCAGTCTCCAATGAAAAGGAAAGGCCCTTTCCCTGATAGCCAGCTTCCATAGATGAAGCAGGACATTTAGCTCATAGCAGGAATCTTGCAGCTTTTGATGAGCGGTAGGTTGCAGTACTTCCTTTCGGTTTCTGCTGCAGGAACTAGCATAAACAAACAAACAACAAATATATGTTGGGCTGTTTCATGTAATCGAAAACTAGTTGCACATTTTGGGCCCTAAGATCAATATCCCCATTTATTAAGATGCTTTATACCTCCTAGATGTTGCTCTGTACAAACTCAGCACAAGGAACTCTGGAAATACTATTCAGAGACATAGCCATGTTAGTCTGGAGTATCAGTAGACAAAGGAAAGGTATAATACTTTTGAGAGTACAGTAATTGCAAAAGAATTTGTAGCATAAGCCTTCATAAATTTGGGCTTCATCTGCACTGCAGAAATAATGCAGTTTGACACCACTTTAACTGCCATGGCTCAAGGCTATTGAAATTTTGGGGACTGTGGTTTGCTGCGGCTCCAGAGCTCTCTTACAGAGAAGGCTAAATATGTCACAAAAGTACACATCATAGAATTGCATAGCACTGAGCTGTGACAGTTAAAATGGTGTAAGACTGCATTATTTTTGTAGTGCAGATCAGACCCATCTCTACTTCCTCAGATGTGCCTGAGTTACTCTGTGGGAATACTAGTTGCAGAAAGAGTCCATCACACCAAGAAGCACAGACCATTCAAATGCTACTTGAACAGCACACAGCTATGCTCTTGGCTCTTGAGAAGGACCTGGCTGTTCGGAATATTTCTAGTTCTTCTCCAATCCTGCTTTTGGCTGGCAGCAGCAAATTGCACAAGATCTAGCCAACAGATGCACAGACATAGGGAAATCAGTTTCCATAAATATCCCCAAGCATGAGTTGCAGGGGATAAAAATGTAATTAACAAGACAAACAAACAAAGAAAGTTTGGTGCATGCCTCTTTAGATATGTCCCCAAACGGTGATGAAGGAATCACTAGAAAATGGCAGACAGCCAATCCTTGCTGCCGTAATAGTTAGCTTGTGCTTTTCTGAATCTGAGCTGAGTTGAACCAAGACAACCGGTGGCACTACTTGGAGGAACATGTAACTTGAACTCTCAGGATTGTGCCATCTCAGTTTAAAAAAGAAAAAGCTGAGGGTGGAGGAATTTTAAAAGTCAGAGTATACTTTCAAGGAAATAAATAAATCTTTGAAAGGATGTAAACTCTTTGAAATGATGTAAACCTTAGTAAATTTGATGTTAGGCATGAGAAATGTGTTCTCATAATAGGAACCTTTGAAATTTCCTTTAAGTCATAAGCAGTTGTATAGATTACATAATTAATTAGAAAACTGACCTTAGCACAGCTTAATTTATAAAAGAGGAGTTGGTAAGGATTAGCCCCACCCAAAAGGAGTGCAGTGATACTACATTACTGCAGGGAAGGGTGGGTCTTCATTTAAAGGCACATGCTTAAGCCTTCATAAAGCAATGGTCTGATTTCTTCTCAGAGTTAAAGCAGAACCTGTGAACACCTGCACTTCTTTAACAATAAATAAAGAAAAGTTATTATTTTAAAAGACGCTTAATCCATTTAGAGGGGAAAAATCATATAATTATTTTCTTTTGTCTGTTGCTATTAATAATGTCAATTTTTGATCTTTAAAAAAAATCAGTAAAAATGACTGAAAATTGACCCTGTTACTCCCATAAGATATGAGGTAAATAAAATATTGATAGTTACTCAAACAGTTTATGTTCTTGGCATTTAATAATTAAAATTATGCATTTTAAGATGGTTGTTGAACTGTTCAGTTAATTAATTCCAAGCTCTGATGTCAACCACTGCTTGCGTGAACCTGCACTCAGAAAACAGCACCATAAAACTAAAGGGAGCTCTACATGAAGAACCCATTGGGTTTTTAAGCCAGGCCACATAGCTTGGACTGGACATATTGATCCAGTTTTGTCATAGTTGGGTTGGGATTGCATTTGGATAAAGGCTCGTATTTATATCTTTCCTTGTAAATATGGGGAAAAGATTTTTATTTAAGCATACACATAAATGCTCACTTAAATTACGAAATGAATATGTTTATTATATCTGCCAGTCTTATTTAGCTTTGAACAATTTGTTTTTCTTCAGGAGCAAACATACAGGTTTCAAACTGAGAAATACATTATTTGAAGGTTTCCACCCTCTGTGCTATGCATAATTTCTGTTTCAGCATCATGTAAGCATGACAACAATCATTAGGTTAGACCCTGAGCAACTCAGACAATAAAATGCATTAGCCAAACATTTGAATCAGTATTCAGGCCTCTTGTCTTTCTTTTTAACTTAGAACACAGTCAACCTGTAATTAAGGCTATGCTAGTCTTATGGTGGCACAACAATATTCTTTCCCCTTACTGTTGGCCAGTACTGCTGTTTGGCTGGTACAACTGATCTTCTTGGTGAAATGTGATTTTCTGTCAGCTATCTTGGCTTTAGTAAAGTAATCAGCATTAAAAATACATTATAGAAGCCTTAATGCAAGTGCAGAGGTTAAAAACGAATGCAACTGAAGTCCTGTGACGCTTTAATGACTCAAGAGATAGATTGTGTGGGATGTGGTTTTTCAGATTAGAACAGCCTTGTTCAAGATTTTTAGACATGAGATCCACCTTTAATGGTCACTTTCAGTATGGGATCCACTTTTAGTTTTTTAACCTTAATATCCATCTACTTGCATTTCTCTTTAAGTAGTAGTTCACAGTGTAAGAGAGGATTTGCTGTACCTCAAGTTTTAATAGCGAGGTTTCTGATTTCTTATGATGTAGGAAATGTAACAGATTGCTTAAGGAAGGAAGGAAGGAAGGAAGGAAGGAAGGAAGGATGGAATGAAGGGGATAGGATATATTAAATTATGTCTGAATGGTGAATTGCGGCTTTGGAATCATTGGGCCCTAACATGGGGAAGAAGAATTTGGTGCTTTCCTTACTACAGCAGAATGAATTTGGTCAACCTCGTTAAACAGGTACAAAATTTGAAAAGTTAGTTTGGATGGGGCACAGCTTCCAGATTTCCCTAGCCAGCATCACTAGTAACAATAGTAACATGGGGATTCTGGAAAAAGTGATTCAAGTAACTTGTCATCGCAGAATATAGAACTTTGACCAACAGAGATTGACATGTAGGAATGTGGGCAGAGGAAAGATGAGATGTGATTGCCAACATTTGTTAAAGATATCGGTGAATTGTCTGCTTTTGACTAGGCCACCCTGTGTCTATCTTTCTATTTGAAGATGCACGTGAAAGAAAGAAAGAAAGAAAGAAAGAAAGAAAATGGAAGTGGTCCCTCTGCTTGTAACCTGTCTCAGATCAGAATCCACTTCTGGGTTCCAGCCTACTAAATGGAGGCCAGTAAAGCACAGCCTTATTGGTTAAAGGCTACTATATGGATTAAGAGAGTATGCTTGTAGTAGTGGTTTGAGCACTGGATTAAGACTCTGGAGAACAGGGCTTGAATCTCTGCTCAGCCATGGCAACCCACTGGGTGACCTCGGGCAAGTCAAACTCTCTCAGCCTCAGAGGAAAGCAAGGGCAAACCCCCTCTGGACAAATCTTGCCAACAAAGCCCCATGATAGGTTTACTTTAAGGTTGCTCTACATCAAAAATAACTTGAAGGCACACAACAACAGCAACAACAACATCACATATGCATAAAAGAGCTGATATAGCACACAGAACACAGGTTGTTTCCAGTTCAAATCTTAATATTTCTATGGTCTCATTGGGTGGCCTTAGCCAAACTACAAGCTCAGCCCCAGCCTCCCGTTTCCAAAATATATGTGCATAATGATTATGATGTATCTTACAAGACTGTTGTAAGGGTCACTAAGATTCATTGTAAACTTTACAGACATGCAAACACACACACACACACACACAGATTTATGAGGATGCTGCAGCTTGTAACTGAGAATCAAGCCCTCAAATCTGTTTCCAAAGATAGCATGAGAAGATGGGATATAATAAAAAATGAACACTGAACATGCACAAAATGCTTTTCTTTCCCCGCATAGTGGACTCAGCTTATTTTAGAATTGCACGTAGAAAGTATAGGACAAGAATTACATCCAGCCTGATGCCTAAGAACTTAAAGCAACTACTAGGAGTACAGATTATCCTGGCAACAACATTATCAACTGCAAAAAAGATGGTACAATTTCCCCTGTAGATTGTTAATCAGAGAAACTGGGTCAAACAATGCCTTGAGTTACACCTGTGGTAGACCTTTGTAATCAGTAGGTAGCTGACTGCAAATGTTAACACTGATGAGGAATATTCTAATCTTCTCTACACTTTATGACACATGGTGGCATTAAATTTGTGCTTGGCAAAGAAATAGTTTCCTTCCATGTACAGAGATTTTGTAGAATCCCAGTCCCCTCCAGCATTCTCCATCCTAATTAAAATAACATTTCAAATGCTTTGAGAAGTGTTAGGTTCTGTTTATAAGGTCACTACATTTTTCTTAAAGCTTTACTTTAAGAAACATCAATAATGCCTCTATTTTCAGTGATGCAGTATTTTCTGGTGATGGTCTCCAAAATCCATAATGTTTCTTTAGAGAATGCTATGCTTAATAGCCTTATCCCTTCTCCAGTTGGGAACTATTCTATGTTTCCATATTCTATATGGAGCCTCTTTTCGTAAGTATAGATTTCTCATCAGGACTATTAAGCTAAGTGGCACTCCCATAGATTTTAGAGCATTCCATAGCTTTTTGTGATCTATGCAGTCAAAGGCTTTGCTATAGTATATATAAAACACATGCTGTCCCCTCCCCCTTAAATTCTTTGGTGCACTCTATTAACCACTGTATGAATGCTATGTGGTCCCTAATGCTTCTTCCTTTCCTGAAACCTACTTGCACTGCTAAGATTTCTCTCACCATATATGATTGGAGTCTATGCTGCAGAATTCTGAGCATCATTTTGCTTGTATGTGAAAGTAATGCTCTAGACCTTGCTGGAGTCTCCTGTATCTCCATTTTTGTGGGTGGGGATATATATTGATCATTTCCAGCCTGTTGGCCATCATTTTGTTTCACCTTATTTGTTTAATTTGTATGCAAAAAATATAATACCAAGAGCAATTTTAAACTCAGAAGAAGGAGTGAAGTGGAAGGAACAGCAACCATCTAAGATATCCAGATAACACTGTAATACTACCAGAAAACATCATAGATTTGAAACAACAAGGCAAAGCAGATGGGCCAAATGGAGTGGACAGAGACCGCTCCAGTCCCGATTGCCCCAGGACTGCAGTGACTGGATGGTTCACTCCCAAAGTAGGCCACCACCACAGTCCTTAACAGGCTGCCAGCAGGAGCATCTTTTTACTGCTCCCTTTCCCAGCAGCTTCAGGCCAGCTTAGCTAGACTCAGAGCAGCTTCCAGGCCACTTCAGGGGTGTGTATCATCTAAACACCATGCCCCAAAAATTGCCAGAAGCCTCCTTATTTGACCTGTCTATTTCAGGCCAATTACTAAGGAAATTTGAAGAAAAAGACAGTCTTACTGCTGAACATAAAGAAAACAAAAATAATGCCAAGGGAGGAAATACACAAATGAGGAAAGTGAAATAAAGATTTCTCATACCTTGGATCAAAGATCGATCAGAATGGAGACTACAGTCAAGCAATCAGAAGGAGACCAGATATGAGAAGGCCAGCTATGAAAGAACTTGACGATAAGTTATATAACTGAGCACTAAAATTAGAACCACCCAAGTCATTATATTTCCCTTCACCATGTATGGTTGTGGGATCTGGACAGTGAAAAAAGCAGACTGGAAAGAAAAATCAACTCATATGGGTTGTGGTGCTGGAAAAGGGTACTGAGGATACTCTGGATGGCTAAAAAGACAAACAAATGGGCCCTAGAACAGAACAAGCCTGAACTCTCCCAGGAGGCCAAGATGATGAAACTAAAGTTGTCATATTTGGACCACATCATGAGGAGCATGGCGCATTAGAAAAGACAATAATACTAGGGAAAATGGAGGGCATTAGAAAGAGAGGAAAACCGCATGCCAGATGGATAGACTTAATCGGGAAGGACAAGGAGCTGGGCCTGCAGGACCTGAGCAGAGCAGGGAAGGACAGGGGAACTTGGTGATGTCTCATCCACAGGGTCACCATGAGTCAGGTTTTACTTGGGGACAGTTAATAACAACAAACAACAATGCTTAATAGGCCACCATTGTGACAAGAATAAAGTTGCATCTGCAATGGAAAACACTCCAAAGAACCCAAGTAAGTGTCTTGTAGTGGCAAACCAGTCATGCAACAAGAAGATGTTACGTGAGTGGTTGGACAATGGTCACACAACAAACTACCAGAGCTTCTTCCAAAAGCAGAAGAACAGTAATGGTGGTTTCAGGAGGAGGCTGCATGCTTCCCTCCAGAGGCCAGCTATGAACACCTGTTTCTTCAGCTTTGATGAGTCCTTGTACTGAAGGCACTGTGGGACAGATGGTTTGTGGGGAAACGGATTTTCATATCACATTTCCCAAAATCTCTTGACTGCAAAGATCCCTCAGTGGTAAGAATCAAAGAAATAGGTGCGTCAGAACCAGTTGTTTCAACCCCCACACATCTTTTCATCAGTGTTACTTTGCATCACTACACTTTGATGCCTTCTGATCCCAACCCCTATATTGTAGGACTGACAGTGTGTGTGTGTGACCCTATCCACTTTCTCCAGAAATAACAATTCTGACTTCTCACACATTCTGTTCACAGTAATTTCTTTGCTTCCCAATTAGCCAACTTTGGTGGTCAGGCCTTCTAAGAAAGCTGCTCTCTCCCACACCATTTTCTTTTCTTTTCTACCTCTTCGTTGAATATGGAGATTGTTGTTCCCTAGTTACCTTGTGTGCCAACAGATCCTATCCTCCACCTGCAGAATAAAGAGATGGGGAGAAATGTGTGGGCCAGTATGAAGGGGAATGTGGGTCTATCTTTGAGTAATTTCATTTTCAACTAAATGAATAATGTTAGCAGTTTTCTCCCGACTGTGTGAAAACTACTCAGGTTTTGAAGACTATTAACAGTTGAAGATACATTTCTTAACTAAAAATTAATTAACTGAAATTAATTAAAATTGTGCATGATATTTTTACACAGAAGACAGCATTGTTTGGATAGGAAACAGCATTTCAGGCACAGAAAGTAATAATTCTGCACAGAAAAATGCTGTTTTCTGTGATTTCTCTGTCTCTCTCCCCTTCTCAATATATTTATCCACTTTTGAATTTTGCAAAAAATAAACCCCAAATCGTGAAAATTATTATCAGTCCTAGATTCTCCTCATCATGATTTCCTTGCACTCAAGAAACCCCATTTTTAACCATTTCTTGAATACTCTCAAATACCCTTTCAGTTCCTAGAGGAGAGCCCACACGCGCCACACACAAATCCACTTGCACACCTTTCTTTTATATGCATCTTGAAAGGGATATCTGAGAAAAACCAGGGACAGGAGAGGAAAGGTAAATGGATAGTCTGGAATGTTTATTAGGGGACAGCTTTTGTCCCAGTTGTTGTCAGCATTCAGTTGTTACTCTTGATCATTAAAAACATATTTTACGAGAACAATAGCAGTGATACTAGACAAAGAGTAAACAATGTAACACTTTGTTTTTTATTCTAGCATTTCTTTCTTTTTTAAAAAAATGTAATTTAGTTGTTTTAGAAGAGATTTATGGCATGCATGTTTACCATCCTGATTTCATAAAATGTTGTGACAAGCACTCATATTTCATTTAATTGATGTAGAATAAAGCTAAAAGACAGTGGAATGCTTATGGCCAAATAAAAAAACTGAGCCTATACAATTAGGATGAAAGAATGAGAAAGAGAGAAAGCAGCTCATATAAAAATCAGAAATTTTAGTGGTGGTCTCCTTATATTCTGGTCCACCGACACTTCACTGTCTATTTAGTCACAGGATTGAAGTTGGATCTATTTCTCATATTTCATTGCTAAAAAATTATTTAAGGCTTTAAAAACAACAACAAAGTTTATTCCCATATCTGATATTGAATTAATTTTGGCTACATTATGGGTTTACATACAGCTGCCTCATCTTCATGATGAAATGATAATCCTTGGTGCCAATAAACTATTATTGACTATTAGTGTTAAAAATGCTGAGAAGAACATGCTCCTAAATGCTGCATTCTGTTGAAGGGGTGAAAAGTGTTGTGCTGTGCTCTGCTCTCTCTCTCTCTCTCTCTCTCTGTGTGTGTGTGTGTATTAGGAGGGTTTGCATGTGTTTTGTATTCATAGTAGCTGTAATTTCACTGATATCAACCATTAGTGTCTAATGATACTTTTGAAAAAAATATTCAGGAAAGGCTGAAAAACTGTAGCAACGCAGCATTGGAATTAACTGACATGGGAATGCCATTTCATAAGGACATTTTCATTTGTAGAAGGAATACTTTGCATACTGGTGGCACGGTGCTTAAATGCCGGTACTACAGCCAGAGCATTGTGAGTTTGAACCTAAAGGGGTCCAGGTTGACTCAACCTTCCATCCTTTCATAGGTTGGGAAAATGAGTACTCAGCTTGTTAGCAGTGATTGGCTTACAGAGAATAAACCACTTAGAGAGTTCTTAGTTCACTATGAAGTGGTACAAAAATGTAAAGTGCTATTTGTCATGGACTGCCCTGGGCCTGACTTAGAGGCACAGTCAGAGGACTCAGACTCTGGAGACATGGAGGACATGAGATAAGGGCAGATCTGGGGCTGTCTGGATCAGCAATCTCAGAGGAAGCTCAGAAAGCTCCAGAGGAGAAACAGACTCTAGGCTGCAGGTGCTAGGACCTGGGGAAAGAAGGCAGGTCAAGGAATCTTTGAGGCATTTTTCCAGGCTAGAAGCCAAGAGGAGAGCTAATAGGTTTCAGCTGAGAGAAGCAGAGGCCTTTTAAAAGACCTCCAGCTGAAGAGATTCTTTGCAGCTGACAACCAGTCTTGCAGCTTTGTTGTTCCTTGCACTTGGATTCATGACTGGTTATTTGACCTCTGGACTTGTGTTGTGACTATGGTCTTGCCTCTGCCCTTTGCTGTGACTGACTGGTATTGTGTGATGTTTGGACTGGACACTGGACAATTCCTTTGCACACTCCCCTGTTGTGCTGCCCTCACTAGAGGTAAGCAGGACACTATTGCTGCTGCTGTGTGAATAGCCACCATGTTTCCATAGGAAAAAAGGGCTGATGGAAGATTTTGTTCTGTGGCAGAATACATATATTGCAGAGTAAAAACCTTCAGAATTTTCATCTAACTGAATCCCAGGTAACAGGGATTCAAAGAACCTCTGTCAGAGTCCCTGGAGAGCATGCACCAGTTAGATTAGGGAACATTGGGCAATATTAGTTGCCTGAATATAAGGCAGCCTCCCATGTTCAGGATCTTGTCTAGAAAAGGATGAGTTGATCCAGCAGCATTGAATCTCTGTCTACAGAGGGAAGCGAGATCAAATAAATATAGCAATACCTTGCAGTCTTTCTGAAACCAAAGAGTTAAACAGTGCAGGCAATCTTCCCCAGCTCTCAGATATATATATGAAAGCCTTTGATGGGAGGAGGGGATACCTCTCTCACATTGAGAAAGGACCATTTCTTCAGTTCCATTTCTTTGCTCTTTATCCTAGCAGTAGGACTTTGCTAAGAGGAATTAAATTAATCAAACAGCTAGGTAAATATTTGGAAGAGCAACTCATCTTATGCAGCGGTCATTTTGCTACTTCAGGATTAATTTGTAAATTTGTTCTTCGGGACTCATTTGTCAAATAATTCTAACACAGAAAGATTCAAGGTCATGAAGCAGCAGTAGTTTAAACAAAAAGGGGATGGATAGTGAGGAGGAAGCAGGAAATCAATCAGCTCAGGGATTCTTAAACTTTATACTTTTATTACCCTTCCTAACTTAGGGAGGGGAAAAATTCTACTTGAATTTCCCTGGTGTTAATTAAGATGTAATAGAGACAAAGAGCTGGGCTGCTAATGCCTATTTTCAGGACAGATTCACCAACTAATGCTGATACGAAATTATTTTGATTACTTAAAAAATAATAATAGAAGTATGAAGTCGAAGGCTTTCATGGCCAGTGTCCATAGCTTTTTGTGAGGCTTTTGGGCTATGTGGCCATGTTCTAGAAGGGTTTATTCCTGATGTTTCGCCAGCATTTCTCTGAAGATGCCAGCCACAGTTGCTGGTGAAATGTCAGGCATAAACTCTTCTATAACATGGGCACATAGCCCGAAAAACCCACACAGAAAACTATAAATAGAAGTAGTTTCTAGAACTATGCCTGCTTACTCTGAATCTTGTAAATGATGGTGTAACATTCCCTTGAGAAACTGGGTAATGGGGTACATACTTTTGGTGAGTTGGATATACACAAGTAAGAGAAACAAGACACATGTGGTGCTTCAGGGCTGGGTCTTTGAGGGACAGGACAGATTGATTATTGATGTGCTATTTATGCTCGGCTCCAGAAAGGAAATCTTATTTAACAGAATAGACTGGATAGCTGAGCTAATTTTAAACAAAATGAAAGATGTGAGTCCCATGTGCCATACTTTCTATTATTCCCACAATAAATACTGATGGACTAATGGAATATGACTGAGGATGTGAGAATGGAATGGAGGGGGGGGGGCTTTTGTATTGTAGTAGTTGCTGGAACTGACTGGCTTCTTTGATCTTCAGGGAGTCCTACTCCCAAATATAGTAATAGTAATAATAATAATAAGAAGATTTATTTATACAGTGTGCCCTTGCTTTATGTGGGGGATCCATTCCGGTCTCCCCCGCATAAAGCAAATACCGCCTATGCTTGAGCCCCATTTAAATGAATGCACGCCCCTATGGAACCCACCGCCCCTTCTCCCCAGTGTATGCTGAAAGCCGCGTAAATCGCACCCACATATGATGGAGAAGCACTGTGTTTCCCGCCTCTCCCTGTGGATCGAGGCAGGATTACAACAGAGATAAAAATACAAGCAAGTATAAAAACATAATAAAACATATATTAACCTGTAATCTTCCCACCATTACAAATAGTAAAATTCAATAACGGTTAAAATTTTCATCAATAATATAACCTAAAATAAATAAGATGGAGTGGCCAGATTGAAGGAGGATGGGGCATTCTTTCAGTTCTGCTTTTCTGGTAAGATAAGTGAGTTACTGTTTTTTTCACATAGGAATTTGTTGCCATTTTACTGTAGGGCATTCATGAAGACATTTCACAAGGCTCAATTAGTCATTGGTCTAGCTCTTGAGCTTTGCTGGTGAAGAGGAATATCTGTTTGCAGATAGAGATCAATACAGTCACCTCCCCATTTTCATGGACTTGAAGTCTGCATCTCTCACCCATTTGCAGGCAGCAAATGAAGGGGGACAAAATGGGGCACACACCACCATTCGAGCCAATGAGGCTTGAATATAGGCAAATTTCCAATTTCGCGGGAGGGTCTAGAATAGATCCCCCACAAAAACGGAGAGGCCACTGTAGTTTTTCTATGGTAGAATGAGCTTTGAATCTCCAACACAAACTTTCAACCACTTTCTTCAAGTCTCCACATGTGTGAGAGAGTCAGTAAGTTATCAAATAATTGCATGCTTCCTTGTATTAATAGCTTTGACATTTAAGCATGATATAAACATCTACTCTCACTTTATTTCTCAAAGCAAAAGTTGTTGGAAATAGATGCCGTGGTTTGAATCTACTAGACTGGGACATTTCTCTTGGAAGACATTTAGTTTTTAACATAAATACTTAAAGGCTTACATTTCAAATGTTGACTTTGGTATAACCTTTATGAATATAAATATATACTCATAAATTGAAAGCAAAGTGGTGAAATGAAAGTGAAAGGGCCTCTGTATTCTTAATGAGAAAAGGAAAATGGGAGGCAAGTAAATGATCCAGTTCTCCTTCAGCTGAAAGTCTCCTTTTATTTTAAGTCCAATTTCCAGATATATCTCAAAACCCACAGTGTACATTTCAGTGTTTAATGAAAGACCATTGTGTGGCAAGTACAACATTCAGTTTAGGGTATATGACAAGACTTACAGAGATGACATGGGATGAATAATAATAAACTGTTAGTTTGTGGGGTTTTTTTTAGAGTAGAGCTTGCCTTCCTACTTTTTGATGATATGGTGATAAGCTATAAAATTCTGGTTTTCATAATGGCAGTTATCCTAAGCAAATGTCCAAAACTTCAGGCACTTATCTGTATATGTGCAATATGTTTTTCATAGGTCTATGGTGAAGCTAATGAGTCTTAATTGCCCATCAAGACCAGTCACCCTAAAATACTTTCCATTACAACATGGACCACACAGAAATATATTGTTCATGGAGAAAAATTTCTCACTAACTACTGTGAGGATTGCAGTTAAGTTGAAGAGGGAATGGGAGATGAAACAAGCTCAGGGGGGAAAGGAAAGAAAGATGGTTGTGGCAGATATAAGGATGTGAAATGCTTTATGTCTGGATTGTCTTCACATCTTGTTTTGCAACACTGAAATGTGTGCATTTTTACACCTTTTCTCTATCAGTTTGTGCATTTCACATATATTTTCCCCATTAATAGTGGGGAGATACAAACGGGCAGAAAGGAGCACCGAGATGATGCCCCTTTCTGCCCCGGATCATTGCTGCGCCAACTGCAACGGTCTGCCCCAAAAAGTAGCTGCAAAAAGCAACTCCTTTCCGTGCCACTGCCAAGGCACCATTAGCGCACTGGAGTGGCACAGTGACATCTCTTGTGTGCTGCCCCATTTGGACACGGCACACAAAACATGTCATTGGTGCATTCGCCCAAAATAGCACTGGGAGAGCTCTGTGCTCCCCAGCCCTAATTTTGGCCCCAAGCCGCCGCAAAGCGGCGGGCTGTATCAGGACTAAATCATGTTTCTGCACATTTTAAAAATGTGCATTTTATATAGATATTTGCATTTTATAGATATAGACACTTGCATTTTAAAGAAGATGCATTGTTATTTGCACACACCATCCTTGGAAAGTGCCCTCTGAACACTTCGCTTGTGTGAATGTTCAAGATGACATGCACATTTTCTTGCAAGACATCGTGAGAGGTACAAAAATACCACTTTCATTGAGAATGTCAAGTCCATTGAAATTTGGGTTTCAGAGAAACTCAGTGCAATTGAAACCCAGATTTTTCACACCCCAGCCAGATATTAAGGGTAGCACATAGCTACCAACACAGTCAATAAAAATGAACACCTCTACTTTAGAGAGTTTGATTACATCTCACTAGTTCTTTTGTGTTGTTTTGGAAACCTTGAATGTGATTTTTGTGAGGATTGCTCCCTTGCTTTTAAATAACAGTGCCAAAGAAGAAACACTAGGCAGAATCTTCTTTCTTTCTTTCTTTCTTTCTTTCTTTCTTTCCTCCCTCCCTCCCACCCTCCGTCCCTTCTTTCCACAGTATAAACAGATAAGAAATGGAATCTAGGCTTTTACTTACTCTAGAATCCATACACACACACACACACACACACACACACAGAGTTTGTAAAAGAAAATCTAAGGCCTGTTACAGACTGCCAAAATAAAAGCGGCTTCGGTCTCTTGGGAGGTATGGTATGTAAATTATGCATGCATCCTAAGAATCCGGAAGCTGCACCAAAGCTGCACTCTAGTGCTTAGGAATGGAGTGTGGCTTTGGTGCGACCTCCGGACTCTTAGGACCCATGCATCATTTAAACAGCATACCTCCAAAGAGACCCAAAGCAGCTTTATTTTGGCAGTCTGTAACAGGCCCATGTTTGGTATTGCTGCATCGGTCTTCATAGTGCCTGGCAAGTTTAATACTCTTTTCTTTCATGTGGGAAATCTCAATAATTATTTTTCAATCCAAATAATATTTCAGTCCAGGTAATATAATCTTTTATCTCAAAAACAGTCTAAAAAGTCATTGGAGAGGAATATTTTAAAATAGGTTTTGACACTTTTCTCCTTGAAGTGATTAAAGCCAGATTTTGTTTAGACTAAGAAATACCATTAAATCTTTCATTTCTACCTAACTTTCTGTGAAAAAAATCCTGAGTGAATCTCTGGTGTATTTTGCTTTGTCATTTCAGGATAGCAACATCATTTGTCATTTCTTCAGGGGAAAAAATAACAATTGTAGATGGCTTGAGTAACATACCAGAATATTATTAATATTGCCAGAAGCAACTCCTGAAAGCCACAATTCTTATTTTGAACATATATGTTGCCTTTGAAAATGTCACCGTATAATGCTGGAAATGCTGGTGATTGACCTTTGACTTAAATGAATACTCAACATAGATATATTTGAGGAATGTTTAAGAAAGTGCAAAATAATGCAGTGCTGAATATAAACTAAAGTTCTTATCATTGTTGGTGGAATTACAGTTGATCAATAACATAAGGTTTTCATCACAGAGTAAATGTATAAATAATCATTTTCTAAATAACCTTTTCTGCATTAATGTCGAAGGATCTCTAGAATCACAGAATCAAACCCAGTGTCAATTTTGGTCTAAATTATCAAGGATACGTCATGTGTATTCCATGCTTGTGTATTTTGTGCATTCATTGGAAGCATGTAGCTTGGCAAGTTTGCCTATTTTATATGTGATCTTTACAATCATAGGATATACTTCAACACATATAGTCTTGCCGTTTGCATCCCTCGGTCTTTTGTGGATGGCAAACCAAGAGGGACATAATGGTGCACACACCCAGGAACATGCTCCCATTGTAAACAACGGGGCTGCAATACTGGCAATGTTTCCGATGCGCCTAACATCAAGAACAGATCCCTCACAAATCGGAAGGGATGCCTGTACTTAGATACACTCACACTTTAATGTGATGAACAGAGTTGAAGGAACTCTAGTCTTTTCTGAATTGTTGCTTTACCTTTTCTACCACTATGTCTTTTCTAGTGAGCTAAAAATGGTGTCAGGAATGCATATTTTGTATCTGACTTTAAACTAGAAATATTTATGTTTCCTTGAAAACCACCACTGTGAACTTGTTAAACTGTTATAATTTAGATTTTTTTTCCTTTCAAGAAAACTTCAGCTAAATTTCACTGATTCTTTAATGATGTTCCTTTGTGTAATTGGACATATTTTATATTTTATTTCCCAGCATTACCAGCTTTAAGACTTTTGGACTTAAACAGATTTTATGTCACCCATAGCAGAAATAGCAATACCTATTTATAATTCAATTTTATGCTCCATAACCTGTCTGTCTGAATGACACCCAGTCAGTAAGAGGGCATGGATTTTTTTTTTTTTGCTTAATGACTCACAAATAGCTATTAATGTTTTAAGTTATTCGCTCCAGAATTTATTTAAAAATAAGTCTTATTTGTGTAATTACAACTAATTAAATAAAATAGTTCAGATTTGATATTTGATAGACCTTTTTTTTCCAAGGTTATGTATATATGTATTTTATGTTAGGTCCACAAGGATTCCACAAGGAATGTGTTTTCCTATTCAGGCATATATTTGCAGTACTGTGGGTCTATATTAATGGCCCCAATAGTTAGAAATTTATGCATTTAATTAGTATATTGGCAAAAGGCTGTAAAGAAAGGGGATGCCTTTGAAATGCATCATTGACTCAAGGTAATTCTAGAAAGTTGTTTTAATAGATCCTTTAGCAAATTTCATCATTACCAAAAAGGACATGTGAGAAACTCGCTCCTCCCGCAATTTCCTATTTTACAATCTCTCATTCTGGAATGCACTTATCAAGTGTGGAGTGTCTTAGATATTTAGGCGGGATACATACCTCCATTTTGTAGCATGGCGGCGGTGATGATTCTAGGGTTAGGGAGTGCACACCATTCACACGCTCCCTAACCCTAGTACGTACTAGGTTTAGCCTAGTACGTACTGGCGGCCCAAAATGGTGGTGCCCTGTACATACAGGTGCCACCATTTTGACGTGATGGACGGCTAGCGTCCACACGTCCTGACACATTTGTTATGCTGCAAGTGCACCATTGGCGCATGACAGCATCACAAAGGCACCGCAAGAACCCACTTTTTGCGAGTTCTTTTTGTTCCACGACGGAGCCACGCAGTTTGTGTGCTGAAGCTCCATCACGGAGCAAACCAGGGTGGTAGGAGACAGCCCTTTTTGGGCGATCTGTATCCCGCCTTAGCTATGTTATTAGCAATATTGTATTATTATACATTTATATGCTGATTTTTCTTTAAAGATTTAACTGTGGGGTATATAAGCCTTTGTGTTTATCTTCTCAACTAATGAGAATTGTGAGGTTCAGTAGGATGTAAGACAGTAACTCACAAAAGGTTATCCAATCAGGGTTTTAGCTGGACTAGGCATTTAGATTTGGGTTTCCCTGGGTGGATAGTCTTTATTTCCATTTCATTTATTAACTGAGAGACTATCCAAACATATACAACACTAGCAGAGCAAACAAACAAACAAAAAGAAATGAAAAGAATATAATTACAGTCGGCTCACCTTATACACAGATTTTTTTATACATGGATTCAAACATCCATGGTTTGAAAATGTTCAAGAAAAGTATAAATTTCAAATATCAAACCCTGATTTTCCATTTTTTATAAGGGACACCATTTTGCTATGGCATTATATTTAATGAGACTTGACCATGCATGTATTTTGTTATCCACGGGGGATCTTGGAACCAAACCCCAGCATATAACAAGGGTCCACTGTATTAGATTTATACTTACAAGTATTAATAACTCAGATACTGAAAGATATTAAAGGGCATTTTTCCAAAATGATATATTGCATTTCCAGTGTCAGTTCCTTGGTTATGTCACCTGTTACCTCTTGTGTCTTATCATAGGAGACAGGAAAGTTAATAGACAGTATTAGATGTTTTAATTAATTTTTTAGTAAGATTCAGCAATCTAGTTCAGTTACACTGGAAGAGATGAAAATTGACTGTTACATTTATGATAAATTCCCATTCAGATATAAATTAAATTCCTTAACTAAAAGGATGAATTACCAGAATGAGGTTGAAAAATGCCATCTTTGCTTGTGTATGGTGTGTGCACACATATGCACACACCCACACCTTCACATTGTTGGTTGATTTATGACCAGTTTCTTAACCCCAGCCCTTAAATGTTTTGAGGTTTAGAGGGAAGAAGTTTTGAAAATCCCACTTCTCAGTCATTCCCTTGTTTCCCTTGCTTTCTCCTTTATAATTTCATGTTTTGGTCTCCCCTTTCTGAAATTTCCCAGATTTTATAGAGAAAAAGAAGTCTGATTTCAGTAATAGCGAACCTTTATTATTTTTAGAGATAGGGGTTCTGAGATGCTAACCTCAAGTACCCTTAACATATTTCATTCCACCAAACTACTCTTGATTAAGATCCCCCCAAAAAACCTGAGTTGGTTTATGCACAGGTCAATGTAAAAACTGTACTTTAAATCTTATTTAAAAAGGCACTATCTCCTTTCGTTTGAGAAGTAAAGCCAGATATCTCCTGGTGAAAGGCAAGAGTATAAACTATCCAGGAAGGACTGACCACTACCCCCCACTATCTCATCCAGTCAGCTTTTAGGGTGAGCACAAACAGTTAACGTCTGCTGGAATTTTTAAAGTTCTTTGCCATTGTTTTCCTTTGCCGCATCCTTTACATCCCTTGTCACATGCCCCTAAGTTTTAACTACAATTTATCCAAAGATCAAATCAAAAACCTTAATTATGGCCCCATAACCTCCCCTGAATTTTTACATGAGGATTTACAGTCAAGTATATATGGTAACATGTTTGGGTTTAAGTTAATGCTCCAATTCCAACTAAAGTTCAATCATTTTAATTAAAAAAAAGGTCACCCTTTTTGTTAAAACATCTCTACTTTAATCACTGCATTAATTAATTTTAACATGTTCCTTTCTGTTACAGCCATAGAGGTTACTTCTTACCAGAGTCAAAATGAAATCTTTTTTACTAGCGCATCTGGTTTTCCTCTATAATTGAGCTCCCTCAACTTTCTTTTGTGTAGCTGCCCTCAATTTGTAGCTGTAATTTTTAAAAATGTCATGTTCTTAAACTTGAAGTATCATTTTTATTAGTTAGCTCAGCAGTTTTGTCCAATTATCAGTGAAATCAGTGTCAGTTTAAATACTGATAGAATCACAGAAAGATATAGATTTTTTCTACCATCATCAACCAATCAGGGATGTACTGTTTGGTTAGGATTACCCCACTCAGCCCTCCAACACGATTTGATAGATTCCTTTTCTTTACACTATATATCTCTGTCAATATGAGGGGCATTTGATCTGATGGCCATTTGTTCTGTATTCCCATCATCATCACCATCACCATCTTATTTATTTATATCCTACCCTTTCCCTAGTAAAGGATGTCAAGGCAGTTTATAGCATACAGTCAGCCCTCCATGGATTCTGCATCCACGGATTCAACCATCCATGGCTTGAATATATTTTAATAATTAAATAACATTTCAAAAATGCAATCCTTGACTTTGCCATTTCATATAAGGGATATCATTTTACTTCATCATTGTATAAAATAGGATGTGAGCATCCACTGACATGTAGGCCCTGTACAAACGGGCCCTTTGCGGCGTGCCCATGACATGTAGGGTTGCCTCGGGGTGGCGCATGCACACGCCCCACAACCCTAGCACATCATGAGGGCATCGCAGCTGCGCAGCACCACACAGCTATGACATCACCAAACAGCGCTGCGCAGCTGCGATGCCATCAGGAAGTCTTTGTAGGTTTGGAGTGGTGCAACTGTGCCGCAAAAAGGAGCTGCTTTTTAATGCTCCTTTGTTGCTGTGCAGCAGCGTCACACAGTTTGGTTGCTGTGGCACTGCTGTGGAGCAAAGGGAGGCACCTCCCTGGCGCTCCTTTCTGGCAGTCTGTATCCCGCCTTGGTATCTATGGGGGGGGGGGGCAAGGAACCAAACAGAGGACACCAAGAGCCCAATGTAGTAAAAACTATTGCAGATTAAAATCTATGCAAAACATAAATATAAGTATAAATACAGAACTTATATAAAAGTTAACTAAACGATGTATAAAGTTAAAAACATTAAAGTTAATTAAAAATCTGTATAAACAGAACAAAACAGCACAGCATACACACAAAGCCCATCCTATCCAGTTTCTAAAAGCCTGATGGCCTTTTACAAGAATGCACTCCTCTTGCTCAGTTCTTAGTATAGGTCATTCACCAATACAACCAAAGCTGCCTCCCTCCATTTCACAGCCAAGCCTGAATCATGACTTAGATAATCTAGATAGTTTAAATCTTGTCTAGAATCATCCATCTCACCCAGAAACAGGCCACCACAGACTCTAAATTTTTGGCCAAGAAAGGCATAATTGGACTTTGTTTCTCCAGTCATATAATCTCATGACAGTCTCTTTTCTACATCCTAAACTGAATTGCTAGTCTCAATTAAAAATAAATAGACCCGGCGAATCAATGATTTTATGTAAACTTGGACTTACCATTCAGTTGCTTTCTCTAAATTGGGGATGAAAATTGGATTTAGGCCTATGTCATTCCCTCAATATTCACTAAATATCCTCCCTCCACTTTTCAGTGTGGGTATTACCTTACTGAACTTTAAATGCAATATTACCAAAATTTATGTTTTTATTTCAGAATCTACCGGTAATTGGAAATGACAAATATTTTAAGACATGGGAAAAGGAGATTTCGAAATATATTTGGGGAGGGAAAAAAGCAAGGATTAAAAGCAAGGTTCTACAGGATTCGGTAGAGAGAGGTGGACTCGCGCTGCCAAACTTACGATGGTATTATTATGCCTGTGTGATGGATTGGGTAATAGACTGGGTTAAACTTCAAAAAAAGAGGACAATAAATTTAGAGAAAATTGATTTAAAATTTGGTCTCCATGGGTATTTATTTTATGATAAAATTAGAGTAGATGCAAATTTCAATAATCACCTGATTAGAAGAAATCTTTTAAGAATTTGGAAAAAATATAAACATAGATGGTGTACCAAGCTTCCACTCTGGACATCCTCAAATGAAGCATTGTTTAAAAGAGAAGAACTGGGAAAAAACCACTGGGTGACATATAAAGATATAACTAAAATACAAAAAGGGGAGAGAGTGATGAAAACCCAGGAGGAATTGATTAAGGAGGGATATTCATGCAATTGGTTTACCTATCGACAACTTAGAGAGAGATTTAATTTAGACAGTAAAATATATGGAATCGGTCCAGCGGAAATAGAACTAGAAAAAATATTAAAAGACCCCACAAAACAAATTTCTAAAGTACATAATTTAATTAGAAAACTTGAATTAGAGCAAAAAACTGTGAAGGAATTTATGATTAAGTGGGCACAAGATTTGGGGGAACAAATTCACCTGGAAGATTGGGAAAAAATTTGGAAGATAAAAATTAAATATACTCCAAGTGTACTGTTAAAAGAGATTGTATATAAGACATTATATAGGTGGTATTTAACGCCATTTAAGATTTCAACGATATTCAAAAATAATAAAAACAAATGTTGGAAATGCAAAAGAAACGTAGGCACATATCTGCACTGTTGGTGGAGTTGTAGTAAATCGAAAAAATATTGGAAACAAATACACAAAGAAATTGAAAAAATAATAAAGTTCAAAGAAAAAGCCACACCCAGGCTGTACCTCTTAAATATAACAGGCACCCAAGAGTTGAATAAGGAAAAAGATAAGCTACTTTTCTTCTTGATTACGGCCGCCAGAGTCTCCTATGCAAAACTCTGGAGACTCGAGGAAACTCCGAATATAGAGGATTGGAGATTGAAGGTAGTGGAATACTTTGAAATGGACAAACTGACCACTCTACTTGGAAAAGGAACGCTGGATAACTTTGATAAAACGTGGAACCCATGGAAGGAATATTTGAAAAAGGAAAAGGGAGATATTACACAGTTGGGGTTTGATGAATAAGGGAAAGAGAAAGCAGAGGAAAGAGTTTCTGTGATAGTACTAATATAAAGGATTTGAATTAGGAAATGGAGTAGCTCTTATAGTAGTTAATAAGGATTCGATGGAAACGGTAATACTTGTAATCAAAAAGAGTTAGTGATAAGAAATAATAAGTTAAGGGAGGATACTGGCAGTTAGCCTTAGGAAGGGATAGATTATGTGTAACATATAGGAGTAAATTAAAGTGGTTAAGATGAAGAGGAGGAGATGAAGAAAAAAAAGAGAATAGAGTTATTTGTTTTTAATTGTTTGGTAAACTTTGTAGGAAAAGTGTATAAGTTCGATGTGAATATATTCAATTGTTTAATAATAAAAAAAAATGAACTTTAAATGCAATGCTTCTTAATACATTAACAGAAATCAACAGAGAATGCAGATACAACTTTACCAGAAGTTCACAAAACATATTGAATAGTCAAGATCAGTGTACAACCTGTGATTAAAAGGTAGACAGCTTGTTCGGATTTGTTCTGGTTAAAGTGCACATTGCTTAATCTAGCTTGGGTAATGTCTTTGCATCTTTTGTCTGGATGGTAAAATGTATATGCATAATACACTGGATAAAATTGGGACATTTTGAGATCTGGTTCAAAATCAAATCTGAAAGAAAAATGAACTCTAGAGTACACAGGCTTGATCATTAGATGGCTTTATAATTTGCAGCTCTTTTATCTGAATATGCCAAGTTTTAATGGTTCTCAACCTGACTGCATACTGCTGAAAATGATGCTTTTTAAACAATAAATCTGCTAGATCATAAACTGTAATTAAGTGAAAACTGCATGGAGAAATTTCTCCAACTTTTTTCAATACTTACCTGATGCCATTCAAAGCTCTTCTGACATTTTAACTAAGAAGGAATCTCCAAAATTGCTTTGACTTTTTCTTTAACTTAAATCCATTAAAATGGGGGACAATTTCAGTTCAGTTCATTTTTGTAAGAACTTTTCAAAGTTTGCTAGTTTCTTTTGCTTGGAAAGGAAAAAAGAGGTTGTGTTTTTAAAAAAAAAATGGAGAAAGAAGAGGGAATGCAGTAAAAGTTGGCAGATTAATCCATCCAGGGCTTTAAATGAGTGGGTTTGAATTTCAACCATGTTAGCACAGGATTTTTTTTTCTGATGCTGTTCTTTAGCACTAATACAGCAGTTAAAATATCATCTTTCCAATGTTGGAAATAGTTATACTTATGGAATTTGGCCTGTATGACGTATGAAATATTTCATTCCATTTCACTTTTGAAGAACTGACCAATTATTATTATTATTATTATTAACCTTTATTTATAAAGCGCTGTAAGTTTACCAATATTCACAAGTCGCATTCAGGATCGAAAGCGATTCATGTTTAAAAAATTCAAGTGCAGGAGAAAATGAAGCAGATTTCTCATACTTTAAATATCCTGGGGCTGTAAAAAAAAAAACCTTTTCTTTTATTACCCCCCCCCCAATATATTCTGTTTTTAAAATTAAAAATCACAATTTGTAATCAGTTTAGACAAACTACAAAAATTTGCTTTGAATATTCTCTGTGTGAAATATTTGTGATGACGGGAATGACAGCGCTAAATCCGATGTATTGAAATCCATAACATAATATTTTCCCCTTTCCCACTTCCATACATATCTCTGTGCTACCTAAAAACATACCAAGGAAGGCTTCCCATCTCTTGAGAACCACTTGGGAGTTGCAAAATTGCCTACTGTGGAAGCGTGATTTCCCCTTTCCATTTCTGTTCTATCCCACCATGTCATCAGCAGAAGTCCACCACTGGATGTTGTGCCTAAATAAATTGCCCTTTTCCTTTTTTAAAAAGTGAAAAGCAGGGAGGACCAATAATACTGTCCATTTTCTTGCTGTGATTATTCTTCCCATCCCTTGATGGGAACCTTTCTCCAAAAGGTTCAGTTCACCACAAAGGTATTTAAAAGCAAAATTACAATCAGTTATGCAGACATAATTGTAATTGTGCACAAGAAATTTTGAACAATCGCAGCATAATACTATTATGATGACCTAGAACTATTCCACTTCAGTCATTCTGGCATGAATTTGCTGCATACATTTTCCTTATGATGGGTTTGGAATTATTGCCTTTTCCTACAGTTATCTATCTCTTCCCGATTTATACTATCCAGATGTCTCATACCCATGTTTCCATTATCTATTTAAAATTGACTGCAGGTGGAAACGAATATTGTAATTACAATTATGTCTGCATAACTGATTGTAATTTTGCTTTTAAATACCTTTGTGGTGAACTGAACCTTTTGGAGAAACTGTGACTGTAACAACACCACAAACTCTTTCCATGGCACTGTAGTGGAAGCTGTGTGTGTGTGTGTGTGTGTGTGTGTGTGTGTCTGGAACAGGAGAAAAAAGGCAGGAAGATGAGAGCAAAAAGATTTATGTCATCATTACATATTTAGCTCCAGTAGTTAAGTGTCATAGTGGAATCTGAACTCCACGAAATGTTAGCAATTCACTTGCAAGTGAGCAAGTAGGGCAACACACTGCAACCTTTTTGCCACTTTACAATGAAGTTAACTGAGATACTTTCCCCCCTCCTCCTCCATCCAACTCCTTCAACTACATTGCTGGGAGGGAAAGGAGAGAGTGGGAAAGAAAAGGGGTTAAGTGAAGAGGGTAACTTGGTGCCTTGGGTGTAAGCCCCTGGAAGCAATCCAAGCAACTTTCAGGGCAGCCCACTTGTCTTAAGTCATTGCTGTGAGTGCTGGAGAAGAATTTTGATGAGGTGTTACAATAACATTGTAACTCACCCTGTCTGCAAATCACATTCATAAAGTGCCGAGATAGGGTCACAAGCTCTGGCGCTCCTTTTTTATGTTTCACTTTAGGGGATAGGAAAGCTACTTCTCTGTTTGTTAAGAAGGCGGTTGCCACTGGGGCTGGACAATCCTGCTTGCTGTAAATTATTAAGTTTAAACAGAATGTCTCACATCTAAGCTTAAGATGAGACTGCAAGGGAAAAAAATAGCCTTTGTCCTCACCACCTCAAAAAAGTATTGGCAGGAAAACATTTTATAATATAACTTCAACTCAGTTTCAGGGAATCTTTCCTAGAAAGTTCAGTGTTTTCTTTAAAGATGTTGAAGCACATTTACCTTATATTATCTAAAGAACTGGTTTTCAGGGTCCTTGATAGTAACACCCTCGAAGGATATATCCAAAACTGGGGAGGAGAGGGGGAATATGGTTACCAAATCATCCAGACTGATTGAAAAGCCCCAGCGTTTGTTCCTGTTCTTTCTAATTTTATACTGTGTTAAAATAAACTGACCTGGGGAGCTGATGTAAAAAAAATTATGATTGTATGATGAGCTGACAGAAAATATCCAGTTGAAATAAATTGTGTATGGATACCCAAAATGAAATGAGAATGAACAGGAACAGAACCTGAGACTTTCTGGTCTTTTCAATAAGTCTGTATATTTCATGAACTCTGATGATAGCATTCAAATTTGAACTGCATTCCCATTTCCCCACATGGGCAGAAGGAGGCAATATTCATTCAACGTGTGTCAACCTAAATCAGAGTAGCTTGGCTTCTGTCTTTCAAGCATCAGAGGACTTCAGAGGCCCAAGAAGTGCTGAATTAAAACATTGTGCACAAATTAGTGCGAAGCAGTTGAAAGATGTGGTCTAGTTAACATTTCCTTATTGGAAAAATAATCATGTGTTATCTGCCACATAATTATATAATCTTCATTGTGTTTTATCCAGTGAGCTAATACAGCATGCACTATAGTGTATACAGTGGGCCATTGGTATCTGCTGGGGTTTGATGCCAGGTCCCCGTGGATACAAAAATCAAGGGTTTGCTTTTTGGAATTTATATGTTTTAAAAATATATTCAAGGTGTGGATGCTTGCATCTGTGGATAAAAATCTGTGGATATGGGGAGCTGATAGTACTTCAGTGGGAAAATATGTACTTTACCAGATTCCACTCTGTCACTCACAGTTAAACAGACTAAAGAAAACGAGACTCAAAAACAAACCTCTGTTCAAAAGTTTGCTTAGTGGCTGCTAGCTGAAGTAAAGGATAATCAGCTATATAGACTGGTGACTTCTGCTGGTATAAGCTGTTGTCATGCATTTATATAGTTATGTATGGGTAATGACTGAGCAACACTTCATAACAGACAAAACATAACAGAATGTAAACTGCAACAATTAGAACTGTTGTGCATATTAATGAAATATCTAACAATGCACTGCATGCCAGATATATCATTGAAGGAGCATCGTAATTGTAACTGACAAAGTAACGCTGAAGAGTAGGAGAGAGTGGCTGGAATCCTGTTGGTGTCTTAAGTATGCTTGTGTTTCCTTATGAAATAACTGTGACACAAATGCCTGCATTACCTCCAGTAGGAAAAAAGGAAGACCTCATTCCAGAGGGACCAACTCACTCAGATGGATAGACTCAATCAAGGAAGCCATGCCTCTGAACTTGCAGGACCTACACAGTGCTGTTGTTGAAAGGGCGGTTGCATAAAAGTATATGCACCTGTAACGATTGCTGCTCCATCAAAAACAGTGCCCAGGTTGACCAACAGCTTTATAATAGAAAATAAAATATACAATTATTTGTATTTTAACTATTGGAACATAGTAGATTGACTATAAAAGCATAAAAGCAAATTATTTTTAAAATCTGTCATTGAAAGGAAGAAGCAAACAGTGCCAACTACACCCACCACTACAGCAAACAGGCCTTCTTAAAATCCAAAAACTTCTCTGAAGCAAAGCACCCTTTTCTTGCTGCTGGGAGAACATCAGGGATGGAGCTAGCCTGGCCTCCCTTGACAGGGGATTCCCAAGGTTGCTTGAAAAGTACAAGGAGGTTTTTCCCCAGACAGACAGAGTTACTGCCCAGACATCTCATTTTAGAGCACATCATGGATTTCAAACCAAAGGATATGGCCCCTAGCTAGCTGCTGTCCATTGGGAGTTTACCACTGGTTAGACTTGTCTCCTGGCTGAAAAAGAAGAGCTCTTCTAGAATCTGGGCAGTTTGAAAAGAGCTTCTCTTTATACATCCTCCCTTGTACTCCATCAGCTGGCTGGACAGGGATGGCAATGTAAACCTCAGGCTGAGGCTGGCACTTTGTTGATCCTCACTTAGTTAACAACAGTCATGATCTATGTATGCCCTGAGTGTGTGGCTTTTAAAGCAGGCAGCAAAATCTTTCTTGGAGTAACAAGAACTGGAAAGGACCGAGGGACTTTGATTCTGTGTAAGCTAGGCTCTTCAACATCACAAACTGGTGGGGTCAGCTAGATACCCCTGGAAGTTGGAATATTGGTATTAGATTTTGTACAAGTTCTTGAAATAAGGAAATCCAGCATGAGGCTTTGATCACTAAGAGATGACAGCCACAGTTAGTCCTTTTTTGCAACAGTAAGGTTCACATAGATTAACCTTTGCATTTGAAATGTTGAATAGCAATTGAGCGTGTGCCTTGAGTGGAGGCAGTATTTATAATAAAAAATTCAAGTAGCGGTTTAAAATATTTCTAAAAAGGCGACGTAATATGAGAGATGGATTGTGAGAGTCAAACTGATGCAATATTTAAGAACCCTATACATATTCAAAGCATTTGCTTGCATAACTGTCTAGGGTGTCTGCTTTGGGGAGTTGTTTTAAAATCTAATAATTTTTTATACAAATAATGTCATTACTTGTATACATAAATGTTGTCCAGGCAACTGTAATGACTACTCAGATGCAGGACAGTATTAATATTTTAACCCACTAGATTAGTATGTATGATATGCTTGTTTAGTTTGCCTTAAAGCCATATCCAACATGAATTCTTTTCATGCTTAGGAGAAAAAAAGACATCATTCTATGACCACTGCAAGACCACTCTCTGTTGGTATTTGATACGCAGACAGATATGGGTGCCTGCCAACTCTGCTGCCTCAAGGCTGGGTTTGAAAAACCATGTTAGTGTTGGATGGGGATTATTATAGCCAGGAGCTACAGATCCTCTCTGGGCATTAGAGTTCTCAGAATTTAGTGCTGAGGCAGATAAACTGGAGCAAGGATTTTCCAGGCTCTTTCCCAGCAATGCCATCTGCCCTAGCTGGCTTTGCGAGAAATAAGTTCTTGTTCTTGTTGTTGTGTGCCTACAAGTCATTTCTGACATATCGTAACCCAAAGGTGAATCTATCACGGGACTTTCTTGGCCAACTTTGTTTGGATAGGGGATTGCCTTCGTCATCCTCGGAGGCTGAGAGAACCTGACTTGCCCAAGGTCACCCAGTACCTTTCCATTGTTGAATGGAGATTGTATAATTCTCACATTATTTATGTTCTGCTTTTCCGCATCAGTGCCAAGGCTTGGGTTGGCGTCCTTGAAGAGCACAATATCAAGCACCCACCAGGAGTGTTAAAGATGTGCTCCCCCTCTGAATTTCTCCCTGGATTTTTAACTTCAGAATTACCTGGTGGTTCCCCCCCCCCCCCCCCACCCCAACATGGCACCAATGAAAAAGTAATTTTCCATTTTAAACACTGTGCGAGGCCCTCTGCATCTGTATGTTTGTGCACAACTACATCTATGTGGGCACATGTGCTTTATTGTAGCATTCAGTGTATTGGTAAAACTTTACTGCCTCCGGTCCATCTTTATGTGGCGGTGTGCAAAACTGGATTGAAATTATCTAAATGGAGTCTTTTGCTGATCGACAGAGCATATATGCATAACAGTAAACTACTGTGCTAAGAAGGATTTTGATAGAACTGGGGAGAAGTCTGCCATGAGCCTCACAGAGGCAGACACCTCAGGTGACAAAGTGTTAAGGCACAGCTTTTTTTCCATTCTCCGTTTTTGTCCTGACCCTCAGCAGCACCCTTGCTGCTCTTGGAGACCAGCTACTGATTTGTGCAGCTCCATAGAGCTGGAATTAACTGACTCAGAGATGACTTGCTCTCTCCCACCCAAAAAACAGGTGATAGCCGTGAAGGTGGCATCAGTAACCAGCTGTGCATAGAGGTGGCTGCTTCCTAAATGGGTCCTTAGAACCAGCCTCCATGGGAGGAGAAAAAAGGGCAACCACCTGTATTGTATTTCAGGTTATTTTCCAAGTCACCTCTTCCCACAGAGCCAGGCTATCAGGAAGCAACTACCTTGGTGCAGTAGTTCTGCTTGCTGATAGCAGGCCTGCAAACACTGTGGTTGTGGCGATTTCCACATTCTTTGTCTTGGAGGTAGTTTTGCCAAGCCATGTCCACATCCTCCTCATCCTGGAGAGGGTGAGGAGGTTGCCCTGGTGGCACAGTGCTTAAGTGCTGATGCTGCAGCCACAACGTTGTAAATTCGATCCCAGGGCTCCAAGCTTGATTTAGCCTTCCATCCTGGGTACTCATAGCTCAGTAAAATGAGTTCCTAGCTTACAGATTGTAAACTGCTTGGAGAATGCTCAGTTTACTATTAAGTGGTATAGAAATGTAAATGCTATTGCTCAGCTAACTAGTGGTAAGGAGCTGTCAGAAACCATATTTTATTCTCCAGAGGCCAGGTGCCATCATCACATTTCCTGTTCCCTCTCCCTCTTGTTCTCTCTGCCTTTTAAACTATTCCCATTAATGAACACCTTGGGCTGTCCAAGGCTGCACCTTACACAGCAGAAACTTTAACTGCCATTGCTCCATGCTATGGATATCTGGGATGTGTAGTTTTCTGAGATGTTTACGCTTTCCCTTTCAGAGTGATCTGGTACACAACAAACTACAAATCCAATAATTCCATAGCATTGAATCATGGCTGCTAAAGTGGTCAAACTGCATTATTTCTGCAGTACAGATGGTGCCCTTGTTAGAACCATTTAACTAACCTTTCCTTAGGGATGTTAGAGAATTCAGATTTAGGGATTTTATTACAACTTGTTTTCTCTACACACCTTGTTGGCATTTAAAACCCACATCTGTTTAACATAATACTTTCTCTTCTTCATCCCACTGATTATGAAGCTTTAATTGTTTAAAATGCTTGGAAATTGTTTTAAAATTTTAAACTTTAGGTCACCTTGAGGGCCTTTTTGGCCCAAAGGCAATTCAGGAACATATAAGTAAATGAAAAACCACTATCATGTCAAAAATGCTTGTTTGCAGTCTCCTGGTTATACTATACAAATCAATGCAATGCTGAGGGGCAGGAGGCAGAAGGCAGAAACCACCCAGATCTTTCCATAAAACTCTTCTGTAGGACTTCAAAACTTGTTCATTGTTACATCAGTGGTGATTGATCTGACATGACTATCACCTTGCTGCACCTATAATGTATCATGTAGTTCATAGACCAACTGCTTGTTGTAAGTGAAACTCAGCTGCTTAATTATTGTGCCATAAACATAATTATTGCAAAGTATCTGCATGCATTAAAAAAGACATATGGCTATTTTCTAGTTGACAAGTGGTGAGTTTGCTGATTGGAATGAATAATATGTAAGGAGAGTCATCTGAGAGGAATCTATATGTATAATCGCAATGAGTCCTCATGGCTCATTGGTAATTTCTAGTAGAATTAAAGACAAAGGCAAAAATATAATTACTTTGAGTGGAGCTGGATAACACCCTGGCATTAAATTTCAGTATATATCTCTGCAACACACTGTATAAATATTATCTGATGTAGCTTTGATCTTGGTGACCTCGCTCCCCCCCCCCCCACCCCGGCCTCTTGTCTACTGTACAATATGCATTGGTGCGCACACACACATGCACACACACCACACAGTTACACACCTATATGCAAACTATGTTCCTCCATAATTTTTTTTAAAGGTGTCTGTATTTGAATTATTAATTTTGGCTTTATGGCACCTCCACAAGTGTGAACATAGACATGGCAAGCTTCATTTCTCCAAAAGCCAAGAACACTGAAACAGTTGTTTGTTCCGCACTTCAAGGTACTCAGGAATTCCCTCCCACCTCCCATAAAAACAAAAAACAACAACTGCACAGCTTTTCTACAAAAATATTCCCAGAAAACTGTAGTTTTCCAGAAACTATGCAGCTCTCCCTGAAAACTTTGCAGCGTACCCTGAAAAGTGATGTAGAGGGGATTGTTTCCATGCAGCCACCTGTGTGTTTTGTGTGAGATTGGGTTTTTTTATGGCAATTCGTTGTGCAACGTTGCCATTTTCTATGTACAAGACACAATGTTACACAACAAAAATGTTGCACAAAATCAGCATTTTTGCACAGCAAAAGGCCATGTGGCTGAAATTCCAGTCAGAACATTTTTCTTTTCATGCCACATAACGTTTGGGTTGTGCAACTTTCAGACTGACAAGGACTGCAGCTTGGAACGCTTCACCACATTGTTCGCATACAATTTGTGGGAAGTTTCAATGTGCCATTTCTCTTTCTGCCTAAGTTTCTCAAGGCATCGGGAACTCCAAATTTGACCTCAGTCTGGAAATTGACAAATTTCTGTCCCATCTCTAGTACATGCTAGCTATTCAGCAAAACAGAACACCTGTCCTTGTAGTATATATAAAAATCTACATTGATATAATTGTGTTTACTGCATAGAAATTAGCCAGTTATTTTCTGTTGTCATCTTATTTAATAAAAAAATATTTAAAATATTTTGGAAATCGTATTTTGTAGTGCCTTCAGATTTTATTTTCAGATTCATTTGTTACAGATGGCTTCCTAGGGATTAGCTTCAGTTAAATTGTTGCATATACAGTACATGCTATTCTTGATTATATATTACAGTTTAACAAGCTGTAATAAATGGCTAAAGAGATTTACATCAAGTTATTGATAGCAGCAATACATAGTAACAACCAAACTTAGATGGCTTTTGAATTAACAATGAGTTGTTTTTTCTTCCTGATTGTCTTCAGGATTCACAAAGAAGGAACAAGAAATTAGCTTACAAAGTTTCTGTGTGTGTATTTATTCCTGCTTGACTCCATACTACAATGATTAGGAGAAGTAATTAATAAAGCTGGCAGATTATTAGGATTTTAAAGACAATTTCTTTTCTTTTTTAACTAATTGGCTAGTTAATTAACATTTCACGATAAAATACTACAGTATCTTAAATGGGACATAAAAAGGAGGAAGGGAGTAAGAAGTTTGTCAGCACTTCAAGTAGTTTTTATTTTAGCACGAGCTTTTGTGGATTAGGGCTTTTTCATTTGGGCAGTTCATTTAATTTTGGATAAGAGCCATGTTTCAAATATGAATGAATAAATCTTTATTAAAGTCATAGACCATCAAAAACTTGAAATATGAACTCATGTATTAATATCCCTCTGCATTACCTTAAGTGACAATAGAACATAAAAGTAGGCCTATGATTTGACCATTGTCATTTTTCTCCCGTGAGATATTGAACGTCTATGCCTGATAAAGAAGCCAGTGATGCTTCAAACATTTCCATGATGTATTTTGTGTGTTTTGGTTGACCCATAAAGTTATCATTCTTTTCTGGATTTCAAATAATGTGTTACTCTTCATGGGGATTGTAGGCAACCTTATCATTACTCAGTATAGACATTAAACTGTGATTGTTATAATCAGGATGACAATGTTCAGTGTTTTCACTATCAGCTATAAAGTTATGTAAATCATAACTTTATGTGGTGATTATAATTTTTATGTTCATTTGTAAAACTCTCTTTGCACTTTCTTCTTTGACTTTCTTAAGTATTTGTTCCAGGTTTTTTATTTTCTACTGCTGTATGTTCTTTCCTTTAATTTTCATATCTTCTTCCCCAGAATCTAATCCATCTTTGCGTAGGATATCTGCAGCGTTCAAACTAAATGAATAGAGTGATCAAATGCAACCTTGCCCGATCCCCTTGCTAATTGTAAACCATCCTGTTTCTTCATATTCTGTCCTAAGTATATTCATATTCCATATTCTGTCCTAACACTATCCTCTTTTCTTGTGCAGAACCACTCAAAGTTCAGAATCTTTTGGATTCATCCTCCACTTCTCTGTAGTTGGAGCATTAACTTGGGTTATGGCTATACTGATGGGTTTTCCCTGAAGTCTTACTAATATTATACAATCTGTATCCCTTGACTGCTTTTGTTACATCTCTCCTTACAATCAATTCCACCACATCTCTTCTTAGGTTTTCATTTCTTGAGTAAAGGACGATGTCATTATCTGACTCAAAATATCTCCTTGGAGGTCTACCCATGTCAGTGTTTATTTGTTTCCATCACCAAGCCAAAATATGTCTTTTTATTAAAGCCTTTGTGGGCTAATTTACTTCAAAGTGCACGTGTACATGGTTTTACATTGCTGTGGCTCTTAAGAGTTGTTTTAACTAGTGGCCTGATACAGACAGGCCAGAATAAAGCTGCTTCGTGTCACTTTGCTAGTATGCTGTTTAAATGATACATGCATCCTAAGAGGCCAGAAGCCACACCAAAGCCATGCTCCAGTCCTAAGGACTGGAGTGCAGCTTTGGTGCAGCTTCTAGACTCTTAGGACACATGCATCATTGAAACACCATAGCTCCAAAGTGACCTGAAGCAGCTTTATTTTGGCCTGTCTGTATAGGGCCTAGTGTTTGGTCTAATGTTTTTTATCTTTTTGTATTTATGATTTCAGTCTGGAAGTTTAAAAAATATATATTTATATTCTATGCCACACTAAGATTCCATGATAAAAGGTGGGATAGAAATATCTTAATAAAATAAGTAAGTAAATAATCTCAGATACTGGCCACCATGGGTGAAGATGAAGGAGTCTGTTTTATTCATCCTGACATGGCTCATTTGATACTACAAGGGAATATATTTATTTTCTTTGACTAATATAAACTGCTTCTTTGTACACTTGCTGAAATAAGGTGGGCTTTTTTTAAAGTAATGCTGAGAAAGAAGAAAATAATGCTTTCAAGGTGAACTCTTAATTTTGTCCTAAAGGGTTTTTTTTTTTTAACAAATTAAACTACTTTGAAAAGAAGTGTTAGCAACCATGTACTGGCAACACACTTTAACCAGAAAATACACAAATATGTGGAATGAATCTGCATTCTAAAATTAACTCCAACAATAAAAACATTCTTTTAAAAAAAACTAACACAAACCATATCTCTGCACCAGAGGACAAGTTTAATTTTTGAACATGATGGTACTCTAGGAGATGTTTAACCACACAGCTGATAGTTCAATAGTATAGGGAATATGAATTGAGTAATTCTCTATCTTCGTGTTTTTGTGATTTTATTATATATGCAAGGATAGCCATGTCGGCTATGCTGCAAGATACAGCAAACTCCAAAAATAGTGATACTGTTTTTAGGCCAATCCAAAGGCATCATATGAATTATTTGTAATGTTGTCTTGAATCCTATCTTGGGAGAAAGGTGGAATAAAAATTCAATAAATACCCTTAATAAGATGAATAAAAGTATCATCACAGTGTGTTTTTGGGAGTTTACTATATTTGCTAACACACTTTTGACTCCTGTAGCACTTCATTTAAAATTGATCTATGCGATAAGAAGTCATGTTAATCTGCTATAAATAGAAGTTATACATGTAAAAATAAAATTCAAAAATACATTCTTCTGTTGTTGTAAGAATATAGTTTGGGAACTATATTTGCAAATTATGTGACTGTAAATTACATTAATTTGTGAAATATGTAATTAGGGAGGAAAATTGCCAAAAAAGTACAATAATACAGAATGGGAACTATATTACATCCATATTAAGTTATCTAAAGGGACAAAAGGGAGAGGATGAATAAGATATTTTTCTAAAACAGGGTGGCCCTATTTTCTCATACACTTTAAAATATGCAACTATTTGTAGCAGCTACAATTTGTAATCCAATACTACAAATTAATTTATCCAAATAGATTGCTGAAGCCTTAAATCTTTGTATTGGATATAAGGCTCTATTTTGTTTTTATTAGTTGCAATGTAAAAAAAAATGTTTTTGTAAATTATTTAAGAGGACTTTTTCTGCATTTACAAGAACATGAAATGCATTTGTGAAAGGTGAAAATTCACATGTAATCTCTTGGACACAGAGCCTTACAGAAAGGTGGCTGATAGGTGGGGGGATATGTATGTATGTATGTATGTGTTGATGTTGTTTTAATTTGTTGGTTTTAATTATAATTGATTTAATAATTTTTAAGGGGGGAGAGAAGTAGGTTTTGATGTATAATGTATTGTATTTTATTGCTGTTAGCCGCTCTGATTGACATCAAAGAGGCGGGATATAAATTATTATTATTATTATTATTATTATTATTATTATTATTAATTATATCTCAATCTTGAACTTCCTACTGTGAGGAGAGCAAATCTCAGCTTCATTAAAGTCAAATATATCTTTATTAAAAACTGCTCTTTCCCTATCAGCCTCTTTATACAGAGCCATTTGACCGTATTATAGCTGTTGTCAAAGGTTCTATATCATGAAAGAAACAGCAAGCTTTTCTTTACACATACCTTTCAAGAATATTGAAAAGACTGCAATGCATATGGGGAGCCATTATTTTTAATGCCAGCCTTGGTATTTTGACTTGTTCTCCAGCACAGAACAGGTGTACATTGCCATCTCTGAGCTTGTGTAAAGAATTGCTCCGTTTGAATAAAACATCAGCAGACAGGCAAATGTCCCCAGTAAGTCTGACTTTAATCTGTGCACCAGTTTAAAAGTTCAGCTTTGAGGTTTGATAACTCTAACTCCCTAAAGCAACAGCTGAGCTCCTTCCCCAACACTGGATTAAAAGCCAATGTGAGTCAGAGTCTCACCATTTAAGAATCTCTCCCTTTTGCCTTCTGTTTGAGAAAGAGATGGGAAATGGAGAGTTTTCTGGCATGCACAAACTGTGAAGCAGACATGAAGGGTAGGGAGCAGTGTTGCCGGCGTTGATTGAGAGTCTGCTCACAACTCTGCCTGCCACCACGAGGGCTAGCAGCCCCGGCCTTCTCTCTCTTTTGCCTTGTGAGAAAGCTGCCTGTAATTCCTTGCGCCCCGTAAAACAGCAACACATTTAATTTCCTGTAATAAATCGCAAAATGATGTGCTGTGGAGCCGGCCTCCCTTTATAATATTTTAAGGAAAATACATATGAACGCTGGGAATCATTTTATTGGAAGGAAATTCTGCCATTATTTATATTATATGCCTTCCTCCCCTGGTTTTAATTTTCTTTGAAAAGCCTGTCCCTTTCAAAATAGGTCTAAGTTTCCATGGTGTGTGTGTGTGTGATGAAAATTATTTGTGTTAAGTTATTTATTTCAAACAGAACATTTTCTTCTCTTTTAAACATCTGTCTGATGGTTTAAGAATCACCCTAAATGGGTGGAGATGGTGATGGTGATGATGACGACAATGATGGATGCAGTCAGTTACTATGCAGACTTCACTGCATTTGAGAGTATCAGGCTGGAGTCATTTGTGACATGACAGAGTTTTAGAGGAAGTCTGCCTTGAATATCAGTGTGCAAAAGGAGAGAGGTCTTCTATTTGGCAGGGGAGTGGGGAGAGGGACAAGTTTGCAGAGGGACCAGAAGCTGACAGTGAAAGGTGCCTTGGAATAACCATGGCACTGTCATAAGAAGAGGTCAAGCTGTTCATAAGGGAAAGCAAGCATGTGTCTAATCATTCACAAAGGAAAGGAAAGGAAGTGGGTATGATCTGTGAGCCATTGCTGAAGTAGAGAGACTGAGGAAGAACTATCTGCAATTCTGACCTGGATGGAAAGGAAAATTGGAGAAGAGGATGTAATAATAATAATAATAATAATAATAATAAAATAATTTGTTTTATTTATATACCGCTATTCCAAAGATCATAGCGGTGAACAGCAAGTAAGCTAATTACCAAGTAAGCTAATTTGCCCCCAACAGTCTGGGTACTCATTTTAGCGACCTCAGAAGGATGCAAGCCTGAGTCGAGCTTGGGCCCTTTTGCTGGTCTTGAACTCGCAACCTTGTGGTTTTGAGTGAATGGCTGCAGTACAGGCATTTAACCACTGCGCCACCAGGACTCCAACACTTTTCATCTTCAGCTGATGTTACAGCAAATAATCCTGCAAATATGAAAGAAAGATGACAGGTGCCAGTTGCTCCACAACCTACTCATGGATGTACCAGTTCGTGCAATGCATCTTAAATGTGGTGAATGAGGAAAGGAGGCCCAACATTCTTCTAACAAACACCCATATGTGAAGAATATTCACCTGAATTTATAGTAAGGATGTAGATAATATTCAAAAATTGTTGAAAATGGTTTCAAAATGTGTTTCTCACATGTTGGGATATCTTGATGAGCAGATTCCTGGATTGATGAGAATCTTCACAATTTGGAACTTATTCTGTGCAAAATTTGCACGCAAATTTTTGTGTGTGTTTGTATGCAGAGAACATTTTCTGCACAGGAGACAACAAAACAAAAGATGACTTTACTGTATAAATGCCAAGCTTCAAATAGTCTTCAACTGTGGAGTTTTGATGACTTTCTTATGTAGTGTTAAGAATATTGCTAAAGTTACTCAGTTTCCTACAAGAATGAATGTAATGAAGAATTGCATTCCCAGTTCACAGGTCTGTCTTGGGCTTATTTCCGTTTGTGAGTTCCCATCTTGTCTGCCAACACATCATCCTGTGAAGGAGCTATGTGATGATGACATCCTTTGAGTATCTGTGTTGTCTCTTTGTTGTTAATGCCATGGGAAGACCAACGCTCCATGCTTGTTAAGATACTTCTGGTTTGGTAAAGCACAGCATAGTAGTTTGAGTGTTGGACTATGACTATGGTGAACAGGGTTCAAATTCCCACTGAGCTGTGGAAACCCGCTGGATGATTGTGGGCATGTCACACTCTCTCAGCTCAGAGGAATGCAAAGGCAAACTCCTTCTGAACAGATATTTCAAAGAAAACCATATACAGTGGGCTCTTCTATTACGTGGAGCTCCGTTCCGGATCCCCCCCTCTGCGTAAGGGGAATTCCACGTATGCTCAAGCCCCATTGAAGATAATGGGGATTGTGCATGTGACAGCATGCGTACCACGGGCACGCACACTACTACAACTTCGGACATGCCGAGGCTACTTCCAACGTGGACTTCCAGAGTATGCAGGAGTCCGCGTAAGGCACGCCCACATATAACGCGGGCGCATTGTAATAGGTTATGGCCACCTTAGGACTGTCATAAGTCAGAAATAACTTGAAGGCACACAACAACAGCTGGTTTGGTAAAACATGTAAAAATGCCAAACCCTAGAATGTCCTAACCTATAGTGCTCCTGATTGGCTAATCGGAACAAGGGGAGGGGTTTTTGAGTTGTTTTGTACTAATCATTTTTAGCTGTCTTGGTTTTTAATTTCTTGTGACCCATCTTTGGAATCACCATATACGCGCACGCATGCATGCGCACGCACACACACACACAGAAAGCTGTTGCTGTAAATATGATATAGTTTCTTTCCTGTTGACTTCAAACCTTTACTAGCCCTCCATCTCTTCCATCTTCTCTCAGCTGAGTCCAATACTTCACCTAGTGTTTGCATTTCTGTTTTCTCTGTCTTCTTTTGTTTTGCCTTCAGTATGTGTGTTTAGACTAGAAAGTTTACTTTTCTTATTTTAGCCTTTCTGTGTAATGGTGATTGTAATGATTATCTGTTTAGCTCTTTTCTTATTGTTATGCACCACAGCTATTTTGTGGTGTGGGAATGGAAAGTGTTGCCCGCTCATGGACTAGCTTTTGACAGCCTAATGAGAATATATTTACTCTAGGCCATTGTCATGCTTAATTCCTTCATGGGACAGAACATTACTCATCTCTCAGTCATCTGGGCTTCTTATGCTATTATTTCCTTCAGGCTAAGTAAATTAGCATAGGGAAACAGGCCTACCACCTCTCCTGAGTCTGCTTTTCCTCCTCCCAGTTTGTTTGGTCCTCAGTTTTCTAGCACAACCATTCTGGATGTTAATCTTGTAGTTATAGTGAAGATGCAACCAGAACTCCCTTTGGTATAATGTTTACAGAAATCATTCTCAAACTTTTTATGGAAACCTTGAAACCCCCAGAAGCTTGCTGCAGGAGTGCAGGGTCTTATTTTAAAGTGCCGTGCCAGTTCATGTGTGATTCTGAGGCCTATCACTGCTTTGTGTGATTGTGTGCTTTGGGACAGTGCTTCCCAAGCTTTCTGATGTGAGGGAATGGAACCCTTCTTTTTTCCAGTGTTCCAGGGACTGATATCATATTTGTGACTGTGAAGAGAGACGCTAGCCAAGCCTAGTTAGTCCCAGACAACCACAGATGAGGGAATGCTGTGAAGGTGGGCCATTGAGGGAGAAAAGGTACACAACTGAAGTTTGTCTCTGACAGTGCAGATAGCAGAGAGATGGCCTATAGACAGGAAAAAGCTATAATAGAGATAGGATAGTCAGCTGTTCCCTTCCATTCCCTTCCATTCTGTTCTCGTTCTCCAAGTGCCATATGATAAACCTCAGTGTTTCCCAGCAATTACGTTTCACCTTGACTTGATTTTGGGCTGGATTATGGAAACTATACTTTTGCTGATCAGTTTAAACGGCCTCAAAATAGTTTGAATGCAATCTCTTGTACTTCTATAAAGACCAAAAAAGTGACTTTAACACATGCTATGTGTCAAACTGAGAATTCCCATTCCTCCATTTTCATTATCAATTTATATCTACCTGTTCTATATGTGTGATATCTGGGGAGTATATACTACCCCTTCTTGTGTTTCTGGAAATTGCCTAGTGTATTGCTGCCACTGCCAAACAAATGATTAATGATAATAATTTTGATTTTGAATAGGTTCATTTATCTATCTAAACCTTTCGCACAGTGATTGCCTTATACAGAAGACAGAAAGTGAGATTCTGTTCTCTTTTTGATCTACACATGGTTTTCTATTATTTTAAAACAACTCAGCACTCGGAGACTGAATTCAATCTGTGCATGGTCTCATCTATGTGAAGATAGCTTATCTGGAACAAAGCCTTATCCTTGCCTTGAATGGTAGTGTAGATTTACAGAATTGTTTTTAACTAATAATATGTTTGGAAACAATAAAATGAAGAAGCCTGAAAAGGAGCACATAAAACCTTTAAAAGGCCATTTATAACACAGAATTGTTTTCAAATCAGTAATGAAATCTGTAAAGAGCCAGTATGGTATAGTGGTTTGGCCTATGACTCCAGGAGACTGGAGTTTGAATCTCTGCTCAGCCATAGATCCACTGGATGACCTTGGGCAAGTAACACTGTCCTCAGTCTTAGAGGGAGACAATGACAAACCTCCTCTGAAAAAAATCAAGCTAAGAAAATTCTAGAATGAGATGAGTGCATATACCACACGTAGAGACCGCTTGCTTTTTATCTCTCTGTTGTCGCTATTTAAGACTTAGATGATCTTCAGTGCACAAATAAAACACAATTTAAAAAGATAAGTGACTGTTCTGCCCAAAGACTCATGACATCAGTGACACTGGTACCTATTATTGACAACAACAGGAGTGAGTGAGATTCATGCTGTGTGGCCAGCAAAATTTCTACTTGTGGTTGCAGGGGATGGGACAGCAAGAAAGGAATCTTTACAGCATGGACTCTTTCAAGGTTGTCTTAATTATATAGGACTAACAACTAAAGTTGTTCTAGTACAGGATATGTATAATATGCAAAATGATCTTGCAGCATCTTTGAGAAAGAAGTAGGTAGCATAAGCTTTTGTATGGTCAAATTCATCAGATGCAGCTAAATAGATGTAGGTCTAATCTACACAGCAGAAATAATGCAGTTTGACACCACTTTAACTACCATGGCTCAATGCTGTGGAATTCTGGGATTTGTAGTTTCATGAGATATTTGGCCTTTGCTCTCAGAGAACTCTGGTACCACAATAAATTACAGATCCCAGAATTCCATAGGCAGTTAAAGCGGTGTCACAGGCTATTATTTCTGCAGTGCACATTGGACCTCAGTCTTTTACTACCAATTGCTTTCTCTCAACTTCAAAGGTGCTACAAGACCACTTTGCACACTGATTCAGACTAAAGCTAGCATGGATATGCAGTTGTTTTGTGAATGTTGTTTACAGCATGGGTGCAGTTGCTGCTGTGTGGAATTGTATTGAGTGGCCTGCTGTGATGTTTCACCAGGCATCCCCTTGGTTATCTGCATGTTCTCATCATACACCTCTGATAGTCTGTGCAGTTATGATGGCCAGGATACAAGGACCCATGTCTTATCTGTGCTGTAGCGATGTGTGTACAGTACTGTGCTAATGATTAATGGGTGTGCCCATGATGTTCCCTCTTCCCTCCTCACACACAAACAGCTTTTCAGCAGATTCCTTATCAGCTATCAAGGGAGTGTTTACAGCAGCTAAAACTCTTAAGCATCTTGTCTCGGAGACTGATGGGGATAATTAAGCTAGGGTTTCCCAGCCTCCTGTGCCACTTCATCTCATTGGGAGGAAATGGTGAAGAAAGGCAATGGGAAACATTGAAAATCCATGTTTAGCCATTTTGGCATATTCATTTTGTCTGCTTTGTTTTATTTATACTACTAGGTGGTGATACCCATTAGCCAGATATAAACTCCTGGGCAACAGTGGGCTTTTCTCCCCCTGCTTTTTCTTACACATTTTAAAAGTCAGTCATTATGTACAATAATCTAATCACAATAAAATCCATGTGTTCTGGTTTATGAAATGGGCAGGAAAAGACTGCAGCGTAATTTGTGCTAAAAGGGGGAAACGTGAGAAATTGATTTGTCTTCCATTTAAGTTGTTTACTAATCTGGATGTGCAATGAAATGTAAATTCCTCAGGTTTTAACAAGGAAAACAGATGCAGAGATCATGGCCAGTAATCACTGTTACGGTGGAGTGAATTTTTCTCAAACTGCTGTGAAATTGTGCAGGAAATGATGATGGTGTTACACAAGGTCCCTTATCCTGCTAAATGAGTATTCAGGGAAGCTGTTCTAGATCTGTGTACAAGACATTCCCTCCTTCCTCCCCACCCATTAATCCACATCAGTAGCATTTGCAGTTTCCCTACAGGCAGGAATCTGATAGATCTGAAGGGTTATCCTGACTTGGGAACAAGTTCTAAGCTGGTAGGAAAATCTCCATCGGTAAAAGGGACAGGAAAGTATGGGCTATTCCTAGTCTCATAACCTTTGCTCCATCAGCTCTGTCATGCTCAGCTGACAGTGAATGTCTGCTTCTCCTCAGTGATCCTCCTCATTCCCCCTGCCTAAATTTTGATCACAGGAGATTGTCCTTTGCCTATGGCACCCTTTAAAGGACCATTTACTTTGTAATGTTCCATGAACACTGATGGAATTATATCAATAAAATTTTTGTTTTGTCTCGCACATAGCTTTTTGCTTCCTGTGTCCTCTTGTCTTACATGAAATGATGCCTGTTTGGGATCAGAAACTACAGTTTTATGTATGTTGCAGTACTGCATTATTAATGCACTCTTGGAACAGTCCCCGCATTTATAAATACAGAAGTGAAACAAATACTTTGTAATCGGATCCTGTACTAGAGTCATAATGAATGAAGGCTGTCCTTCTGTAATTCTTTGTCATAGCCATCTTGAGAAGCTGTCACACAAACGGTTCAGTCCTCCACTGATTCAATAGGAAGACAGCAGTCCCCTGGAGTAAAATGTTTGGTGTAATACAAAATATTGCTGAAATTATTTTGTACTCTTTCATAGTAGTAGCTGGGTCCCGTTGTACATGGTACAAACAACATCTGAAAGTTGCTCGTGTGGAATTAAAGGACAATTTAAGAGGTTATTTTTCATTCTCAAAGCCAAACTATTAATGATATTGCCTGCAGAATTTTAGTATGCATAGCTTGGCATGCTTCCATTGATAAAAATGAATATCTAGTAATCAAAAGTTCCTCGTTTTTTAACGTTCAAAACTTCAGTTTAAAAACGGTTTGAAGAAGACCACAGGAAACTATTTCTTTTTAGAAGCATGAAAGGCATTGCTTAAATATTCATTTTGAACATCATTCCCCAAATTACTCACTCACACTTGAGGATAAGCAAACATCCTTTTTACAAAAACACTCAAAATTATGTTTAAATTAAAAATATTTTAGACAGAACTGTAAGTGATGCCTGCTCCAAAAGTTTACACACAGACACACACACTGTTGAAAACAATGGCACTTCTTCAACATGCTCCAAAACACATTGCAGAAATAATCCAGTTTGAGACAGCTTTAGCTGCCCTGGCTCAGTGCTAGGGAATCCTGGGAATTGTAGTTTACTGTGGCACCAGATCTTTCTGACAGAGAAGGCTAAATGCCTCATAAAACTACAGTTTCCAGAATTTCCTAGCATTGAGCCAGGGCAGTTAAAGCAGTTTCAAACGGGATTATTTCTGCAGTGTGTTGTGAACCTTACTTTCTCTGCCTGGTTCAATTACACATTGAGTAAGTGTGCATTTTAATAGCTATGAAATCAACTGGGCAGTGTATACTATTGTACTTTGACAGTAGTTGACTCTCATATCCTATACTTGTTGTACGCTGTCTTTATTTTATTAATTTGCATCTCTAGTATGCATTACCATTTAAATTAAAACTGTAGGCAGGGAGACTTCCCCTCACACACCTGTGTGGCTAATAATGAAAGGAGCTGCTGTGGTTTTAGCCTCAGGTGAACGTTGAGGTGGGTCTGCAAAGAACAGTGCGGCATGGGTTTTAACTATTTGAAATGGATAGTATTGCAGAATTAAAACTGATCAGAAGATTTGAATCTATTAATTTAGATCTTAATCAAGATCAAAGATTTCTCTCCAATTGCAAGTGTTACAGGTCTCATAGCAAGGCCAGGGGATACTATCATCATTTACTGCTATTGTGAATGGTCACTGTCCTTATCTTATCTTTTAATTTTGCTTAGACATGTCTGTGTTGCCCAACTGCTTCCATTATTCCCCCTCCCCTTTTCTCCTTGTGTGTACATAGATCTGCCAAGGGAAGATAGTTCTTTGCATTTTGGACTGGTTTCTAGCTCACAATAGCTAAGCCCTCAATAAATATCTTAGTCTTTAAGTTTTTTGTGTTGTTAACTGCTGACTGGTGACCCTATGAATGAAATACCTCGAAGCCACCCTGTAAGATTTGCTCAAGTCCTGCAGAGTCAGAGCTGTGGCTCCCTTGATTGAGTCTATCCATCTTTAAGAGTCTATTCACTTCTCCCACTGCCTTCCACCTTATCAAGCATAATAGTCTTTTCTAGTAGATCATGTCTTCTCATAATATGTCCAAAGTATGACAGTCTTTGGCGGGATACAGACTGCCCCTTTGTGCCACATATTGGGGCCAGGACAGCCACAGTGGCAGCCCAAAGGCCCCAATCCGGCGCTTTTCGGGACCAGGGAGAAGCGGCAAAATGCTGCTTCTCCCTGGTCCCAAAAAGAGGTGTCCTTGGGGCTTCATGCCCCAGGACAACCCGGGGAGCCACTGCCAGGAGAGAAAGGGGCCACTTGGCCCCATTCCCCCAGCTTCGTTCCTGCAGCCATTTGGTGGCTGCGGGAACGAGGCACTCCCCAAGAAGGAGCTCCTTTATGCAGCTCCTTCCGGTGCCGCTGTTAGGCCACCACAAGCAGCCTGACATGGCGCATAGATGTCACGCCTGTGCCATGCCGTTTAGATGCGGCGATGACATCATAATGGTGGCGCCCATCTGCACAGGGCACCACCATTTTGACATACGGAATACGTTCTAGGGTTGTGGGGCATCTGTAAGCGATGACCCGAGGCAACCCTAGCATGTATTCCTGACGTGCTAAAAGGCCCATCTGTACTGGGCCTTAGTTTACTCATCTATTCTTCTAAGGAAATTTCAGGACTAATTGTCTTTAGGGCCCACTGATTTGTTTCTTTAGCAGTCCAGCACATCAGTAGAACTCTTCTGCAGCACGGCATTTCAAATCAGTTGATTTTCCCCCATCAGCTTTTTTCACTGTCCACCTTTCACATCTATACCTTGAGATGGCAAACAAGATGGCACGGACCATGCTAACTGTAGTATTCATTGCTATAGCTTTACACTTTAGGACCTCGTCTAGTTCCTTCGTAGCTACTCTTCAGATTCCTAATCTTCTGATTTCTTATTGCAGTCTCCATTGTGATTAATGACTGAACCAAGATATCGAAAATCTTTATTTCAATGTCTTCATTTAAAAAAAATATTTTAATGAAACATAGAAAATTTAGATACCTAAAACATGCAACTAACTTCAAAGAAGAAAAAAAACTGAGAAAGAGAATACACACACACACACACACACAAAACATACAAATAGCAATGATTTACTTTTCCCAAGCATTTTTCTGCACTTGAAATTATACATTAACTTCTTATGAAACTTAATACAGTGTGCCCACGTCATACGCGGGCATGACATCCACAGCTTCCAGCATACGCTGGAAGCCGCACTGGAAAAAAGGCTTGTGCACCCTGGAATACTTCTAATGGGGCTCAAGCTTATGTGTTTTTCTTTTACATAGGTGGGGGCCCAGAATGGATCCCCCACATAAAAGAAGGACCCACTATATAAATTTCCTTCTACATAAACAATTTTTTTCTTGCCAATTGCCAAAGCTTGATTTCTTCTTTTTCTATAAAGCCAGATGCCTAAATATGGAAGGAGCATTTTGCTTTGGCAAACATGCAGAGGCCATATGCTAGCAGCAGGCAGGCCCACAGGCTAAGCCACCTCCACTGCTGGCATGTGACATATGGATGTATTTGCCCAAACACACAAATTGAAACCATTGAACAAAAGGCTAAGTTTTCTAGGAAACTGCTCCACTAAATTTGTCTCTGGTCAGAGATGATGTGAGATACAGTCCATGTGACATACACTAAACACTAGGGGACCAAAAGTAAGAAAAAATGATCTATACTCTAACCCTTTTATCTGAAGAAAGCAAGTGCGAATTGTAACTAAAATATTGGGCTTAATTCTCACTAAGCCAACTTGCTGTCATTCAAGGGTTGTTAACAGTATTAAATGGAGAGAGGGGGAAGAAACAAGATATACCACTGTGAGCTTTTTGAATTAAAAATATCATTAAAAGTGAAATAGAATGAATTTTGAGGCAAATAGAGGTGATTACAATGAATTGTCATAGGAATAATGCTTTAATTACGTCTGAATCTGTGAACTGAAAAACTTTTCAGTGTGAAATACTAGCAGGGAATATGAATTAAAGCTGATTATCTTTCACACATCTTTCACATTTGTAACCTTATATGGACATTAACATTCCTGTCATTGTAATATGTAGTATGATGTGATTCATTTGTGTTAGCTGTCTCTTTGTCTGGAGAAAGCAAAATATTTTTGAGTGATTTGGAAGATCAAAGTAGACGCAATGTTAACCACATCTTTAGATCCTGTGTTTGGAATCCTCCACCCCTTTTATTAGATAACTGGGCTCAGCTTGGGATTACAGAATGCTCATATACTTAGGCACTGTTCTGCCATAGAAAATCATCCTTGAAACTGCTGTTTGGTGTGGAACAACTTCTAAATGGAAAATTGCACCAGTGGGGAAAACATTTAACCCCCTCAGCCTTAATCTTGATTGGAACCCAGAATTACTGCCATTATTTTTTATTAAGTGGGAGGAACTGAAGGCATAAAGTTTAAGGAGGTGGTTTAATGTTGGATCTAGTTTGAGCTATGTAATCTCTGTCATAAGAAAAATAGAGTAGCCAAGATATCCTTGAGTCAACCTGCTTGTGCAACCAACTACAGAGTGAGCAGCTTGATTTTGCTGCTACCTCCTCTATAAGATATGGAGACCTTGTTGTGCATGCAGAAATCCTTTTGTTGTTATGGTGCTTGCCACATGCACAATAGAAGAATAGCTATCCTTGTCTTCCATGTGGGGTAGAATTTGTTGTTGCAGTTTGGAGAATCTAACCTTCGTTGTTCCTGTTAGTATTGGTAACAAAGCTGTTTTAATTCACATTATGTTTACCTGTTCTAAGTAAATATTCCTCTCTGATGTTGTTGAAGAAAAAAACTTAGTCTTAGGCCTGTTACAGACTGCCAAAATAAAGCTGCTTCGGGTCTCTTTGGAGGTATGCTATTTAAATGATGCATGGGTCCTAAGAGTCCAGAGGTTGCGTCAAAGCCACACTCCATTCCTAAGCACTGGAGTGCAGCTTTGGTGCAGCTTCCGGGTTCTTAGTATACATGCATCATTTAAACAGCATACCTCCAAAGAGACCCGAAGCAGCTTTATTTTGGCAGTCTGTAACAGGCCTTAGACATCATAAAGCAAGATTTAATGCAGCCAGCATTCTGGTGGTTAAAATGAGAGAGGATGATAATAATGATGATGATTTCAAATACCCCTCCTTTCCTGTACTAAAAGTTCATGAATAGCTATAGTAATTACAGGGAACACATCAGAAATGACAGTTATATACTGCCTAACGGCTACATTCTTATATTTGCTGGAATTAAAAGAAATCTTGCACCATCTGGTAAATGCCAAAGTAAAACATTTTTGTAATTCTTGAAAGGAATTTTGTAACTGGAAAGTAGCTGCCAGTATAGACAATTACTTGATTTGATGTCATTTACAGAGAGCCAGCATGATGTAGTGGTTTTAGTGCCAGACTAGGACTTTGAGAGACCAGGTTTCAGATCTCAGCTGGGCCATTGAAACATATTTGGGTGATCTTGTGTTTTCCCCTCTATAAAATATGGGTAAAACCAAACTTCTGTAGTGGTCTCTTCGAAACAGATCTGAATGCTTAGTCTCAAAAGACAAAGGGATTCAAGCATGCAAATGCTACAATAGCATTGCCATATCTTTTTCTCAGAGGCCCTTCATATTTAACACTGGGAAACAATATCTATTATTAGTAATGGTTGGAAAGATAGGATAGGGTGATATTTTTTTAATGTTGAGAAATTAGCAGTGTGTCTATGTTTATATGTACATATGTGTGTTATTTGCGTTCAGTATGCAGAGTGTTTTCTTTTTTAAAACAATAAAATTAATATAAATAAACAACAATGATATGGACGGCAGATACAACAAGGCCATATGTCCACCAGAAACAGCTATCAACTACTGAACTGGAGCAGTCCAAACATTTTTGAAGAATTGGCCAAAATCTACAGATATCTTCATTAAAGGTTAAAGAACTAGAATAAACTGTACAAGAAACTGAAAGATTTTCCTATCAGAAGTTCTAAGTTCACTTAGCAGAGAATTTCTAAGCTCACTCAGCAGAGAAATTCTAAGCTCACTCAGAGAAGTTCTAAGCTCACTCAGCAGAGAAGTTCTAAGCTCACTCAGCAGAGAAGTTCTAAGCTCACTCAGCAGAGAAGTTCTAAGCTCACTCAGCGAAGTTCTAAGCTCACTCAGCAGAGAAGTTCTAAGCTCACTCAGCAGAAGGAAGGAATACTGAAAAGTACTGTATAGTGAATGTAGTATTTCTGGTACATCTTTAAAATGACTGAGATGTTGCTGTTACTTGCACAAACGTTGGCGGGTTACAAACCGCCAAAAAATACGTATTGAATACGTATTAGGGTTAGGAAGGGGCGGTGCTTCCGCACCCCCCTAACCCTAATACGTAGTCAATGCGTACAAGATGGCGGCGCCCTTTCTACATGGGCGCCGCCATCTTTGCGTATCGGACGCACAGCGTCCAGACGTGTCACGCCGCTGCTGATGTAGCGAGCGCGCCCCTGGCGCCTCGCTACATCGCAAACGCGACACAAAAAGAAGCTCCATTTTGGAGCTTCTTTTTCGGTCCGCGCGGGAGTCGGGCCGTCTGAAGGCTCCGGCTCCCCCGCGGACCTTCTGGCGGCAGCGCCAGACCGCTGCAAAGCGGCGGTCTGTACCCCGCCACAGTATCGAGAATAAAAGACCCAAAGAGCTATTTTACATAGGATTTGTTTTGCACTTTGTAAAATATTTATGCTAATGCTCACTTTGTATGTCCTCAAAAGAATATTTAGAGCTGCCAGTCTTTATTGCCTGTAAATGAAACAAATCACTGTAACATTGTTGTGCACAGGAAAAACACCTTGGTCTTTTCTAGAGTGTGGAAATGTTATTTTTAAATTAGAATTCCCAGACTCTCCATGCTGGCTAGAAGATTCTGTGAATTGTAATCTAAGAATACCCTTTCCAAAGTATTTTCCAATAGGAATGGACAGTTTTCAACTTGATGGAAGCTAATCCAGAATTTTAACGACCAATCATTTACCCATTTGATAATATTATACTATAAGGAGGGAGAGCCTAGGATGAGGATATTGGGAAACAAGAGTTAAAACTCTTGCCTTGTCCTGAAAACCCACTAGATGGCTTTGGATAAGTCACATTCTCTAAGCCTCAGCAGAAGGCAATGATACCCTCCTCCTGCCCTTGAACTAATATTGCCAAGAAAACCCCCTGGGGTCACAGTAAGTCAGGAAATACCTGAAATCACAAAACAGCAATAATACCATAAGGATTCCTTTCCTCATTTCTTTCTACCACTCATCCTCCATGGATGCGTGTGAGTTTTGAGTAACAACTTGTTTCTGGTATTACTGCATGCCTCAAAAGGACTGAAGACTGAACCACTCTCTGTGTGCTTATACCAGACATCAAAGGGTTATGTTTTATAGGACAGACCACTTAAAGTCTACTAGTCAGGATTTCAAAAATTATGTAGCGCAATGGGGGAAACACCAGTCCACTTTTCTTTACAAACCAGAGCTCTGGGAGATGGGGGGAAATCTCAGTGAAAAGATGAAAGTTTGAAGGCACAGATGGACAGCAGGAGCCTATGATGATGATGATGATGATGATGATGATGATGATGCACATCCTGGTTCCTAGGATTGAACGGCAGTTGGGGAATGGAGTGATCTGTAGACTTGCTGCCTCTTGTCATGTTGCAGTGACCATAGATGGCCAAGCAGCCCGATCATGCATTGCAGGTACCACCACAGTGCACCTGCCTTGAGATCTTCTTTTGATTTCCACTGGTATTAACTAATTCTTATGCACATATAATACTGTAATGGTACTTGCACTGCAAATGGAAAGAACATTCAGGTACTCAAGGGGGAAAAAATGAGAAAGGGGCTTTTTGAGTGTCTGAAAACTCCAATGAAGAGAAGTCTTCTCAAGCCCTTTCTTGATTTTGACTTTTCTGTACATCTGTACTGTAGCAATAAGTGCAATAATTTCTCTGGAAGCAATAACATACTCTAAAACAAGATGATGTTAGGAGTGAAATGTAAGAACATCTGTGTCTGGTAACAGCATAGTGCAAGGGAAAAGGGCTCTGTGTTAAGAGACAACATACAGAGAGTGTGTGAACTCTGTGCCATATACTCAGTGATTTTCTCAACAAACCACTTCAAGGTACTTTCAGTTCAAATGGCATGTGCTATATATACAAAGACTGTTGTATTATTATTTTTCCTAGCCATAGTATTCTGGCAGCTTTTTCTTCTTGGCTGCATTGGCAATATGCTAGAAATAAATGGAAATATATAAGTGATGTAATAAACTACAAAGTCACATAGTTTTGGACTGGTCAGAATAGAACAGGCTCAGATGTTCTGGAAAATACATAACGAAGAGACCTTCATACATATATTTGGAAAAAAAACATCTTTACTGGGTGGTGCTCCTTCACACCACAAGAGGAAAATGTAAAGCCAACCAAAGTCCAAATAAGCGACACATGGTGTTGGCCCAGATGTAACCTTCTTTTTCCAGGTGTGATCTACACATTGTTTCCAGGTGGGAAACAATTTAAACCATGTTTAAATAATGAAACCAGCCAATGAAGGCAAGCACAGGTTGAAACCCAGCTCAGAAATAGGAACTGCTCTTTTTCCTTGCCAGCCCAACCCCAGTTGTTTTTTTTTTTCCCTTCTTTCTTCTCTTATGATCCTCACTTACTTCTGATCTGGAAAATTCCAACTCGGCAGCATTTTGATTTCCAGGCAAAACTCCTGGATTGATTTTCAAGCACAATTCCCCATTGCTCACTAGAAAAAGAAGAAAGACAAAGAAGGAGAAGAAGAGAGATTTGCCCCCAAAGCCATTCCTATATGCGAAAAAGTTTAAACATGAAATAAGGGAACAGAGAATGAGAATAAGAATGAAAATGAGAGAGAGAGAGAGAGAGAGAGATTTGCCATTTTTTTCAATAAGAAAATTAGCTACTCTTGCATGTTGATCTATATTAGGACTTTATTAGACTGGCAAAAAAGACAGAACCATAGCAATATGCTCCTGTCAATATTGTGTAATAATGGGAAGATTTTCACATGATGTCATGGTTATCATGCAGTTGTCACATGAATAAAGAGGCATTCTAGCACCACTTTTTGTTCACGGGAAAATCCCATAAATACAAAGCACTGCTAGAATGCCTCTTTATTCATGAGTTTGAGGGCAGAAGCTGTATGGGAAAAGGTGCAAGCCCAGGAGTGTTGATTTTACAAAGTCACTATGTACATATTTGCATTATAGGGGTGCCATAATTCTCTACATTTGTAGGATAAAATTTAGCCCAAAATGTAGGATATTTAAGGTCCTCCATTTTTCTTAAATGTCCTACATTTTGGGCTAAATTTTATCCTACAATTGTCCTATATTTTTGGGCTAAATTTTGTCCTACATTTTGTCCCGGTTTTTAGTAGAGAATTATGGCAACCCAAAATGAAACTGATTGCTTCAAACATGAAGTCACAAACAGAATTCCACGTTCTGATCATTGTCGCTTGATGACACTTTAAAAAGCCCATGCTTCTATTTTTTATTATTTAAAAAAATCATAATTTCACACAAAAGTATTCTAAACCAAGTCCATTTTTTAAAAAGAAATGATGTCCAAGTCTTCATATAAAATTATATTTAAGTGGGTGCTGTATTACGTTGCTCAAAAAACATGAACTTCTAAACATTTTAAATTGGAGAAGTAATATTATAATTGTTGGGAAGCAAACCTTTTGACAGCATTGGTGTATTACATCTATATATTCCATGGATTTTATCAGAAGCTATGGATAGAGTTTAAGAGTATAAAGAAGTAGATACTTGGTAAAAATAACAGAGAAAGTGTTCTCAAGGAACAAGGAAGTCTTAGTCTCCCTCTTACTGAAATCAAGGACCTGTCCAGAAATTTAATTATACAAACTATACCTCTCAAGTAATTTAACTTCAAAATTATTACCAGAGCAGCTTTTCCTGGTATTTTGGAAATGAGTGGAGATTGTAGCTCTGTTTTGAAATGTAGCCATGGTTACTTGGCTCAAATCTTGCAGGAAAGGCTTGCTACTAATCCACCCAGCAGGTAGAAAATGATAAAGTCTATTAATCACTTGGAGTGGCTCCAGAACTTGGAAGAAATAAAAGTTGTCAAAAAAGGGTACTGTTAATAAACAAACACAGACACAAGCCGCCATAGTGCAAGCTATTAAACCTATGTGTATGCTACATATTGAATCATCTCTTGCAATATTGCGGTCATTTACTTTGTTTAATTTTAAGTTTTTAAATCTGTGCTGCACAGAATGTCAGGAATTGGCAAGTTATTAAAATGGAAGTTTAAGAAAACAGACACCCTAATTTAACATTAGATAATAATTATTGTTGTTTGTGACTGAAAGAGTGGCTCTTTCAGTGTGTCGTCCCAGCTCCCTTTTGAAAAACAAGAAAACATGCTTTATGGCATTTCAATAAATATGATCATAATACCTCCGTTGACTGGAAGCTTTTCCATCTTCTTGTTTGAATCTGCATCTTGTTTTCCAGATAGACATTCTTTTATTAGATAAAAGGTCAAATTCCTTATTATTTGGCTTGGAAGTATGGTCTGAAAACCAAAGTCTGTGACTGATTCATACTCACACAGCAAAATCCCTTTTATTAGCATGGTAGACAAAAGGATTAGGAAAAAATATTGAGACTGGAACCAATCAAGAAAGCAGAATGCAAGTGCAACAGTTTTGGATGGTGTGAAGGGTAAAATGTCTGTGAGTTATACCAATTGAATATCACCAGTTTATACAGCTGCCTGTGTAAGTGGTCTGCTGAGAGCTATAAAGGCATTTTTCCTGCTACTGTTCTTATTTGAAATCACATCTGCCAGGGAAGTGGTGCCAAAAAGCTAATGCAAAATGAGACTGATCGCTACTTGATTGTGTTGTGAAGAGCAAGAGGGCACTGAGGGAACAAGGAATAACAAACTGTAGCTCCACAGTAAAGATTAATGGGACCATGAGGAGAAGAAGAAGAAGAGGTAGTGATGGTGGTAGTAGTATTAGTATTAGTAGATGAGTCTAGTTTAAAGCACCCAGCTTGATTATCCTTGATGAAAAGGTGAGGACAGATAAGATGTCCACTGAATCCCCTCCCTTGAAGTTCACTGAGAAAACTTCTACAAATTGTTTAGGCACAAACTATGTGACTAACAAAACATTCCATAACTAAAATGTGGGACAATGTGCTGATAATGTCCAAGCTGACTTGGCAGGTTCATAAGGCCAAATCTCCACTTGGTACATAAGATGGTACAGTCCAGAGAACGTAGTACAGCGCGCTCGTGTTTTATGTGGGTGCGCCATATGTGGCTTTCAGCATATGCTGAAAGCCACGCCGGAAGAGCTCATTGTGTGACCCAGAAGAATTAATGGGGTGTGCGCCCATGCTGCCGTGCACCACGGGCGCAAGCCCCATTAGTTCCCATAGAGCTTCAGCATATGCTGATTTCTCCTTACGCGGAGGGATCCAAAATGGATCCCCATGCAAGGGGAGGGTGCACTGTATCATGCAATTTTCTTGTATCAAAGGTCAGGAGATATAAAGCTTCTCATTTGGTTATAACAGAACAACTTTGTGTCCATTTCATTATGACAGCCATTCTACATGTTTAGTATAATATAGGAATTCCTTTACTGTTTCCATGAATTTTACTTCTCCCCAAACAGCAAACTGTTCCTCTGTTAGCGAGCAACATATACAGCATAGAGTTAATGGATATTTCCCACAGAATAAGTTGTCTTTCAAACTTGTTCATTGAGTCAATTAAAATCACAAATACAACTAATGACCTTCCTTGGGTTTAAAATGATTTTGCAAATTAAGTCGTGGTAGTGAGTGTGAATTTGTATGAGAGGTGTTTTGTACTTTGTGTTCAGACTTTTGCAGCGCTAGCTCAGTACTTAGACTTGAGTTTCTGCTCACACCATTTCAGGTTAATTAATAAAAAACATAGCTCTGGGGGGTGCCCTCAGAAGTGTATGATTGACTAACCACTAAGCCATATTTCAAAAGCCCTTTGAAAAGTTCACTGCTTTCACAGAAGTTGTTTGTGTTGTTTTGATGCAAGTCACTTCCTCTAAATTGTATGCCGTCACATTATTAACCAAAGCTTAATAAAAGCATTCCCTAATTAAGTAAACTGGGACAATGCTGAGAACACTTGTGCCTTTAAACTGTTTTGAAGCCAATGGACTATTTTCAGCACTTTTACAAATATCTTTCCATGACACCTCAGTCAGAGAACTGAATTCTACAGTTGGGTGGTTGTGATGAAAGACTAGAATGATAAAGAAATACTATATGTAAAGAATCTTTCAGAATAATGCTATTTTTTTCTAACTGAGTGGCATGGCTTTAAACTGACCTAGGCAGAGGAATCAGAAAACATTTTCTTGTGTGTCAAAAAGTCTGAAGCAGGAGACATGCAAGGAGGTGTTTCAAACTAGAAATTGTAAATGTATTTGCTTTCTTCTGTTATTCAGAGGTGTCAAAAAGAAGGGCTAAAGTTTAACCTTTATAATAAACAGGGAGTCCTGGGTATTCTATTTGTTCATTCATATTTAGAATTTATTCAGATTTAGAGCCATGGTAAACACAGTACAAATGACAGGGCTACATTCAACTTTTACTGAAAATTAGTTACAGTTTGAGTAGAGAGTGACAGGCTGGATGGAGAAAGAAGTTGGGATGGAAAGAATATTCAAAGATATTTGAATAATGGCCCCAGATTATTTTACTGAGTGTCAATAAAAAATAAACCCTCATGAGAAGAATACTGGACAAACAAGGGTCTTGGTACTTCAGGTCTTATTCTGCGCAAAATTCACATTGGGTTGTTTTGCACAAAGAACGACATTTTCTGTGCAGAGAATAACATTTTATGCAAAAAAATATTAGAAATTGCTATTTCTCGAGCAGGGAATGCTGCAGTCTGGGACAAATTCTGTGCAAAATTTGCATATGCTGAAAATATTATTTCCTGTGCAAAACCATCACATGCCAATTTAATACGGATTGGCAAATATTCTCCCAGAACTGTGGTTTTGGAAGACTTTCTTGCAGTGGTAAGAAAAATCCCAAAATTGCTCATTTCTTCCTTTGCATGAAAAATTAGTGAAGTATTGCATCTCTAGTATTTATCTGTCCCCTCTTTCATTCCTCGCCCATTAACAATGCCCCTTTTGTTGTTTTTGTTGTTAAATGCCCTCGTGTCAATTCTGACCCATGGCAACCCTGCTGATGAGACATCTCCAAGATGCTCTATCCTCTACTTCTCTGCTCAACTCCTGCAAACTCATACTCATGATCTCTTTAATAGAGTCCATCCATCTTGTATACGACCTTCCACTCGTTCTACTTTTCCTAGCATTACTGGTTTTTCCAGTGATTCATGCCTTCTCAGGATGTGTCCAAAGTACAACAACCTGAGTTTTGTCATTTTGGTATCTAGGGAGATTTCAGGCTTAATCTGTCCCAAGACCCATTTGTTGGTCTTTTTGGTGTTCCATGGAATCCTAACCACTCTTCTCCAGCACCACATTTCGAATGAGTTGATTTTCCTCCTATCCTCCTTCTTAATTGTCCAGTTCTCAGATCGATACATGACAATAGGAAATACAATGAATTGTACAATTCTAACTTTTGTGCTCAGTTGTGTTTCCTTGCATTTTAGGATCTTCTCAAGTTTTTTCATACCTGTCTTCCCCATTCTTAATCTTCTTCTAATTTTTCTGGCTGCAGTCTCCATTTCTTATCAATGTTTGATCCCAGGTATAGAAATTCTTTTACTATTTCTATTTCTTCATTGTTGAATTCAAATTTGTGTAAGTTCTCTCTGGTCATTATTTTTGTTTTCTATATGTTCAACGCTAGGCCTGCCTTTGCACTTTCTTCTTTGATCTTTCTTAGTAGTTGTTCTAGGACTTTGAGGTTTTCTGCTAGTATTATGGTGTCATCTGCATATGTCAGATTGTTGATATTCATTCCTCCTATTTTCATTCCTCCTCCTTCTGTATCCATGCCTGATTTTCTTGCAATATGTTCTGCATAAGTTGAACAAGTAGGGTGGTAAGATGCAGCCTTGTCTGACTCCTTTGCCAATTGGGAACCATCCTGTTTCTCCATGTTCTGTTCTACTCTTGTCTTGAGTACAGATTCCTTATCAAGACTATCAGAAGCGTCTTTTTCCTCACAGAAGAAAAGATCCCAAGAGTCTGTAGGTGGAAAAAGCTGTCTGGGGAGCCACTTTTTAAAAAGTAAAGCTGGAAAGAAGGAAAAGGCTTAAGCAGCCCACCCCCTTCATTCACCAGCTGCTCCTCTGTTAATGAGTGTAGCATTTGAAACTGCTTTTGGGCAGGAGACTGTTTATGAACATCCTATGCAACACCTTCTTTTATCCTTTCATTCTCTCCAGAAATAGATTTTGTTTCATGCTCTGGTTCATTGTGTTGGAGGTTGGAAAATTAATGTACTCCTGTGTCACATTTGCCAGCAGTTTGGAGTTGCCTCCAAGCTTGCTGCTTTGTGTAGAGAAGCCACACTCTCCCTGCCTAACATAGAAGGTTAAAGTAGACACTCTACCCTCATAAGGCCCTACATTCAATATCAAGTATCTCTGATTTGGTAGCTAGGCTGGAAAGATTATTTTGTCTGAAATATTGGGAAAATGTAGCAAGTCAGAGATTATTTTCAATTTTAAAGCCTAGGTAGACAGAGTATAAGGCAGTTTTCTATATTCCATATGATGTGTCAGCCAAGACAATTAGCTGCAAAGCAGGACTTTCTCACTCTCCTTAGCCTGTAATTTTCAATGCAAGTATACTGACTCACCTAAGATGCACTTGGGTGGCAGCAATGATGACACTGTCATAAAGAAGAGACTCATGTCCTCCGTCTATCTTTGTTTACCATCACTTGTCTGATCAGTTTTCAACCAACTCCTTCAGTTTCCCTTCCTCCAGGAAGTCTAAAAAGTGATACACTTTGGAATGCTCTCACTACAGTGGTTTGGCATTTGCACTGTCTGAAACAGCTGCTGTAACAGATTAACAAGTATACTGTTCAAAATGAGAGTGGGACAAAAATGATAATGAATATATACTTAAAGCTTCACTGCTATGATGTGTTATTATTGCATACCTCATATCTGTGCCTTCATCTTGGAACAAGAGGTGATAATAGGGTGCAGTCCGAGCTAAACCTGGAATGTGACACATTCCAAAAATTGGACTGAGTAAAGCTTAAAGTAGTATCTGAATGGTGTAATTAGCACAGAGATGCATTTTCTGGAGATTCACTGCTTCTTGAAAAGTCATACTATTGGAGGCAGGATAGTCCCTTAAATCTACCTTTTTTCAACCACTGTTACTCCACTGTTTTCCGGTTCCACTGCTCCATTGGATACATCATCTTTCTGATTCATTTGTTTTTGAGTAATTCCAACCAATAAGGGATCATATGGATAAAGTAGAATTTGATATGATAGCATTAACAATGGTGTCATCTCAGTACTATCTGTTAAGGTTAGTTATTCATTATTTTGATTCTGACAATTTTCAAGTAAAGATTTAATGAAAAATCCTCCTTCTACTTAATTTTTTTAAAACAAAGTGGCCATAACTAACCTTTAAAGCATGACAAAATGAACAAAACCATTATTCATCTTGCTGAAGTATGTACTATTCTTTGTACATGAAGTATGTACAATAGTTAGGACAATAACTATTGTGATAACTTAATAATTTAATGAACTTGATGATGTCATGATGTAGCAAAATCTGGGTGACTGCCTATCCTCATTGTGGCTACATGTTCCCTGGATGGCTAGATTAAGGAGATGATGAGGTGCTGCCAAGATAAATAGGTGCCAAATGAAATTTTGAATAAATGATAGGAATAGGAGAAAGGGATAATTTAGAACATTTTAGGGGAGCTCAGGTTTTGCTCCCCCCCCCAACACACACACATACAGAGAATTCAACTATGGTGAAAATCTAATTTTTAGAAGCATTTCTTATTTGCAGTTCCATAGTAACTAGGTATTTGCACAGAAAGAAGCATGATGCTCCTCTTGTTTAATAGCTATGTGTTTAAGGGACTTTCAAGGAGATTTAATCAGATAACAGCTTTTCTTATTCCGCTATGAGAAGCATCACCTGTCAAGATTACCTCTTTGCACAACTCTTAGAGATAGAACACTGCTCTCCCGTGAAGTAACAAATTTGCTGGTCAGATAAAGAGTTCATAGATCATGTTCTTCCACTCAGTCAGCCCCACCAAGATTAGATCTCCTTTACATCCCAAACTCTCCCAAGCTTTAAATACAATGATAAGGGAAGGAAAAGCTTACACAGAACAGATGGGGATCTACATGGGGCAAATTATGTCCATAGGCTGCAGGTCTCCACCCCGAGATAAAAAAGTGTTAAATTTGTTCTTAATATTAGTGTAAAATACCATAACAAATACAGCATTGATATGTTCACTAGCCTCAAACACATGCACACACACTTCACCAAGATCCATAGGTCCTGAATCGCTGGAGAAACCAGTTTGGAGACTTGGGGCAGACAGAAAAATGGGTTGTTCTATTCATGCCGTGCATGTCCAAACTTTAGCATGCATCATGTGGGGCTCATTAAACTGTATTTACAAGGATGAAGCATGAAGTAGCAACTTTGTGATTTTGTTGAATTAACAGACTAAGCCATCCATAGGAAATATTAAATGTTCTCTTTGACTTTGCAAAGAAGTATAGACTAGCCATACTGGCATTGCCTAGAGCAGGAGTGGGAAACTGTGGTGAGTCTAGCAGTGTTCTGCTTCCAGGGGCTAAGGAGACTGCCAAAATGACAAAAGCTGAAATCAACCAACATAACAGATGATGATGATGTATAGTGGGGAGATGAAACATATTTTAAAAAGGTTGTCACTCCTTCCACAAGAGGCAATTTATCATGGGGCAAAGGGGAAGGCAAAGGCATTCTGAGGAATCTGGAACATTAATGACTGCAAAAACTTGAGGTGCCACATGCATCATCCCCAGCTACATTTTGTGATCCTGTGGCCTGCACATTAGCCTTTAACTAAGGCGCATTACAGACCGCCCAGAAGGGGCGGTCTCGCGCCGCTGCCGGTTGCTGCATCTGGGAACCGCAGCATCCAAACCGCGCGGTTCCCGGACGCAGCAAAGAAGAAGCTCCAAAATGGCACTTCTTCTTCCGCCCCGAATGAGACGCCGCGAGGCGCTACTTGTGCCCTTGTGGCGTCACATCCGGTGCACAACATGCGGATGCTATGCATCCAGCACGTAAAGATGGCGGCGCCCGTGTGCATAGGGCACTGCCATCTTTACGCCCTCATCACGTGCCAGGGGTGAGGCCAGTGTGGATGCTAGGTCCTCGGCCAACCCCTAGCACGTCACGGGGGCGCCGGAAGAGCCCGTGTGTAATGGGCCTAAGGGCTTTTCCAAATTAGTTCAGAGAAATGAGAGTTCTTTTTAATAGAGTTCTTTGCTTATTATCTGTTGGTGGCTCTTTTGTGCCACTTCTGGATTCACACAGCCTTTCCAGCCTTTTTAAAAAATAGGTTTTTTTTTAAGTTCCTTTAAAAGCTAATGGTAGTGGATGGGAAGAAAGCTGTCTGACATCATAAGCAACCTAACCATCATTCAGCTCTCATGACACTGTAGGCAACATGGCCAACTTTAACTTCAGATACATCTCTTCAGATATTTTGCTCACTATTTGCTTTGGATGTTCGGCCCCAGTAAGGACATGCCCCCCCCCCTCAAGAAAAGTATTCTAAAAATCTTAACATAAACTGTAAGGGAAATCTGTGCCCCCAGCCTCAGCAATGAGAAGGAGGAATGACCAAGGTCTCCCAGTATAAACCTCCAGGATAGAACCTGTTGTATTATATTGTTTTGTTGCAATATATTGTTGCAGTATGTAAAATAACACATTTTGAAACAATACTACTTTCCTTTAAAGAAACAACAACAGGCAAATCAACATTTACATTATCTTGAAGAACCCTGGAGGTTACAAAAGGAAACCTGTGCTTTACTATATAAATAGCAATGTCCCGGCCCTCTTTTTTCTGGCACTAGAGAGGTTACTGAGAGGTTTTTCCAGTGGGAGCAAAAGTAGCTAAGAAATCAGACACCCATCTTACAATGCTCCTGATCTGTGGCTTCCCAACTGTGGAGGGAACAGTGTGGGCTGTCACAGGTTTCACACTCTGTCAGGTTGGCACTCCTAGTTGCCAAGCACACTGCTAAGCCTTGAAACATCCCCATGTGGCTACCTGGCAAGATGTGTATGCTTTTTCTCTTCCATGGTGATTGTAGTTTGATGGGTGTTATATCCTGTGGAATCCTGGGATTTGTGGAAGGTCCTTTGAAATCCTCAGCCAGAGAATCCTCTCTTTGATGCCTCCGGAAAAAAAAACTACAAACCTCAGGAAGATTCCATAGGAGGCAGCCATGGCAGATAAAGTGGAATCATACTGTGTAGTGTGAAACTGCTATCTTCACTATTGGCCTTCACTTTTCCATCTTCCCACTACTCCCTTTATAGCCTCTTTGCTTAACTCCACCTTTCTCCAGTTCTTCTGGCATTGCTGCAAGCTGCTCTCAGCAGTAGCTGCCTGCACACTTTCTCTGCAAATGGGCTTATGTTCTGTCCTACTGCCTTTCTAGGTGAATAAGCCACTTTCCAAGTTCCCTAAAGTCAAGTCAAGTCAAAGGCCACCCAGCTACAGCATGTGATCACAACAAATGTTGAAAATAGTACGAAGAGGTAATTATTCTTGGTCAGAGATGAAGAAAGAGTGAAAAGGTCCTTACAACTTAACTTCCTCCTCTTGGACATTCAGGGACAAATGATGCAATAACTTCTCCTGTCCTAAATTTCTGGTCAGATGAAATAGTTATCACTGGCCAGCATGGCAAGGCAATTATATTACAAGTAGGCAATTTCACCAAGTGACCACATACCACAATGAGTTCTTTTGCAAATGGTTGTGAACCATATAAACCTAACTGTCTAAAGTCCGTGACCAGTTTCTCCCTCTCTTCAACTTTCTATTATGTACTTACCATCTAATGTGGGACTGTCAAGGATGTTGCTGTCTTAAAACAATGCTTTTTGTTCCAAGTAGCATTGAGAAAGGGCAGCGTTTTGGCTATGTAAACCACAGCAGCAGCAAAGGGGAAGGTCTGTTCAATCCACTGAATAGCTCTTCTGTTTTAAGGGAAAGCCTACCAAGTTTTACAAAGTGGACTTGTTCCCACATCAGGAGGACCATTAACTTAAAGTCATTTTTGTTTTTAAAACAAGACATACATTCATTATTTTGAAGTAATTTACTGGCAGGCATATAAAACGTTCTTTACATTTCTGATGTGGGAGCACTGAAAGTAGATAAACAAGGAATGGAATGAAAAAGCAATTTTTGTTGTGGTCTTATTTATATTATACTCTAAATATGACCTGCTTCATGCAAGGTCTACCCCAAAAAATTTATTACTGTGGTCAGTATTTTTTTTAACTATTTTTTCTCATCAAGCTTTACAGGGACGGTGTGGTTCCCTCCCTTCTTTCTATATATTTCTGCTATGTATGATGCAATTGTTGCTTAAATCTGAATGTACTTAATTTTGGTATGTGGAATAGATTCACGCAGAGAGGATAAATAAAATACTGAGAATGACAAGAGCATAACAATAGTTAAGTGCTTTAGGGGTGGAGAACACCTTTAGAATTGGTAAAATGTTATTTCACAAAAGCGGAGTGACGTTTTCTTTTTATGGAAAACACTGAAGATTCAGAAAAGGATAGCTCGCATATCCCATGCAGTTTGTTAAACTGCAAAGCATTATATTTATTAAGATCCACTCCAGTAAGGCAGGCTGAATATCAGTTTTAGCTAGGGATGCCATTCTTTGCTAATTTTCACCTCAAAGGAAGCAATGAGCCACATCAGCAATTTTTCTCCTATTGTGAGAATGTATTTGAAACCGGCACCGTTTTTGAAGTCTATTTGCAATTTTGGATTTTTTCCTCTGCAAAACCCACACATGATTGTGCAGCATTTTCTGCTCAAAACATAATACTTTTCAGTATAAATATTATTTTCTGTGCATAAAGTGCTATTTCTTTCTCATAAAATGCTGTTTTCTGGGCAAAACCACCACTTGTGAATTTTATGCATAATTGCGAAGATTGTAAGCACTCTGGTGACACAGTGGTTAAATGCCAGAACTGCAGCCGCAACATTGTGAATTCAATCCCAGAAGGCTCTAAATTAACTCAGCCTTCCATCCTTTTGTAGGTTGGTAAAATGAGTACCCTTTTTGTTGGGAACAATTGGTTTACAGAGTGTAAACTGCTTAGAGAATGCTGAGTTTACAAGTAAGCGGTATAGAAATGTAAATGCTATCATTATGCTATTATCAGTAGTTCAGGATTATTCTCATCAGGATTATCCAAAACACAAACAAACCATGCTTTTCAAACATTTCTCAACTATTTTCTAATATTCTTTTCAACCCTAACTTCAGCGGGGCCTATTCACACTACAGAATTATAGTATTATGATCTGATTTTTGTTGTTCTGATTGCTTGATTGCAGCCTCCATTCTGATCAATATTTGGTCCAAGGTATGGGAATTCTTTGAATATTTTTATTTTATCAATATCTAGCACAAATTCATGTGGTTATTCCACAGTTATTATATTTGTTTTCTTAATATTCAGCATTAAGCCTACCTTACCTCTTTCTTTTTTGAATTAGTTTAGTAATAGTTCCAGGTGTTTTTTGTTTTCTGCTAGTAGTATGGTGTCATCTACATTTCTTAGATTATTAATGTTTCTTCCTCCAATCTTCACTCCCCCCTGCCTCTGAGTTTAAGCCTGCTCTGGGTATGGTATTTTCTGCATACATGTTGAACAAATAGGCTGATAAAATGTGTCATTGCCTGAATCCTTTACCAGTTGGGGACCATTCTGTTTCTCTGTATTCAGTTCTGACTGCAGCCTCTTGGGCCCAAAACACACAGGCCAAAAGAAACAGCTTCCAGGCACTTTGGAGGCATGACATTTATATGCCACGTGCCCTCAAAGCAGCTAAAAACTGCTCCAAGGCTGCTAAAGATGACTTGAAGGCACCACAAATAGGAGGTGATTAAATCAAGCACGTGGCAGCGACCGGCTTGGGACTGATGTCATGGCCTGCTTTGGAAGTAGGCCATGCTGTTGCTGTGGTCCTTGTGAGATTGTGGCCATAGTGGCCGCCGACTGCTCTTGACAGGCTATCGGCTTCATCCCTTGTCCTGAGTACAGGTTATGCATCAAGACAATCATGTGTAGTGGCACTCTCATTCTTCTAAGAGCAAGCCATGATCTATGTAGTCAAATTAGGTGCATGTTGATTTTTCTGTTGGAGTTCCCTTCTGTGCTCCATTATCCATTGTGTGTTTTCAATGTGACCCCTAGTGCCTCTTTCTTTCCTGAAACTAACTTGCACGACTGGGCTCTCTCACTCCATATATGGTAGTATAGTGTGCCCTTTTTTATGCGGAGGATCCGTTTTGGACCCCCCTCCTGCATAAAAAAAAGTGTATGCTCAAGCCCCATTGAAAATAATGGGGCTTGCGCATGGCGGGTGTGCAGTGGTGTGGTGGTGTGGCGGCACGCGTCCACCATGGACGCGCACCCCATTGCTCTAAATGGGACTCACCACCCCTTGCGCCCCACTGGCTCCCTGGCAGCTTTCGGCATATGCTGAAAGCCGCATATGGTGCATCCGCATATGACATGGGTGCACTGTACTCTATGCTGCAGAATTATGAGCATTATTTTGCTTGTTTTCCCATAGTTTTCCTTTAAGTGTAGAGTCCCCCCGCCCAGAATATTACAGAATATTACGTTCTGGATTCCCCCATGTAAGGGAAAATACACATAGGAAATAATGGGGCTTGTGTATGTGGCAGAGTGGTGTGTGTGCGCCGTGGGTGCACGCGCCATTGTTTTCTTTCCCCAAGTGTAAGCTTAAAGCCACGTAAAATGCCTCCGCACATGGCGCGGCACTGTATCTGGCTTTTCATAAGCTGACTAGGTGGCTATTTATTGAAAACTACCAACTGTGATCATGGCCCAGTATAGACTGGTGCAAAGTGCCGGCTTGGGGCTGATTTTAGGGCTCTGGAGAGCTGGATGTTCATGCACATCCAGTCCTACTAGCAGCATCTGTGCACCATCTTTCCGTGGCCCTGTCTACAAGGGTGCGTGGCGATGACACACAGGCATCTGTGCACCCAAACAGCACTTGCCGGAAGCTGCGGTGTCATGATGCATGGCGCTCCTAAAAAGAAACCACTCTAGGTGGCTTCTTTTTGGGGAGTGCGTCTGTGCCACACTATGCGGTTGGCGTGGCACCAATGAGGGGAAAAAACTGGTGGCAAGAAGCCACCCATCCGTATCCCTCCTATGACATTGAAAGAACAATTTTTATGTAAAGACCAATTAAATGTATAGGCCAATTTAATGTATACTGATTAATGCAGAAAGTGGATGGAATAGACTTATGAATGTTCACCAGTGGAAGTATCCTGACTCAGCAATAAATGAATCTTCTGTTTCCATATATACACATTTTCTGGACAGATGGGGAGTGGGGGGAGGCTATGAGCTCTTTAGTTCTATTCAAGGTTTTGAAAGTTTAACAGCTACAGGGGGACTAATATTTTCAATATACTACTGAGAATGTTTGTAGTTCAGTTATCGAGTTTCAATTATTTTAGAGTGAGCTGTGAAGTGCAATCTGTCCAATAGTTTCAATAGATTTTGTGTCAACATTATGTGGAACAATAACTTGACTGATACCACCTTTGTGCCCCTGGTAAATTGAAATAATAAAGTTAGCTACTGAATAAATGAACAACAGCCCTCCCCACAAATCTAGAAGTGTTTTTTGTACAAAACGTTCCCAACATAGATATTATAATGTGCTGTAAATTTTGAGTTACTTCACCCATTTGACATTCTGGGAAATGTATGCATTATGTACTGTGGTAACCCCATTGAATACTGAGGGAGTGGGAATAAAGATATCAGGAGAGTGGGGCTAAACTGTTCAAAATGCAATTAACTATGTCTGCATCTACACTGCAGAAGTAATGCAGTTTGACATTGCTTGAACTGCCATGGCTCCATCCTATGGAATCTTGGAATTTGTTTTATTTTTGCATGATTTTTTGTGGCACCAGGGCTATCTGACAGAGAAAACTAAGGTCAGTGCTGCACTACACTATTACAGTGCTATCATTCCACTTTAACTGCTATGGCTACCTCCTGTGGCATTCTGGGGTTTGTAGTTTAGTGAGGCCTAAGAGCTCTCTATCTGAGAATTCTAAATGCCCCTCCCTAAACTGCAAATTCCAGGGTTCCACATGAGGCATCCATAGTAGTTAAATTAGAATAATTATTCTTGTTTCTTGGAAGATGTGGCATTCGATTAGAGATTAACAGAGCAGAGTGAGATGGTTATAAATATCCCACAAAACTACAAATATGAGAATTCAATAGCATTGAGCCATAGCCATTAAAGAGGTATCAAACTGCATTAATTCTGCAGTTTAGATGCAGACCATGACATTATAATGCTTATTCAGCTTATATCTCTGTCCTATATCCAGTCGCCTTCTCTTTTTATAAACAGACATCCAGTTCACCTAGCGTTTCCATTCCCCTTACCTTTCCTACACAATTGACTTTTTGTTTTTTATTAGTATTCCCTTTTCCTCTTCCTTCTTTATATCAATATTTCATTCAATGCATTAACACTGGGTTGTTCTGAGAGGAACTTGTTCCTTAGATATTCTCTTAATTCCCCCACCCCTACCCCAATATCCCTGCAAACCTTGGGTTTACTCTAAATTGATTGGGAAAGTGAAGGCTGTGCCCCCTTATCTCTCCCCCCGCATATTCTTTTCATTTCCCCCCTGTCCTTAGGATATCTGATATGTGTTTTGAAGGTGAGGATATTTAGCTGAAAATTACCTTGTAGATTCAAGTGTGCATTCAACTTTTTAGGATTGAGCTCCAGATTTCTCCTCCTTATAAAGGATGGAGATCCAGATATTCTTGGACTGCAATGGCCATCAGTCCTTGCCCACACAGCAAGGGGTGAGGGACAATGAGATCTGCTATCCAACAACAGGGCCACAACTTCCTCCACCACCCTGCCCCCCTTTTCAAGGAGCCAACCAAGACATATCCGCGTTTTCACTTCAAAACAGAAAATTATTTCATAAAGCATAGAGTTTGGAAACATTTGCATTCCATGTTAAATATTTAAATAAAATTAATATCTTAGGATTGAAATGTTAAGAGAATTCTGGGATTCTGTTGGACATTTATGAATATATAACTTACAGTATTTATAACTGCTACATATTTCCTGACAGCCAGGGCTGTATGACAGTGGATCATACTCTCTCAGAGAGTGGTGGAATCTCCTTCCTTGGAGGTCTTTAAGCAGAGGCTGGATGGTCATTTGTCGGATATGCTTTGATTGAGAGTTCCTGCATGGCAGAATGGGGTTGGATTGGATGGCCCTTGTGATCTCTTCCAATTCTACGATTCTATATTTGTGATCCCTAGATAGCCCTGAGGGGCTACACAGGGAATGTGAAAGTCACCTAAACCCCATGTACCAGTAAGGAGCCACAGGGATCTAAAGGGATTTGTTATAGGAGTCTTTTTTCAGCTTGTCTCACCAGAGAATGGGGTGGAAACATCATTTAACCACTTCTCAATTGACAGGGGAATGGTACCTCTGTCAATCCAAGCAGTTGCTTACCAGTAGGCTGAAGTGAGGTGGTCTGTCTGTAATCATGGTGCTACGAACTATGTGATGCTCATACGGGATTCCACCAAATCAAAATAAATACAGATACCCAAAACTGACCTACCTTCTCCAAACTCCTCCTCTAAAGTACTGAAACAAGTTAACACCAAATGTTAATTGCTACACAAAAGCTAACACAATTGGCATTTAACAATTGTGGGGTAATGAATTAATTTTATCACATTTAAAAGCCTCTGAAAAGCAATAGCTCAATCTCGACATACACTGTAGCGTGAGATCTGAAATGGACATCTGAAACTATACATTTTATTATCTTATGACTAATTGGAAAATGTTCTGATGCTTTATAGTATCCAGTTAGGCATTATAGCATATTTCCTATAGTGCTAAGAAATAACCCAGTGGCTTTCCAGAGTCAAACTGGGATTTGAACCATGTTCTTCAGTTGTAGTCCAGCACTCAAACCATGTCTCCATTATTTTTAACACTCTTGTTTTCATTGTTCTTAGGTGGATTGGTTTCTGTCTGAAATTGCTTTGAATAATCAGTTTTAATTTGGTAGTAAAGAAAATGTATTGATTACTTAAGGAGGCCCAAAACATAAACTTCTTGTTTGAACCACACTTTTGAACAGTTCCTACTTGCATTTCAAGAAAGATTTATATATTTGAAGAGGCACATTTTGGGTGTCATATGTAGCTTGTCCCTAACCTGTCTTACAGTCACTGTGTCCAGCTCTCTGCAGATCTGTGAAACTCTTGCAATTGAATACACAGGTAAACTTCATTGCATTTTCAATAATGATATTCACCCATGCTTTGAGAACTCATGGACACATTTTATTAGAAGGCAAACTGAACTGGAGAAATGCTCTGACTATGCCCATATAATGTATACTATCAGTCTTTATAACGGTTGATCAGTTGTAAATGTCAAAATAGTTTGTCCCACTTGGATAGTTAATCTTTTAAGTGTTGCTCACTGCAGTTTTCAACACAGTCTGATTGGTTTCATCTCAACATGGGGAACTGATGCAATGATTACTTCACAATTTGCACTTTGTCCTTTGCTTTGGGCTAACATTGTATTACATCCAAGGGGCTTTCTTAAGAGTTTTCATGCCAAACTGAAGATAAGATGGGAGGGAGAGTTAAAGTCCTGCTTCTTTGAAGTCATAAAAAATGAAGTGAAGCTTTCACTAACTTTTTGCAGAGGAGAAAGAAGCAAGTCCCACTGCAAGTGAACCTAAGATTCCCTGATGAAAAACAACAATACAGCTTAAAATGCATGGGATGGCTTGCGAATGATTTCATTAAAGACATTTTTAATTGCACCTTTGGGCTATTCCTTCTCGTTTACTACAGTTTGATTATGTGTCCCCCCCCCCCCCCCAAAGAGGATTCTGCTTCAAAAGATTTAAAGCACTGTAGGAACAAATGGCTCTCAGGTTTTCTTAGAAATGTCTTCATATAAGATTCCACATCAACACTCCTGACAGTAAGAACTGTTCAACAATATGCTGCTTTGCAGTGTGGCAGAGTCTCCTTCTTTGGAAGTTTTTAAACAGAGACTGGGTGGCCATCCATCAGGGGTGGTTTGATTGTGACTTCCTGCATGGCAGGGGGTTGGACTAGAGGGCCTTTGAGATCTCTTCCAACTCTATGATTCTACGATTTTCATAGTATAAAAAAATGCATCTGGACATTTCATTAGGAGCCTAGTCATATTGCTGATCAGGTTAATTGGTAATGAAGCATAGTAATTTCTTATCATTCAATCTAGTAACAGTACTGTATAGTTGAACTCACACTATTTTCTATGACATTACTTTGTGCGTATTCTCCACCTGAGGAAAAACATGAACTTTTCATAATAGGTGTTGGATAATTCCCACTAAGAGAAGCATATTTTTTGGTGGAAAGATCGCTTTCCCTTTCACTCACATTTGACTTCTGTGAATTTTATAAAATTGTAATAAACATACTGACATGAAAGTCTTAGTGATACTAACATACTAAAGTATAATGTACTGACATTTTATTCAATAATGTGCTAAGCTTCGTCATTCTCACAAAAGCCAAACTTGAGAGTCCTGTTCTAAAATGGTCTAATAATTATTGTCTTGATGTCTGGCAAAACACCATTCTATTGTTATTACACTGATAAGGGAAAATGGCAAAATATTAAAGTCCTGATGAATGACATTGTGGCTTTGATTTCACATCCTTGATATGTTTCCATTAGTGAAGCAGATCATCCTGCAATTACAGCTGTAATGATTAAGTACAGAGTTGTAAACTTTGTCCCAGTGCAGCAGCATGTCAGCCACAAAACAGTCCCACAATGTTCTCCATCATGAACTTCAGAAATAGCTGACACCGAAAGATTTTGCCACATGATCAGGTGTCTCAGGCTTGATCCTGTGCATGTTGGGCAAGCAGGACACACCTGGGACATTGGCATTTTTGTTTTGTTTTGTTTTATTACTGAAATGGATGTTGGATTAGGAAGAAAGAGATTTACAGATATTGGCAAGGTTGGCAGTTTTGGCACAGGCAGTATTATGCACCTCCTCCTCCTCCCTCTAACCATACTGATCCGATGTTTTGATGTTGAGTCTCCTTTTTCTACATATAAAGAGACCACAAATACAGAAAAGCCATATTGAGACATAGACCAGAATCCTTTTGGGTAACTTCCACTGAAGTAACTAGGAATTACACCCGCTTAAGTACTTAAGGGGCAGATGTTGTGCAAAGAGAGCATGGCAGAGGAGAGCCCAAAGGCTCAATTTGACATTGATAACCACAGTGTTTTCAGGAGATTCTGACTCAACGGTTTGGAGTGAGAGGATGGAAACTAGTCAGGGGATAGGGAACATTTTGGTACCTATGAGGCAAATGCAATCCTGCTGCACTTTGGGAATTTATTTTTTCCATCTCACAGTTTTAATGCTGAGGGCATGTTTCAACTTTTCCAGCTCCTATGGCAATGTTGGCTAGAGGATCCTATGAGTTAAGATCCCAAAGAGTTCAGTGTCTCACAAAATACAGATTTTTTTATATAATAATAATAATAATAATAATAATAATAATAATAATAATAATAATAATAATAATTTGTTTTATTTATATACCGCTATTCCAAAGATCATAGCGGTGAACAGCAAGTATATAGATAAACCTAACTGAAGATAAAAATGAAAGCAAAATCCTTCGAAATAAAACTTTTGTAATGGGTTTTTGTTTTAGTTCTATTTTAATTCATATTAATTAAATCTAAATGGGGCTCTTTTGTATTAATTCTTTTCACATTTTGGATGAAACAAGCACACATTCTTAATTGAAAGCCAAAATCTCACTTCGGTACTATTGCACTGGAGGAAAAGGATTAGCTGTTGCCTCTCCTGTACTTCCACATGCCTTCAAATAATGTTTAATATGGTGGGGAGATATATAAAATGAAACAAATTAATACAAATGTATTAATAATGTTAATAATTTAGAGCAAACCATATTAAGAAGTAATAATAAAAATGCAGTTTTTATTTTCAAGCTTATCCTGTAGTTTGTAAGGCAGAACAAAGAGCAACAACATTCGCACAAATATGCATAAGAGGCAATAGTATGGAGAAGGTACTTTTACTGTTGTCAAAATGCACATTACATGAATTTTCTTCCACATTTCTAAAAAGCTTAGTTCAATGGAAGTGGGTTAAAGGAGGACATGAAAGGAATGAATACTTAATTATTTACCCTCACATATTATATAATTAGCTCCTTATGTGGCATTTAATTCATGGGGAAAATATGAAGTTTCCACATATGTTTGTATGTGTCTTGAAATCACTTGTCAATTTATGGTGGTCCCACAAATATCCTAGGGTTATTCTAGGCAAGGAATACAAAGAGGTGGTTTTTCCAGTTCCTTCTTCTGAAATCTAGCCTACAGCACCTGATATTCCTTGGTGGTTTCCTATCCAAGTACTAATTTGGGCTGATCTTACTTAGCTTCCAATACTGAATGAGATCTGGTACCTTTTGTGTATTTAGGCTTATGTGTGGGGTTTCCACACCTGAATTAAAAGAAACATGAGGGGAAAAATGTTAAGCCTCCTCTGTATGTATGTATGTATGTATTTATGCTGTGATTAACTACTGCCCACTCTGATTCTTCTTCTTCTTGTTGTTGTTCAATGAAAAAGAAAAAAGAAATAGAACTCATGCCATGTGTCATCTCAGAGGCAGAATGTTAGGACTTAACTATAACCCTGAAAACAGCTCCAGAAAAACACTGTAAAACAACTGTATGTTGTTTGATTAATTATACAGACACCCCACGGTGGCCTCACTTTTGTTCTTTAACTGTTCGGTGATATCAAAGTGGCATCACTCATATCTGTGATAAGCATAAATATAAAGGAGCACATTAGGTGATGTAGCTTTTGTTTTACCGCAAGACTGTTTGGCTTGCAAAAATCAGTACTAAGGGGAAAGAAAAATTGAATAGTTAGCCCTGAATAAAATATCGTTGCAAGAAATGCCATGAAATGCAATAAACATGCTCATTGGAAATGTGGTTTGCAAGTTCCTCCTTATGATATGCATGGGCTTTTAAAAAAATGTTCTTCTTCATGTACCAGTTCATAGGCATGACTTTGGACTAAGGCTTGGCTGCGTGAGGTAAAGGATTGCTCATATTAGTCTACTGCCAAAGAAGGAGATGGCATTGGCTTATATAGATGATTTTTGAAAACTGTTTTTAAAAAACATTTACCACTGCTTCAGTAGCTAGCCCAGCTGCAATCAGTACCATGTAGAGCAGTAGCTTTCTCAACATCCTTGACAATTGTCCAGTGGCCCCATGCGGTGTCATGAGATGACATCTTTCCCAAGGGCATTTTTTGTACAAAGAAAAGAGAGCTTCTGAGAAACATTCTAGGATATGGCATAGCATCACTCCTACTGTGAAATTCTCAAGGAGCAGTAGCATCACTGGGGGTGCAGGGGGTGAGGACTGCATTGGGTGACACCCCAGAAGAGGGGTGACATCAGGTCGGTTGCTTCGACCCATCCGGGTGCTCCTAGACCCTGCCTGTGTGCTCTGGGTGCCATGCTGGCTTCCCCGGCCCTGCCTGGGTGCTATGTGGGGCTGCAGGCCCCCAGAAACCCCACCGGACATCTGGGGCCAGAAGCCCTGCCCCTGGAAGTCCCGCCCCCACACTGAGTGTCACCCGCTGCAGGAATGCCACTGTCCAGGAATACTGCAGGATTCCTGCCTTTTGTTATACAGCATTCATTGCTAGAAAGAAAGGTGAAGCTTCTTTTTTAAAACAGTTCAGAGAAGGAGTACCTGCACAACCTCTTCCTGCTTCATATATACATAATAAGGACCACCTAAGAAAATGTAAGATATTTCAATCATATATATTTGCAGCTCTGAGGATTACAGAAATCTTGGGAAACATTTTTACCCTACCTTTAACAAAGAAACTTCAGTGGAATGCTTGGTTATTGGGGCTAAGTGTGTCTAACATAGAAAAAGTTGTGCAAAAAATCATTCAAGTAATATTCTGGGGATTTGTGCACTATGGATATACTGGGAAGAGCATTTCCAGAAAGTCTGCTTAGAATGTATTTATTGTAAACCATATGTTTTTTGCTTCCTAATTATGCCTTGGGGAATATCTACAGGGACCAATTACACCAGATTCCTCTCACACTTCACCTATCTATATGATGCTGGGCCAAATCTCCAGCATGGACTATCTTCACAAAGGAAGGCCAGTTCTGCTCTGAATGCACCCTATCCACTCCTAAATCAGATTTTTAAAAAATCGCCTTTGGATCCCAATTTTTCAGGAAAATCCAGGGCACTTCAGAGTGTTGCCAGGCAGCTGTTTACACATGCATCCCACTGTGCCACCTGGCAGCTGCACCACTGGCACGAAATGCTCCCTCTGAAGCCAGAAACAAGGTGCTCAGTGACAATGACATGGCTGGGCACCTCGTTGTGACCTCAGAAGGAGTGACTCATGCCAGCTGTGATGCCACTAGGTGGCACATGTGTAGAGAGACACCCATCAGTGCTCTCAAGCATGGAGGTAATGTGGAGATTCCATGGCAATTCCATGGCCAGAATATTCCAGAAGCATGTCAGAATATTCTGTCCAGTGTAGATGAACCAGCAGAAGCATCACAAATGGGGAGGGAATATTACTTTCACTGAAGTCTCCTCATGTCAGTTCCCCTGTTGTTCCATGTGGTCTCCTGTATCTTAGGAGCTGCAGCTACAGGATGAAGGAAGAATTGCTGGAATTTTCACCTCCCTCCCTATTAACAGCAGAACCATCCCAAAAGCAGACCTCCATCCATAGATTCTGCAAGCCAATATGTCTGGTATTTGCTACATAAGGAATGGTATAATTTTGGGGTTCTGAAATAGAAATGTATCTGAGGTGGCATTATGATCTGCCTATTTCTATTGTGCTTAAATAGGTATAGTGGACATGGAATAAAACTGACAAATAGTAACGCATAGGAAGGAGGAGAATGCAGCTTTATGAATTTAGACAGAAGATATAAATAAAATTGTTCTTTTTCATTACATAGCTGCCCTCCACATTTTATCCTGAGGTTAACAACATTCAGTGTAGAAGCTCAACATTCAGCAATATTGTTTTTCTCACTTTCTGAAGAACTCAAATCATAGCTGTTCCCCATTTTATGCATCCTGATAGTAAACTGAGCATTCTATATCTTAGCAATACTAAAGACAGAATGGTGGTGGTATTATAGTCTAAAGGTGTGTTCTAGGTAGCATACCTCATGTCTTTGAGTTCTGTTAAAATAGTAGGAATTTCTGATAAAATAGTAGGAATGTTTGGGAAATAGGCTTGCTTTCACTAATATTTCTGCTTTCTTAGACACTGTTGTTGCATTTTAAAGATACTTATCCACAAATGTGTATCATCATCATCATCATCATCATCATCATAATCATCATCATCATCATCATCATCATCATCACAACTTTGCATTAGTATGGTTTTCCAAAATTGTTGTTCCACATCAGCTGCACAAGTTTATAATTATCCTTTCTCAGAACTGCAGAACAAGTGTTAGTCTCAGTTACAGTTTGACAGTTGGATTAATTCAAGTATACTTCCCTGCCCACAATGTTATCCTGTAAAACCCTCTGCAAACTGTGACAGGGCAGCTGGATGGGGCTTAGAGAGCCATTATGAGAGAAGGGCCTAAGCCATCATTGAAAGCGAGACATTCAGCCCTCTCAGAGAAAAACCTGGGAGCTGTGAACTTAGCAGACACAGTTGTCTTGTTCATGATTCTTTACTCTTTACTCTTCTTTAGACTTTCCATGATCCTGCATGAAGTGTGGCCTTGAATATGGAATATGATTATTTAGAAAGATTTATTATCCAGATAACATACATTATACATGAATAGTTGTACCAACTGGTGAAATTGGTAGGAATTGTTTTATAGCCAGTAAATTCCTTTCCATTCCCTAAATTTCTGTCCAATCAGAATACATTCAGACATTTTAAAAAATAAAATATAGAGGAGAAACAGCTATGTATTCTGGTGGAAAATCTTCGCATAGAAGTACCCCAGTTACCTGTCAATTTGCAGGGATT
>NC_056522.1:163581736-163588772 GCF_019175285.1 Sceloporus undulatus | reverse complement strand
TGTTGGCAAGGGAGTGAATCCATATGGCATGTGAATGGATTTGGACTGAGGCAGACCTGATTCAAGTCTCTGCTTAGCCATGAGGCTCAGAAAATAGTCTTAGGCAGGCCAGTGTTTAGACTAACTTATCTAAGGAAGTTAGATAAGGGTGGGATGTAAATATGATATCTTATAAATGGAGACACACACACACACACACACACACACACACACACACACACACACACACACACAAACAGTCCTGCTCTTTGTCTTTGTATTTTATCTCATTTGGAGCCTGAGCCAACAGAGGAAGGGCTATTTTATGAAAATCTCTATCAGATTTTGTTTTATAACATCCCTGGCAACATTATAGGTACCACAAAGTGTTCACTGTGTGATTTTGTAGTTAGTTTTGATTACCAAGGATCTCCCATATGATCTGTATAAGAAACTTTGACTTCTTTCATCAGCAAATAAATTGTGAAGCTATGTTCAGGAAACAGTAAAAATGGAGTAAAGTAGGGACAAATGGTCACTAAAATAGCAGCAAAGGAAAGAAGGAAGTTGGAACAGTAGCAGAAAAGCCTGAAACAAATTAAGAGGTTGTTTAGAGTCTGTTTAGTCAATGTAAAATAATTACTTGGGGTGTGTGAACTAGGGTTTGTCTTCTTATCTTATCTATCTTATTTTATGGTTTCTCAGCCTTATTTCCAAAGGGCAATGGCTTCACTGCAACTGAAGAGTTTTCTTAGAACAGTCCATAATGTATGTAATGGATCATTTGAACAACCATGGTAATGAAGGCACATGCACCTCAGATCAAAGTTTCAAGGGCTAAAATTTGATACAATGGAGGAGCTTTATATTTTTTGTAATATTTGTTAAGCACCTTATTTGTTTTTTTGGCAATTTTAAGCACAGGGAGATGCTTCTGGCGGTGACTGAATTAAACTGCAGCATCTGTGGGTGATGTTGGTGTGTTTTGGACCACATTTAGGCAAAAAATCACCCCCAAATCGGCCTAGAAAACATTAAATTCAGAGACTAATCACAAGAGAGGATTTGCACATGGTCCTTAGTCTGCACCTTCACCACCCTAATATCGGCAAGGCAAACTGTGTGTAATCTAGAATCCTACCATAGATGGATCATGTAGATGCAATGAAAAAGTGTACACAGTTGAAAAAAGGACAAATAACTATGAGGAAAAATTAAATGAAATCTTTGTCATTAAAACGGGACATGTTTTGTGCTCCTCCCTCATCTTTCCCTCAAATGTTTCCTTATTTTGAGCATGTTTCACCCAACAATGGTACTGGACAGGGATCAGAGGACATCTGCTGATGTGGACTCCTGACAGTAAGGGCTGTGCGACAGTGGAACAAACTCCCTCGAAGTGTAGTGGAGTCTCCTTCCTTAGAGGTCTTCAAACAGAGGCTGGATGGCCATCTGTTGGGGATGCTTTGATTGTGATTTCCTGCATGGCATGGGGTTGGATTGGATGGCCTTTGTGGTCTCTTCCAACTCTATGATTCTGTGATTCTATGATTCTATGACTTTACAATTGTGCATGTCTCCATTCACAGTGCATGTTATACAAATTAAGATTCTTAGCATGATGTAGTTATGAAATAAAGCAAGAGTCAGGTGCTTAATTTAGGAACCCACCTGCAAGTTACTATGTTTCACCTGGACCATGTTGTAATTCAGAATATGCTTCCCAAAGCAAAGGTGTTTGCATGTGTGAAGGCCTTCTGCTCTAGCTTTGTCATTTGCAAGGAATTGCCTATTAAATATGAAGGCGCTATAGTAAGCTTCCTGGCCTGTAAAGATTTACTCTTGGACTACTGAACAACCTATAGATCTCACATTTTGGGCATCAGCCTTAATGTATTTAATATTCAGGTTGACATCTCAGTTTTGAATGCAGTGGGAATAATAAAGGCAGTTCCAGGGTACTGTGTCCAGGCATTTCTTTTCCTGAGCTCCTTTCTGTAACACCATTAATAACCCACTACTCACAATTGGATGTAGTTCTGATTTCTCAAATGCTTGAGTGATCATTTTCTTTTGTAATTGAGTTCCCTGTAGAATTCCTTTGCTCTGATCACCCGCTCAGAAAACTAAGCATATTAATTTGAAAAACTGCAGGAGCATGTGGCCATATAATGGTGGCGGAGTAATTGTAAGGAAATCATTTACAACAGACTTATTTTCATCTAATAAAGCCTTCAGTGATGGTTCAGTTGCATGCTGTGAATGTGTTAAAAGATCTGAATGTTTGTGTATGTGCATGATATGTTGAAGCTGATAAAAGCCAGTACATTTTGCAATAGGTTTCACAACACATGCATATTGTTCTTTTTAAAGTGTAATTTATCTTTTTATGTTTTTCAAGTGATAGATGTGGTAAATGACAGCTCAGATCAAACTGAGAATTTTAATCTGTGGATGTACTGTGTGTTGGGCAAATGAACATATTTACACTACATATAAATACACTAGTCTGAAGAGTTACAATCCTTCCAACAGTGAGGAAAGTTTCTGGAACTATTTAGATTGTTCTGACTGGATTTTTTTGCTACCCAAATTTTCTCCTACATGTTCACCGTATTGTTCACTTGGGAGAGGTGTGTAATACTGAAAAAATGTGGCTTAAGGCAAAGCATGATAGGGTTTTGAGCAGCTACATTCAATTGCTTTCTGAATCAATAACATTTTTGTTATCACTTGAACCAGTGGGTCTTCTGTATCCAGCTGGGATGAGGAGTTGGCCCATATTTTGATCACTGTCCCTTCAAAACTTCTAGGTTTTTTGACTTGCTTCTTTCTTGCACTTGCCAATCAACAGGTGAGAGCAAGACTGTGTAGTGGCAACTCTAAAGATGTTGTAGCAGGTTGCTAATACTGTAACACTGTTTGCCCCAGTTCATTCATTGCTTACAGTGAAAGCAATTCTGGGATCTCATTTCACCTCAGAATGGTCTTGGATAATACTATGCTTTTTCTGTAGAGTATTCTGTAGACTTCCTGCTAACATGTAAGTAACAGTGACAGCAAAACTAAGGAAAACAGGGCTGGGAGGATAGAGGATACATTTTACTACCTAAAATAAAAGAGAGCCAATAAACAGAAAAGTTAGCATGTCAAGCAGATGATTAAACTAGGCTATGCAACATCAGGAAAGGAAAATACTGCCAAAATAAAGCTGCTTCGGGTCTCTTTGGAGGTATGCTATTTAAATGATGCATGGGTCCTAAGAGTCCGGAGGTCGCACCAAAGCCACACTCCATTCCTAAGCACCAGAGCGCAGCTTTTGGTACAGCTTCCGGATACTTAGGATGCATGCATCATTTAAATAGCATACCTCCAAAGAGACCTGAAGCAGCTTTATTTTGGCAGTCTGTAACAGGCCAAAGACAGATGCAGTGAAACCAATACCGACCAGTCCTTACCACATCTCTAGCATGATTTGCTACTAACACAGAATGAAGAAACACCAGAGGAGTTAGACTATGGCTGCATTGTCACTTCAGAAATAATGCAGTTTGACACGACTTTAATTGCCAGGGCTCCGTGCTGTGGAATTCTGGGAATTGTTGTTTTGTGAGACATTTAGCCTTCTCTGTCAAAGAGTTCTGGTACCATAATAAACTACTGTTCCTAGAATTCCATTGCACTGAGCAGTTAAAGTGGTATCAAACTTGATTATTTCTGTAGTGTGGCAGCAGCCTATATATAACTTCAGTGAGCTAACAATAATCCCTCACCATAGCACTATTACTGCAGACTGTTGGGAGATTCATGTCCTATATTGCACAATAAAGCTATCAGTGAGCATAAGCCAGCTGCCTTCTTTCCCATCTACATCTCATCACCACATTGCTTTCCCTACATGATCCTGTTAGAGACACACTGTCTAGCTTTTCCCCACTTAGTTTTGATGTCTGGATCTCCAGACTGATCTAAAACACATTGAACTGTGCTGTTGGCTCTAGAACTGAATGATGCCAAGCCAATATGCCCAGGGTCTAAATCTGCCTTATTTACTTTATTATTCAGGATTTGTCCCAAGCCTTATTTTTTTTGCATCACTGATGTGCGCTTATGGGGAAAAGTGAAGCAAAATGATGTCTTGAAACAACAAGCCAGGATGTTTGCTGATCTGGCAAGTATGGAAGTGGCATAAAACTGATCTTAAGTTTGAACACCTATAATTTAGGCCTACAAATTATTAGGGACACAGTTTCTATATAAATTCTGAGTCTGTTTGTTCAAGGTTGTTGGTGAAGGCTCTATGGAGTATTTTGCATTAGTTCTACATGCATCTCTGAGCTATTGTTGATCAAGCTGCATTAGTACTCATCAAGGCTACATGCTGATATGACAAGACCCAGTTCAGCAGAGGCAAAAAGAGCAGGAAGGTTATAGCAGTGAGTAACAGGCATCAGTGCCCCAGAGAAATACTGAAACAAGAGCTCTTGGCACTGTTAAATCAGACACAAGCCTCAACCTGTTGGCATGCATAGGCATAACCTGTCCTCAAATACCCTGTCCTCTACAACAGGCTAGCTATCACTCTCTGTAATTCAGGCAGTGAGGTTAAAGCAAAAGGATAGAATAATCTCTGTAAGATATAAATAAGTAACTACAAGGAAATGCATTCTGGGCATCTAGACATAACCTTGGTGTTAACATTTACGCATGATAGGCTGGCTTAATGTGATATTATAACGAAAAGGCTGAATTTTTGAAGCCTTTCCCCTTTTTCTGCTCCCGTCTGTGAAGTCAGTTTTAGTTTTCACATAAAAAGCTCTTGTTTCCATTTCAGCAATCAAGAATATCTTTGGAAAAGAGGAGGTGGGAGGAAAGAAAGGGAGAGAGAAAGTGTGTGCTGTGCAGGTGCATTTGTGTATGTATGTGTGTGTATGTACACACACACACACACACACACACACATTATAGTTTTAAAAATCAAATTAAACATTATGTTCCATCAGGCATATATTTGGGGGGGGGGGACTAGGATTCCTTGGTACCTGTGCATTTTAGTTTGCTTGCTTTTTCTATTGATATCAATATCTGTCGCTACATGGTAAGCTAATATCTCCCTATAACTGAACTTATTAAAAAAACCAGAAAGTATTTTCCATACCAAAAGGTATTGTTTTTCCATGTATCCTTCCTTAATGTTTTGTGCTAGTGTGTTCGGAGGAGGGTTTAATTATGAAAAAGAAATTAGTAACATATAATCACTAAAAATAATTTTTTTTAAAAAAAAACAGCTAGGTTCAAAATGGACCAAAGTGTCTTTCATTGATATTGAGGGATCTATTCTAAACGGTCTTTTGAAACTGAGTATCACTGGAACTGCATTTAGATCTGAGCTGAGAGGCTTTTCAGTACTCCCGCATCTTGAAATGCCTGGTGATGACAGCTGTGATGTCCACCAAGCTGTGCTCACTTGTCTTGCCAGGCTCCACACTCACACATTTTGGTTGGTTGTCAAAATATGCTACAGTTTAGAAGTTGGGAAAATGACTAACACAATATGCCATAAACCTCTCCCTGTTCACTGCAAACATACATCGATGTGCCACAGATAGCACTGGACATAATGGAAGAAAGCAAAGTTGTGACATGGGCCAAAGTTTTCATTGTTTTTTCTTTAATGACCCCAAGATGAGAAGACTCTGAATTTGACTGGAGCAGCAGTAGGGGAAGTAAGAGATGAAATCTTTTAACTGTGGGCTGTTAATTCCTGTATGAGAGAGAAAAACTGAGATCCTTTCAACAATAGCCCCTCAAACTATTTTCCCCACAGGGTAAAAATGTACAGAGCTCCATATCCCTCCCCATGCAGTGAGAAAACAGTGGAGAATAATCTGGAAGAGATAATTTTACACTAGAGGTAATGGCTTTTGACTTTTTTCTCTGAAGACTGATGAAGCCATTTAAACAATGGTTGGATTATTTGTTACGGCTCTTGCAGACGCATGAAATCACCTTATGTTGATCCAAATCTCCTTGCTCACTCTGCTTGGCTTCAGAATGGAACAACTGCTCTTAGTCAAAGGTCTTTCTTGTTGGTAATGGAGCAGAACAACACGGGCACAGAAAACTAAGTGCCTACAGGGGGCAGTAGTAGTACAGACAGAAGATATTATATAAATACTAATAAAGACTAATAAAGACTAGACTATCCCTTTCTCCTTACCTTGTCTGATGTGATCTTCCTCTGTGGTGGATACTTTCAGGCATGACTTTACTTTCATGTTTTTCTGCCAAATCTTCTTTCACTGTCAACCATGTCTCTAGCTGTTGCTCTTCTTCTTCTTTTTTAATAATAATAATAATAATAATAATAATAATAATTTGTTTTATTTATATACCGCTATTCCAAAGATCATAGCGGTGAACAGCAAGTAAGCTAATTAGCAAGTAAGCTAATTTGCCCCCAACAGTCTGGGTACTCATTTTAGCGACCTCAGAAGGATGCAAGCCTAAGTTAAGCTTGGGCCCTTTTGCTGGTCTTGAACTCGCAACCTTGTGGTTTCGAGTGAATGGCTGCAGTACAGGCATTTGCCCACTGTGCCACCAGGGCTCCTATAGTAGATCCCAGAAGGGCTTCCTATAATAGATCCCATTTAAAAAAACACAACAGTCTGAAAAGAATTTATGCTTATTCCACCCATCGGTTTTCCATGCATATGCTACATTTTTAGTCCATTCTTCCTGAGAAGATTAAAGGGATTATAGTTGAGCTTTCTTGCATACTGACCATGTTCTCTACCATAAGGCTATGGCCCAGCTTGGAGGCCAAAGCTGACTTTTGCCAGTTTAAAGGTGAAGTAGCACTTGCAAGAGAAACCTAGAGTCTGATTGATTTGTAAGTCTCTTAATCCACAGATACCTACATCAAATATATCTACTCTGTCTTTGTAGGCACACACATTTTAATATATTTGCTTCAAAACCTTTTTTAAAAAATAAATCTTGCTATTCACACTTATAATTGTAGTGTATCTGAGTAAAAATTACTAGGCGATGAGAG
>NC_056522.1:163497727-163581336 GCF_019175285.1 Sceloporus undulatus | reverse complement strand
AGCATACCTCCAAAGAGACCCAAAGCAGCTTTATTTTGGCAGTCTGTAACAGGCCTATGTTTCATCAGGCATGTTCCTGCCATGTTTTTTTTTTTGGGGGGGGACTAGGATTCCTTGGTACCTGTGCATTTTAGTTTGCTTGCTTTTTCTATTGATATCAATATCTGTGGCTACATGATAAGCTAATATCTCCCTATAACTGAACTGAACTTATTAAAAAACCAGAAAGTATTTTCCATACCAAAAGGTATTGTTTTCCCATGTATCCTTCTTTAATGTTTTGTGCCAGTGTGATTGGAGGAGGGTTTAATTATGAAAAAGAAATTAGTAACATATAATCACTAAAAATCATTTTAAATAAACAGCTAGGTTCAAAATGGACCAAAGTGTCTTTCATTGATATTGAGGGACCTATTCTAAACTGTCTTTTGAAACTGAGTATCACTGGAACTGCATTTAGATCTGAGCTGAGAGGCCTTTCAGTACTCCTGCATCTTGAAATGCCTGGTGATGACAGCTGTGATGTCCACCAAGCTGTGCTCACTTGTCTTGCCAGGCTCCACACTCACACATTTTGGTTGGTTGTCAAGATATGCTACCACTTAGAAGTTGGGAAAATGACTAACACAACATGCCATAAACCTCTCCTTGTTCACTGCAAACATACATCGATGTGCCACAGATATCACTGGACATAATGGAAGAAAGCAAAGTTGTGACATGGGCCAAAGTTTTCATTGTTTTTTTCTTTAATGACCCCAAGATGAGAAGACTCTGAATTTGACTGGAGCAGCAGTAGGGGAAGTAAGAGATGAAATCTTTTAACTGTGGGCTGTTAATTCCTGGATGAGAGAGAAAAATTGAGATCCTTTCAACAATTGCCCCTCAAACTAGTTTCCCCACAGGGTAAAAATGTACAGAGCTCCGTATCCCTCCCCGTGCAGTGAGAAAACAGTGGAGAATTATCTGGAAGAGATAATTTCACTCTAGAGGTAATGGCTTTTGACTTTTTTTCTCTGAAGACTGATGAAGCCATTTAAACAATGGTTGGATTATTTGCTACGGCTCTTGCAGACGCATGAAATCACCTTATGTTGATCCAAATCTCCTTGCTCACTCTGCTTGGCTTCAGAATGGAACAACTGCTCTTAGTCAAAGGTCTTTCCTGTTGGAAATGGAGTAGAACAACACCAGCACAGAAAACTAAGTGCCTACAAGGGGCAGTAGTAGTACAGAGAGAAGATACTATATAAATATTAATAAATAATAATAAATACTAGACTGTCTCTTTCTCCTTCCTTTGTCTGATGTGATCTTCCTTCTGTGATGGATACTTTCAGGCATGACTTTACTTTCATGTTTTTCTGCCAAATCTTCTTTCACTGTCAACCATGTCTCTAGCTGTTGCTCTTCTTCTTTTTTAATCTCCAGAAGGGCTTCCTATAATAGATCCCATTTAAAAAACACAACAGTCTGAAAAGAGTTTATGCTTATTCCACCCATCGGTTTTCCATGCATATGCTACATTTTTAGTCCATTCTTCCTGAGAAGATTAAAGGGATTATAGTTGAGCTTTCTTGCATACTGACCGTGTTCTGTACCACAAGGCTATGGCCCAGCTTGGAGGCCAAAGCTGACTTTTGCCAGTTTAAAGGTGAAGTAGCACTTGCAAGAGAAACCTAGAGTCTGACTGATTTGTAAGTCTCTTAGGCCTGTTACAGACTGCCAAAATAAAGCTGCTTCAGGTCTCTTTGGAGGTATGCTATTTAAATGATGCATGGATCCTAAGAGTCCGGAGGTCGCGCCAAAGCCACACTCCATTCCTAAGCACTGGAGTGCAGCTTTGGTGCAGCTTACGGATTCTTAGGATGCATGCATCAGTTAAACAGCATACCCCCAAAGAGACCTGAAGCAGCTTTATTTTGGCAGTCTGTAACAGGCCTTAATCCGCAGATACCTACATCAAATATATCTGCTCTGTCTTTGTAGGCACACACATTTTAATATCTTTGTTTCAAAACCTTTTCTAAAAAATAAATCTTGCTCTTCATACTTATAATTGTAGTGTATCTGAGTAAAAATTACTAGGCGATGAGAGGATTTTTCACCAAATAGATAAGCCCATTGATCATGGATTTGCTGTCTTATGTCCACTGGGTAAAATCAGTCTTTTGTTCTGTGTCTGCTTAGAAGCTTTATTGTGCCCTTGCTAGTTTGGTGTTGATTTGTACATTTATCATTCAACTTACTAGGTTTCTCTGCAACCAATGCATGTTATTAATAATCCCAGAGAACCTGGGTCAGAAGTTGAATGTCTATTTTCCACTCTGCTGAATTTCAAGAAGAAATGTCAAGGCATGTGAGAAGCCAGGCCTGATTTCCAACATATGTCATTAAAAGTATATTGCATGTGTTGACATAAAAGGATGCCTTTCTCTTTTTTTCATGGGGATATAAAAGAGAGAGAGAGAGAGAGAGAGAGAGAGAGAGAGATGCAGACTGATAAATCAGAAAATGTCTCTTCTGTTTGAAGCTCAATAGTCTACGAGTAGGAAAGACAAGTTATGTCCTTCTGTTCTTCTCGAATGTTGTAGCTGATTTTTTAAAAAGGTACAAATAGCTCCAAAAAATCTAAGTCTTAGGCATTATTTGAAGCAGTGTTATCACTATGGAGAAATGTCATTCGCTAAGCTCCAAAGGTAGGGCTCTTCTTTTCTAAACCACCAGAAATGATACACTTTCAATGGCTCAGAATTCTTCTAACAGTTTTGTTCTGAGAGATTTTGAAGTTCTTTGAGGAATTTAATGGTTGTAGTTGTGATGCAAAATGGATTGACCCACACTTCTTGGATTAATATGAAGACTGGAAAGTAGCTACTCACCAGATTTCAGACCTCTTGTGATGTGATACAGTTCTTGGCAGTTTGAGCAGAACAAATACACATGTACATATATATGTTTCAGAGAAAATACATGTCTAAATATGTATTACATAAATGCATATGTCAATATAATATACAGTTGTTTATAATAGTTAATTCTGTCATTTAATGATATTTAGTTTTGTCATTTGAGGGTTTTCTTTAATAACAAATTAATGCAAAAATGGAATGAAATTGAGATTTAAAATGATGGTTTTTCTTTAAAAAATGAAACAGTTTGGAAACAATCATATTAATCATATTTCTCCTGTCCCTTTTTGAAGCCTACCTATCTAACACTTCATGTTTTTCTTTGCATTCTCCACTTTAATGGAAAACCTCAACTCTTTCAGAGTTCAGCAATTCCTGAACTCTGCAGTGTAAGAGATTTCTAGATGTACCCCACCTAAAACAAGGCTTCTGTGAGCCTAATGTACCAATCCTTAGACAAAGTTGCTTGCTGATCCTGTTCATTGATGCAGAGGTTGGAAGACAGTTTCTGTATGCTTTTGTATTGTATGGATGCACAGCCATGCTGAGTGGTCACTATTAGACCAGCTGCGGAAATTACAGTCCCAGAAATGAAGGTCTCGCTTTATGAAGACAAGCTAGGTCTAATAGAATTAGCCAGAGTGAGATGGGGTGAAAAAAGAGAGAAGGACTTTCCGTTTGGAGTGAGGAAATTTAAGCAGGTTAGGGATTACTGCTGTGTGCTTGCTTTCACATCCCTATAATACCTCCTCAATCACAGACATGGAAATAAGGAGATTATCTTACCAAAAAAACTCACTATATATCACCAGTGATCTCTCCTTCAGAAGAAAACTCACCTTATAAAATGCTTCCTACAATTTCCCACAGTTCGGTGTGTGCGCAGGCATGCAAAATAAATGTTTCCGATGCTGAGCATGATATATGTGTAAAGGGATCCTCAACTGTGCATCAGCTGTAACACAATAAATGTCTGGTGGTAGTTTCAATGACTAAATGCTTCTGTATTCAGAATAATTCCTTCCCTGTAAGAAACCTGACATAGCTAGTTCAGTTTCCTTGGTATCTAGATTCCTGTCTGAAGAAAGTATCCTCATAGTGGATGTGATGATAGTTGATTTAATGAATTCCTACCTACAGCATGAACTGGTATAGCCCAGACCCAAGGTTTGCTGCTTTGGGGAAAACAAAACTGTGATCAAAATGTAGGAAGTCATATGCTTGATTTTAGGGGAGGTGACAATGTCTCAAGTTGCAGCTGGTAGGCTAGAAGAGGTCATTGAGAATGTGATGAAAACAGTCAGAACTGCTATTTGCTTCTTATAGTTATCAAGGAATAATCAAGAATCCTCTAGAAATGCATTATGGCAGGGGGCATTATTATATATACAGTAACTGCACCAAAAATACTGGCCATATCCAGAGTATCCCCCATGCTCATGTCATACTGATACTTGAGCCTACCTGCCGAGGATGAAGCTTCAGGCTTCGTTACACAATCCAGGTGACAGGAGGTCAGGTTTTTTTTAGCACTTTCATAGGTCAGCTGGATGACTTCTACATTGCCTCACTGTATGGCTGCCAATTACAAACACCTGCCCACAATCCTGGGAGAAAAGGACTGGGCACTTCTTATCCCTCTGCTAACATTAGGAAAGGAGTATAAGTGCAAATATGATCCTTAGTTAAACAGAGAGACATACCTTTTCTTTCCTACCATAGGAAAAGCTTGGCTCCCTTCCTCTACGATTGGTTACTGTGAGGGCTGCAGTTTCTCTGATAGAGAATGCATTGCATCCCTTTGAAAAGCTATACAGCCTGTTTATGGCAATGGTGTGTGTCCTTGCCTCATGTCATAAAGGTTGTGCTCCAACCATATCTCATTATGGGTCTTCCTAACCCTCGCTAGATTTTCACACCACTTTGCCTTCTGAAGCTGAATGGGAACACATGGTCACCACTGTAAAGTTAGCCTCCCCAAGAATAGAGAGGAAAAGAACATTCAAAACTGGGAAATGTTAAAAACAAAAACAAAAAACTGTACACACACAACATGTTTCCTGAATATTGAGGGGCCCTGACAAGGGCTGACACAAATCTTTGAAGGCTGAGATTAATTCTGTGCAAAATTTGTATGTGGTATTTTTGTGTGGAAAAAGGACGTTCTGCACAGAAAATAATATTTCTTCACATAAATGATACTTTCTATCTAGAAAATGCTGTCTTTTGTGTTGCTTTCTGCTTTTAAAAATATCCATGTGTAAATTTTGCAAAGGATAATTCCCCCAACTGCAGCATTTTCTGCCGAGGAATAAATATTAACATCAATCGTCATATTAATTTATATCCCACTTCCCCCCACCAAAGAAAAATTGGGACGGAAAGTGGCACTTTGCTACAAAAAGGCAATACTAGGAGAGAACTGTGTTTTCTGCACAAAAATACCATGTAAAATACCATTCACCATGGAGTTCAAACTGGAGCTGTAAAGCAGAATTGTGCAGTTCTTTGGAGGGTGTAAAGAAAAGCCAAGTGTTTGTCCATACTACGGTTTCATTTATATTCTTTCTCTTCTGCTTTGTTTCCGTCGACTTTCACAGCAGCTTACAGTGCCTCTAGCAAGTAGCTTTTGGTATGGTTGGCAGGACACTTGTATAGATTAGCTTGGTGTTATGCACCTCTCAGTTTCCTATTGGCACTGTGCATAGTAATCAGTGCCACATACACGCTTCTTGTTGGCCTGCGGCCTCCTCTGATCCACATGGGCTCGCTGGCTTCCAGCTTCAAGTTCACAGTTCGTTTACACACAATTGCCTAGAGAAACAGACAGCCCTGATTATTTTTATTCTCCTTGAAAATTCTCTCATTTGGTATTGGCTTGGCATCTCATGGTGTAGAAAACACTTATTTGGGGTTTCTTGCCCTGAAGCGTACATGACATGGCAGAGAGCTGTAATAAGTGACACAGGCTGCATCTGTGCTGCAGAAATAATGCAGTTTGACAACACTTTAACTGTCACGACTCAGTTCTATGGAATCCTGGGGTTTGTGGTTTGTTATATTCCTCTGACAGGGAAGGTTAAATATCTCACTGTACTGCAACTCCTAGAATTTCAGAGCATTGAGCCATGGCAGTTAAGGTGTTACCAAACTGCATTATTTCTGCAGTACAGATGCAGCCACAGTGAAGCCATAGGAGTAAATTGTACAGGATTTGGCACCTTTTTGGTAAAAAGTAATCTAAAGATCACGCAGAAGATATATCATTTTTAGAATTGCCATTTCTGTCTGAAATTTTATTTCAAATTTGTTTGCTTGGTTGGTTGGTTTGGCAAAGAGGGCTACAGGTAATTGAGGAATGGACAAAAATGTCAAGCCAGGAACCATTGCCAGTATCTAGGAGGAATGGACAGTTAGACAAGTAAGACAGAGGGGTTTGTTCCCCTGAGTATGCTACAAGTGCTACCTCTGCTTTTTCAATCATGTCCTGTGACAGCCACAAAGCTTGCTCTTTTATTTTAAATGACAGCTGAGATACTTCAGCATACAAATGCATTTGGTGGATGTCACATTCCCAGAGGAATGGCCTGCTCATTTGGAACTGTAGGAGCTTCATTGCCTCACATCTCTTCTTCTATTTCTCGATATGGTCACCATATTCTTCTACCATTGGGCAAAGATTGAACACATTTGCCATGTTGTGATATATTTATGTCCAGCAGAAAACTGGATATGCTGTTTAAATAATTTTTGCAATGGTTAGAACATTCTTAATTGTTTTCCCTACATTTCTAAATAGGAAGGAAGATGTTTTCTAATTACTTTCACAACTAACTAAGCTATCTGTAAGACAGCAAGAGTTCCTCCAGCCATAAGCAACCTCAAATCCTCCTTTCTCTCTTTTTTAAAACCAAGAAAATAAATTAGCTTAGATCTCTCAACTAACGTGGATACATTAATTAATGTATCCTGCACCACCATTATACAATTAGAAATATTGCCGGTGTCCAAATGCATGGTTCTTACATCTGTTAGGAATGAAAAGGAACAAAAGAATTAATGGTGATGATAATTTAGACTGGCATACCAAGAAAGACAGCGAATGGCAGAATGATCCCTTGGCAACAAAAATGAGGCCAGAGATCATAACTGAGGACTGGGAATAATAAATGATGGGAACTTTTCTACCCTCCTTCTCCGTTCTTTCTTAAATTTATGCCATGACCTGATGAGTTGTACTGATTAGCACTGTGTATATTCTTTTCTTATGGAGACATTTTTCTAAGTAAGTTTTCAAGCATTTGTCACCTTTCATGGAGCCTCTGAATATAGCCACTGGGGAATGGCAGTGGTTCTGCCTGTGGCCTTCGCATTGGCATCTGGCTGGCTACTGTGAGAAGCTGGATGTTGGACTAAAGAGGCCTTTGATCTGATTTAGCTCCTATATTCTTATGATCTCATATCTGTATATCCCTACCCTCAGGTCAGCATTTGCCCCCCCAAAATTCCAAGTGCATCCTCTATCACAATGCCTCTCCTTCCAGTGTTGTTTGTTTAGTTGTTTCTCCTCTTTCTCCCAAGATTGATTTGCAAGCCACTTCATCCTTGGTTTTGGGACAAGGAGATGGACAAACTCAACATCCTGTTTCTTCCTGTGGTTGTTCTATAGACCAGGAAAGAATGACACCAAGATGGTGCCTAGGCTTTTCTGAGCAACACTGTAGGAGGTTAAGGATTCCCATCTTACCTTATCTGATATAATGTCCACTCAGTACTTCACATTTTCTCATATTTGTATCATACTGGTCAGACCTGATACCATCCTGGCACCAGGTTCAGTAACTCCAACTTTCTCCAAACTGTGAAAGAAAAGACTAGTTTAGAGTCTCTATGAGCCTTCAACTCATTTTTGATTTATGGCAACCCTAAGGTGAACCTATCATGAGATTTTCTGGGATTGAGAATGTGTGATTCACCAAGGTGGGGTTACCATGGCTGAGCAAGGAACTGAACCTTGATACCAAAGTCACAGTCCATTACATTACACTGGCTCTCTGTACAGTAAGCTGTAACCATCCATGGAGGCCAAGCCTCTGTTTTTGTTAATGGTGGCACATGTACACAATTATGGTAGTGGGCACATGTGTGCCACACTACCATTAAAATGAATGGGACTTAAGCATGTGCTGATTTTTGTATCCATGGAAAGGGGGGGGGTCCAGAATGGATCCCCCCATGAATACAGCAGTCCAACTGTATTATCTATTCTCTGCACAGTAAGCTCTATTGTTTATTCTATATTGTCTATATAAAACGTACAGTTATACAGTATCTAGACAATAACTACATTTTTCCCATTAACTGTTCTAGTACATATATTTGAGTAAATAGTTGCAAGAACTACGTGGAGAAACCTGGGACCCTCTGCACGTTTTATGGAATATTCAGCTTCTAGCATTTCTCCCTCTGGCAGATTTGTGCTCTGTTAGACTGGCTTTACAGACAGAATTAATCACTGGCTTGGAACATGAAATCATTATTGCTGTATTTGTATTGGCAGAACTTTAATATTTAAACCCTTCTGTCAATTCCGTGGAACCTTTGAGGGGGAAAAATATGGTGAGAGCACAAGGTGAGCACAACATGCTAACTTGCTAACTTGTATTTTCTTCTCTTTGCCATTCTTCATCATTTAATGATAAATTTAATGATAAATACTTACAAATCTTTCTTTCTTTTCTCTCTCTCACTCTTTGAGAAAGGAGCCTCAAGCCAGGTTCACCATCTTTTCTTGTTCTTAATGATGATGTTTCTGTATCCATAAGTTCCCCAGCTAAAAGGGAAGGTCTTTTAAAATTTTGCTGTTTTAGCAGGCTGACCATAAATTCTGAAAATTAAAGCTCATTTCCTTCTTTGAGTCACACTGCTGCTTATTAAGACAAAGTTTGAATTAAAGTTTATACCATTCCTAGTTTCACTTGAAAGGATATGATGAAGTCTGAGCATCAGTCTCATACATTTAAATAGACCTAAAGTGCATGGACATTTTATGACCTGCCTTCTTTCATCTTGTGTGAATGTGGAGATAGTGACGGGACTGTCTGAGTTCTCTGTCATAGATTGTTAGACTGATTTAGCTTGCAAGTATGGATACTTCAGAAGGGTTATTTATGTTAGCAGCATCACAGTCACGTGGTTGACTGCATTGCCAACTGGGCAATCTGGGCAGACAAAAGAAACTACACAAAGTAGAAAACGTGGACTATAATTCAAAGTAGTGATACTTGCATGCTTGGAATCAATTACAAACTACTGCTTGATGATTAAATAGATTAATACACCCAGTACTATCTGGAGTAAGCTAAAAGGCCAGAATCTGTTCGATAAATTAAAAGCTTGGAGCAGGAGGGATTCTTACTCAACCCAACTGTATACCATACTCAGGCAGAGAGGATGAACACTTTGAAGAGTTGTGCAGGAGCTGGCTGAGATCATAGATCAGACCATAGCTTCACCCACATATTTCCAAGTCGTCTTTCCCCGTCAGCTATCAAACCCCCAAAGGTGCTGGTAATGCTTGCCAGTGAGGAGGGGAGGGGAGGCTATTCAAACCATAAAGTAAGCAGAATCAGCTGAGGGGGAGAAATGAGGGTGTTCTCCCAAATAGAATGCACCTTCCTTTTCATTTCCCTGGGAGTCAAGAGCAGCCATAGTCAGATTGTCTCCCTCTACACTCACTTTTCACTGGTAAGCAGCAGCAGTTCAGTCCAGGTCATGACAACCAACTGTGTGTGTGTGTGGGGGGGAGTTTGGGGATGGAGCATAAGAGCAAGAGAATAGCTCCCTGCACCCCATCCAAGAAGGGTCATGCATGAATGTAAGCAGCACTTATATGCACACATGTCACTAACAGGATGAGCACCACTGCCTCTCAAGCCCTAGTGAGTTGACTTCAGCATCATGATGCTGTCTGCATACACGTGTGCATGTGTCATTTCCAGCCCTTGGCACAGCAGGAGAGTTCTGGGATGGACACACCCCTTACTTAGCTGCAAAGCAGAAAAATCAGAGAATGGACTGTTGTAATCTTTTATAGGGACTTGATTCCCAAAAACAAAGCAAAGAGATCTTACTTGGCTTCATTGGCATACGTACCTGTCATAACAACTAAATATTTCTCCAGATCTGACAGTATTGGATCGTCCCAAATGAATCAATGAAACTTGCCAACATAGAATATGTTGGACTCATAGGAACAGTGACAGACTTGGGGCCCATTCACCCTACAGTATTACTTCACCAGACTACAAATCCCAAGATTACAAAAGACACAGTAATGGTAGTTAAAGTGGAATAATAGTGCAGCGTGAAAGTGGCCTTGATCCAAAAGAAAGAGATTTTATGGTTACAATGCAGAACTTTTGTTGCTGTCACTTTTCCACTTGTATTTCATTTGGTGTAAGGCAAAGTGTCTAAGCTTTTTGTTTGCCTCACACTGTAACAGCAAAACAAGCAACATGCAGACCTATAAGATATGACTATAGCAACATAATTTTCCCCACTACGTAGACTCTGTACCATCTTTGCCTGATAAATAAGCCAGTAATTTTGTGCTGACTTCTGACTGGTCCAATAAGTGTATCATCAATGAGTCTTTAGGAGTTTGGACTTATATGCACATGTTCTGATGGGTAGAGAAACATGTAGGAGTCATGCAATTTGTTGAAACATGTGCTTCCTGAGCAGAGAGAGAATTCCTTTGAAAACACTTTAAAAAGGTAAAGGTTTTCCCTCTGACAAGATTATTAAATCATGTCTAACTGTAGGGGGCGGTGCTCATCTCCATTACTAAGCTGAAAGGCCAGTGCTGTCAAAGACAACTATGTGATCATGTGGCCAGCATGGCTGCACAGAATGCGGTTACCTTCCTACTGAATTGGTGCGTATTTACCTATTTGCACTTTTACATGCTTTCAAACTCCTAGGTTGGCAAAAACTGGGACTAGTGATGGGAGCTCACTTCATCTTTCTAAGCATGTATCACTCAAGAAAATGGACAAAAATACCAAAAGAGACCAAACTCAAACCTACAAAATGCATCTGAGACTACAGTCCTTTATTCCCTTACCTCATAGTAGATCTGTATCTGAATTAACATGTATAGAATTGCACTTCTTACAGTTATTGAATTGCACTATAGTGACTTTACAAAAAACTGGTCAGGACAATAGAGAGAAGACAATGGCAGTAGTTAGTGGATTTTAATATTGACAGATATCTCTTGGGGACCTCTTTAAAGCTGGCTGGCATCGAGGACCATATTGTGTAATTAGCACTGCTCAGAATGCTGGCATTTGTACAAAGGCAAATGTGAATTGACCAGTCAGTATCCAAGTGTCATTATTAAGCTTTCTCTTTATTGTAAGGAGCTTTGGGGTGGGTCACAAACTGCAATAAGTTGCAGTGATATTTTGTTTTATGTTATTTTATTGTTCCTCAAGGGACTATTTTACTGCTAAACTACATTGGTATATCTTTTTAAATATTTAGCAGAAGGTCATATTTGTTCTATGCGGCCTTGGGTTTTGTGGTTGAGACGGACGAGTTTTCCTCATGTCATTTTCCTCTTCCTCTTACCCACAGCACCTTTGACCTTCTGTTGTGATCATCATTGTGTATATGTGCATACATTACAGCGTTACAGTTGTCGGTTTTGTAAAGCGAGCTGTGCTCCAGTGATGAAATCTGCCTGAAGCATCACCTATCTTATGAGTTTTCTTTTTCTTTCTTTCTTTTTTTTTCTAATTAGTTTACTTCATTTTACAGCCTAGGAGGGGAAAAGACTCGCAATGATTAAAGATGTTGTGCTGGGGTGTTTTGTATTTCTCATTTCTCCTTATCAATAACTCCCCACAAGGTTGTGGCAGTATGTCCACCCAATGAAAAATTAATAGCCACAGGCTCCTTGTTACTGGGAGAACCTTATGATGTCCTGACAAGGGAGCTACATCCAAACTACTTTGCATTAAAATTGCTAGGCACTCTTACTGCTCTGGGAGGTTATTTTACCCCACTGTTGATCAAGAAGGAAGGGAATTGTGCCATTTCTGTCACTAATTTAAGAAGTGAGTTGAGCTTTTTTAAAACTAGAAAGTGTCTTTGCATGTTATTATCAGTTCTAACTTTGTAAGGAATGAGATAACAGTGTTTAATAAGTAATAAAAATAATAAAACTTTCATTTATAGCCTGCCCCTCTGTCAGACAATTGGAACGGCTTACAGATTAAAACATCATACAGAATCCCAGTATCTCCATTTCTCTCCCTTGCCTAAAAGAACAATTAAACATTAAGATATCAGTTAAAATCATCCAATTAAAATGGCAGTGTGCGATTGGTTATAGGGGCGGGTTACAGATGGGCAAAAAGGGATGTACTCATGACGTCATGAAGGTAGAGCCTTCAGATGGGCCTTACCTGAAAGCCATCATGAACACGCCCCCCGAACGCCCCAAGCGGGAAGAAGCGGCATTAAAAAGGTGCTGCTTTTTTCCGCTTCTTTTCTGTTTGATACGTACCTGCGCAGCTCCGTCTGTAAGCTGCTGCACCGATACGTCAGAATTGCTACGCCGCAAATATAAGTTGCCGGTTTAAAAGCTCCGTGTCAGCTGCGTCCCATAATGGGTCGGGGTCCCGGGACATGCGTGGTTTGCAGCCAAGCTTTAATTGCAACGTCCGCTGCCATGGAGCTGTGGAAGCTGAGGCACAGCTGCGGCGCATTTTAAGCCTCGTAACCCTAACCCTAGAGCCACTTGTGCGCATGCGTTGCTAGAACCGCGGGAAGTTGTAACTTTTGCCGGCGGATGTTTTGGGTGTAGAAAGTGATAAGGGAAAGTTTGGGATTTAAAGTGACCCCCTACACACATTCCTGCGCCATTCTCACCTGGGAACGGGCACAGTTTGGCTGCTCCTGGCACAGCTGTGTGGCGGCTCCCCTTTGCCACCAGGCAGGATGGCTCAGCCATCCACCAGCACCCCGAAAAAAGGCAGGGGGACGTCTTGGTCTCATATTGAGACGGCTGACCTCATAGCTATATGGTCCCAGAAACTGGAGTAACTGCAGAAACTGGAGCAGTCCTACCTGAATGCTGACACATATCGAGAAGGGGAAGAAGCCATGAGAGCTGCTGCACCGGTACACCAGAATTGCTACGCCGCTACTTTAAGTTGCCCATTTAAAAGCTCCGTCGCATAGTGAGTTGGGGTCTTGGAACATGCGCACTTTGCAGTCAGGCTTTAATTGCAACGTCCGCTGCCATGCAGCTGTGGAAGCTGAGGCACATTTTAAGCCTCGTAACCCTAACCCTAACCCTAACCCTAACCCTAACCCTAACCCTAGAGCAACATGTACGCATGCGCTGCTTGGAAAGTTTGGACTTTAAAGTGCACCCCTACACACATTCCTCTGCCATTTTCACCTAACAATAAAAAACGCTAAAACTGTAAATATTGACATATGTACAAAGGAGGTGAGGGGAGATGGCAGGGGGACAGCAGTGGCAGCGGAGACAGCTGTGGCTACGCATTGCAGATTCAGCAGGAGCGCGGGGACCAAAGGAGAGGAGGCATCTATGATGCTGCTGACACTGGCAAAGTGCAAGCGGACAAGGATGCCAACACCAGCTGATCACCAGCTGGCAGGAGACCACCATTGTTTTAAAGGGGCTTGGGCACTTTAAATGTGCCCATAGGCTTTCTGCCGCCGCTGCTTAGCCCTGCGCAGCTGCGCATTTGCCAGCTGGCAAAGGAAAAAAAAAGAGACCCCGGAGCTTGAATGTGCCCAAGACCTTTTGATGCCCTCTAAACTTGCCCCCAAAGGCAAAGGGCAACTAGAGAGGGCCTGGGATCAAGGGGCAGGGAGCACAGACAAGGCACTAGGTCCCATGATGTCCCATAAAGACATCATTTCGCCTCCCAGGGCATGTGTTCCCTCCCAGCCCTATCTACTCTATTCTACCCTTCCTGTTCTCTCCTCCCACCATGCCTGGCTCACTGGTCCCCAAACCAGCAATCTCCAAACTCTGTCCTCCCAGGCGTTTGGACTTAATCTCCCAGAATCCCCAGCCACCTTGCCCTGTGGTCTGGGATTCTGGGAGATGAAGTCCAAACGCCTGGAAGGACAGAGTTTGGACATTGCTATCTCACACCACTCCTGCCTAGCTTTAAAGTCACAGGGAAAAAGTTTAAAGGGGCTTGGGTGCTTTAAATGCGCAGACAGGCTTTCTGCCGCCGCTGCTTAGCGCTGCAGCTGCGAAGCTGCGCACTTCTCATGCGGCAAAAGAAAAAAAAGCCGCGGTTTGGGCCGCCCGTGAGGAAGCTGCCTCTCTTTTTGCAGCGTCCTCCGAGGCGGCGGTTTGGAAACTCCGGGTCCGAAACGGACCCAGGTGAGGCGTCTTCATTGCCCCCGGTGTGGAAGCTCCAACACCTGAAGCACGCCCCCGGGGCGGGCCGTCTGGAGGCTCCGCATTCAGCTGAATACACCTCCAAGACGTCTTCTCCTGCCCGTCTGTAACCCGCCAGAGTGTTTGAAGGATAGTCGTATTCAGTGTGAGACCGAATTTACTATTCAGAAAAGGCCTGCCGGAAGAGATCTGCCTTGACAGCCTTTTTGAAGCTGTTTAAGCTAGTAATAATTTCTATTCATGGCATACATGGTCACTAATGTGAAAACTGGAGAGGGCTCTTGTGCCTTTAATGAGCATTTAGAAGAGGGAATTTCACAAGGTGTGGCTTGATACACAATCAAGTAACAAACAATAATGGCTAAAATTTCCTTTTCTACATAACCATTAAAGGGACAGATAACCCTAATGCATATGGGAAGAAACAGGGAGTTACCATCAGTGTTTATAACTTTTATTTTCCAGGTTAGATAAATGATATTTAAAATGTATAGCATACAACAGGTATGTACACATAATAAATGAAATAGAATAAAAAATCTGGAATTTTTAACTTAATATTTTCTGATAAATCTTAACCCTATCAGAAAGTGTGGTGAAAAATTGTAATTTATTATGCCTCTAAAATATCCTTTGTATAATGTATAATGGATAAGGCAGTGCAATTGCATGCTCAGAAAAGGGACCAATTTCATTTGCCACCGTTGTGATTTGGAAGCAGTGTAACTGCAGCTGACAGTAACTGGGAGTCATTATTTACCAGTTCTGTACAGTACTGAGGTGCAAATGTGTTAAGAAATGAAGGAGTTAGTGAACAAAGAAGTGAGGCTGCAAGTTACTGTTACAAGTGACAATTCAGGTTTGAAGGTGTGATTGAAACATGATAAACTCTGCCCTTTTTAAACTTCTGCATTTTCCTCAGCCAGCCATAGTTTAATGCTTGCATCCTATGTTGCAAAACAGAAAGAGAAATAATAAGAACTCCTTTCTTAATGGGAATTGCTTAGTATTGCAACTGGTTTGAGTGCAGGACTGGGACTTGGAATGACCAGGGTTTGAATCCACACTCATGGTTTGAATCCACTGGCTGGACCTTGGGCAAGTCATACTGCCTCAGCCAAAGAGGAAGACAATGGCAAACCTTCTCTAAACATATTTATGATGGGGTTCATATTGCAGAGTTGACTTGAAGGCACATAACAACAACACATTTCTGTTGCTCTATATTTTGGGGGTGGGGGTGGGCCAAGAGGCCATGTTCTAGAAGTGTTTATTCCTGATGTTTCACCAGCAGCTGTGGCTGGCATCTTCAGATAATATTGGCTGAGTACAGCATTTGCTGGATTTTCTTGGACTGATTGTAGACCATTTGAAGGTTGTGTTTCCTCACCAAGAAAGACCGGAGAGACCCTCTCATGGCCATAGGAGTTTACCACATACCATGCAGCTGCAGACAAGTCTACACAGTGTTCAAACATGATTCAAAGAACACAACAGACACTGCAGACTGGTCCAGAAAGATCAGCAGTAGCTGAACATGTTATAAACCAACCTGGGCATAAAATGCTGTTTGAAAACACTTAAATTTTGGACCATGCCAACAACTATCAGGTCAGAATGCACAGGGAAGCCATTGAAATCCATAAATATCTGGACAATTTCAAGAAGGAAAGAAGAAACTCTCAACGTAAGCAAAGTCTGGCTACCAGTCCTGGAAAACACCAAAATCAAGACCCAGCAAATGCAAATGAAAACCACTCAGGGTGAGTGGGGTTTCCCAGCAGACAATGTAATTAAATAAAACACCCTGAGGCCTTGCCATTCAGCCACAGAACAATACACAGATTAACATGCAAATAGCTTCCTCTCAACCAACAGTATATATACCCCACTCTCTTCCATGGCAATATTCTCTGAAGATGCCAGCCATAGCTGCTGGAGAAGCAACAGGAATAAACTCTTCTAGAACATGGCCTCATAGCCTGAAAAACCCACAAAAAATACTATGGATGCCAGCTGTGAAAGCCTTTGACTTCTGTTGCTCTGTTGGTTACATTATTCTTCTGTTGAGGAAAGGTTGGTGTGATCCTACATCTATGTTTTATGCCACGTATTTGAACAATTGTGTTGAAAAGCAGGACACATACAAATATAGGAGAGACTAATGAGGTAGGGGATTTAAATAATTGAAAAGAAGGATTACTATGACTCCTGATCTTTCCCCCCTTATTTCCCCCTCCAGTTTATTGCTATTTTGGAGGAACGACAAACTATTTTTGCAACATGTAATCCTGGCAATTATTTAAGAGCCACATACACTAATGTGCATGATATCCTGGATCATTTAATGCATGTTACTGATCTGTTGCACCTTTGGATGTATGTGCCGATTTAGTAGTAGCACCGTTATAATGCCTATAAAATAATTTTATGTTGTTAATACTTATTTGTACAAACTCACACTGAGTTTATGTGGCAACTGAAACCTTCAGAAGATTTAGAAAAGCATCACATCCATAAATCACTATATTTAAGACTATGACAGGAAATAACATCTCTCACTCTATTTGGATAATGGGCTGAGTAGATGTCAACCAGCCTCATGTAGCTTTAGACTATGACTTTGGAGACCAGGATTTGACTCCCGTCTCAGCCATTGAAACCCACTGGGTGACCTTGAGCAAGTCACATTCTCTCAGCTTTGGAGGAAAACAAAGGAAAACCTCTCTGAATTAATTTTGCAATAAATAAATAGATAAATCCCTGAATAGTGTTACCATAAGTTGGAAATGGCTTGAAGGCACAGAACAACAAAGTTTTAATCCAACTAATTTAGCAGATCTACAAACACTGGTACCTCAATAAGCTTTTATGATGTGTGATGTGGCTTTTTAAAGAGTTAAAGTTAGTAAACAGCTAGCAGATTATTCCCTGACCTTGAGGATGAAAGGCTGTAGTCTAGTTCTCACTTGGGTGATAAGCCTGAATCTGGAGTGATTCTGGCTGATTTGCCCTTATCTGGAATTCCAAAATCTGAACCATTTTTTTTTCATGGATGGCTGAGATAGTAACACCTTTGCTTTTCGATAGTTCTGTGTGCACAAACTTTGATTCATTGACAAAAATTACAAAAAATATGTGTATAAGGAATATATGAACTATAAATGGATTTTGTGTTTAGACTTGGGTCGCATCTCCAAGATATCTCATTATGTATGTATATACCAATGCTGGAATTCCAAAATCCAAAACCAAGGGCAAAAACAAAATCCAAAACACCTCTGGCTCCAAGTATTTTGATAAGGGAGACTCAACCTGTACCACTTTACTTTTAAAGAAGTAGTTTGCTTGTCTAAATAGTATTCCTTACAAAATAATTTCATACAGAGATATAACTGACAAGTCAGGTAGATGGTTAGCCTAGAGGTCTTCTTCCCAACATCTTCTTCCTAGGATAAAGAGCTTGGGAAAGTTATTATTTTGGAATACAGCTCCCTGATCCTGAGTTGTAAGGATTCAGGATCCACTTCTTCCCATCCTCCTTTTCTAAATGGAGTATCACTGAATTATGACAGCAAAAGCTGTAATCTCAAATGGAATAGTAAAGACATTGCCTTTATCACTTCAGTGAGGCCATAGACATGTTTTGCTGTGATGATGAAGGGGAAGAGAATAGAGAAGGTACTGGGTGTGGGCATGGCAGTGTAGGTATAGAGATAATCTTATCAACATGAATGTTTATCATTCTTGGCAATTGGGGCTGTTTTGGTGCATATAGTCAACCTGCCAAGAAAGTGCCACCATTTGTGTGAGTTCTCTCCTCCAGCATGAATATGAGATAAGAAGCATTTGTTTGTAAAAGCTTTTTAAATCTTTTTAATTGTATTTTAGTCTTTTAACTGGAGGCTGAATTGTTTTAATACTGCAAATAGTTTAATTCTGTTTTAACGTTAACCCTTTGTGTGTTTTTCAGTGTATCGTTCTTTTAAATTGTGAGCTGCTTTAGTTCCAATTTTTTTGAGGAAAGCATTATTATTATTATTATTATTATTAATATTATTATTATTTCTGGGGGGAAAATCTGCATAAAACTACTATTACTCCTTTTGAGGCAAAGCACAAACACACACACATTCACATACATGGCAAACACACACAAAGGGGCTGCTTGACTGATGGGAGGAATATCCTCCTGCAAAAAGCTTGTCCAACATTTCTGTTTTGTAAAAGTCTCTGTAGCAAGGCAGCAGCCATCCTAGTTTACACAAAATTGCTCTCTCAATTTGTACAAAAATCACTCTTACAAAAACAAAACCCTTGTTGAGAGCACTAGAAAATATTTCAGCCTTGTGCAAGTGAGGCCAAAAAAATAGGATTTTGACAAGTGATGATTACATTGCTAGTATGTTGTACTGTCTTTGTTCTATGAAGTAACTTAGATCACTGATCTTGAAAGGTATCCAAGGAATGGGTTGAAAAAAAATAAGCCCAAGATACAATACTCAGCCAATACACCACTTGACACAGAATGTAGGCATGCATATGTCACAAAATGCTCATACAAACAGCAGTCACTGTCTTATAAAGCTCTTCTTAAAGAGGTATTTTTACAAGGCATCCCATTATTAAACTCATATTCTGATGTTTTGTGCAGTACAGGCAGTGGCATCATGAGGGAGTGCCGGGTGTGTGGACCACACTGTGTGACACCCTTCTCACCTGGTTGCCCTCCTTACCCGTTGGAGCAGGAGGGATGAATGTGTACCATTTCCAACTTCTCTGTTGCTGGGCTTCTCCCAGGGCTTTCTCCCTGATGGAGCAGCAGGAAGGGGTCAACATGCCTCCTGATGTTTCAATTGTCTGGCCAGACTGGGGTGGCTGGGGAGCTTATCACTGGACACTCAGTTCAGCTTATTTCAAAAAACCATTTTATTCAAAACTAGTTTTATAAGACAATGATATTTTGGCTAAATGCACACTGTATACCAGGCTCAGGGTGGAGGGCGACCATGGAGCCTGACTGCTAACTCAGTCAGTTGGCTTTTAGGGATGATCCTTCATTACATTTTCCTGCTGATCCATCCATCACTCATGTCAAGATGGTTAATTCTTCTGTCTGCATTAAGGGTGAGAAGAGATTTAACTGAACGCAATCAGCTTGATAAACAGCACTGTTTTCACACTTTGCAAGACTTGTGTGAAAATGAACACCTTGCCTGGGTCCCATCTTTGCTAGGCTTATAGGGTGTTTCCAAGACATAAAGCACACACAAAATAATACAGTATGCATTTTTTAAAAAAAGTGCATTTCATTGGAAGGAACTGGCAAAACCACCTCTGAGTATTCCTTGACTAAGAAAACCTTATGAAATGCATGTGGTTGCCATAAGTCAACAGGCTACTTGAAGGCACATATATACACATAGGAAGCAAAAATATACAGCAACGTGTTTTAACCAATGGCAGAAAGTTGCACCAGTTAGTTGAACTGTGCAAATCAATGTACAAACCTAGAAAATGTGTAAGAAAATGTGCACAAATTTAAGTATGAGTCACAACCTGATAGGGGGGAAAAAGGGTAGGAAGAAAATGCAGGTGGAATTCATAGAAATGAAACAAAATAAAGACTGAGAGATTTTCACATCCCCACTGTGCATACTTCAAAAAGAAAGTAATATTGTACAAAGCATAAAAATAGCTTCTCGTTGGGTGTTTCCAGATGGGCAGCTCCTGGAGCAATCAAATAATTGCTCTTCTGCTGTGAGCAAAAAGTGGAACTGAATCCAACTTTCAGACATACTGTGCTTTGTCCGCCTTCCCTATGCATTATGTTCCATCCACACTAGCTGCATGATAGCCATGTGGGTGAGAAGATAGACTGGACCTTAGAAGCCATTAAACATTGCTCTTCTTTAAAAATAAAATAAAATAAAAATATTTAATTTGTGCTGCAATGTAATTTTCCATTTATTATGAAATGTAAAAAGAATTTTAAAATAAGTGTCTTTTTATAGGATTATAACTGAGAGGAGCATATTAGTAAAACAGAGGTAAACTGAAAGGTGTTCTTTTTTTCTTCCAAAGTGCTACACTGCTCATCTGTTAGCAAATGTTCCAGATTGAGACTATGGAATAGAAGAAAAGTTTTGTAATGCTTTGCCTTCACAGTGCCCAAGATCTGTATGCCCCCTCTCATAATTATTTGCCCATATCTAATGTTGTTGCTGCTGCTGCTACAGCTGCTGTGTGCCTTCGAAATATTTTCACCTTATAATAACAGTGAGGTGGGCCTACCATTGAGTTTTCTTGCAAGATTTGATCAGAGAGGGTTTGCTATTGCCTTCCCCTGAGGCTGAAAGAGTGTGATTCACTTAGGGTCACCAACTACATTTCCATGGCTGCATGCAGATTCAGACCCTGGTCTCCTGTAAACTAGTCCAACATTCAGACCACTACAGTGCACTGGCTCTCTTGCCTTATGATGTAGGAATATCAGTTAGGTTCATAAGAATTCTGGATTAGTTTACACTGAGTTGGAAACTATCCATTACTGGAAAATTCCAGCTTCAAAATATTATTCTTAGACTACAGTTTCAGGATCCCCTAGCCAGCATGGGAGTCTGGAATTATAATCAAAAAGTGACATTTCCAAGCTCTAGAAAAAGCTTGTAGACAACAATAATATAGTGTTTTCTGTGGGTTTGCTGGTTATGTGGCCATATTTTGGAAGAATTTATTCCTGACGTTTCGCCTGCATCTGTGGCTGGCATCTTCAGAGGCTGGCACCCTCTGAAGATGCCAGCCACAGATGCAGGTGAAATGTCAGGAATAAATTCTTCCAGAACACAACGACATAGCCCAGAAACCCCACAGAAAACTATGGATGCCAGCCATGAAAGCCTTCAACTTCACAATAATATAGTGATTTATTTCATTAACACACAATAGAGGCTGCAGAAGCATTTAAATATTATTTTGAGAGCATAGAAAACCAGCATTAGCATACCTTATAAACTCATACATAAGTCAACCTCATGTACAAGTCAAAACCAGGTTGGGAACCAAAATTAAGATCCATTTGAGAGTAAAACCTGGGATCATGTAACAAAGGATGGAAAAGATGAAGTAAAGGGAAATGATGCCAAAGAATTTACAAAATCCCAGCAGGCATAACTGTTTCTGCTCACCCTAAAGACTGGATGGATGAGGAGGGAACTGTGGTAAATGGTTGCGGTGAGATGTGTGGGGAAGGCAACCAAGCACAGGTGTGACTAAGAAAGCACATATATGTCAAAAAGAATGGGTTAAAATGCAGTCTTAACTCTTTTCAATAAAGGATCCATCCCCTTCTCTTTATATAGAGGTAAAAATCAAGATCTTAGTCCATCTTTGGAGAACATAAAAGAATCACTGATCCCTTCTTCTCTCACACACACCCCTTTGAAAAGAAGTATCAAAGCCACCACCACCACCGTTTTCTCACCCAGTCATTCCAAACAGCCAGATGTGGTAGAGGTAGTCAGTGTTTTTATTTTAGGTACTCCCAGGTTGGATGAAGCTCCAACCTTTTACCAGAAAAGTTAAGGTATAGTACTTACATTGCCCCATGGATAAGTCCATGCAGGCTTTTTAGGTCAATTTTTTGACTAAAATTTCTAGACTTATATGTAGGTATCTACATTTTAGAAAGTGCAAACAAATTCTAAGTAACATAGTTCTTTGTGTCTTTCATTCTTGAAGCAGTGTTTATGTAAGTAATAGTAGCATCTCTGTCCACTGTCTTACAATCTATACCTAGACAGTTCACTGTCTTATAATCTAAACATAGACATATACATGTGCAAACATGTTCACATATACAGTGAATGCACAAGCTCGGCTACTGTCCAGTACCCTGTGTAACCCTTAAAATGGTGCTGATATATGAATACGTACTGATATTCTGGAAAAGCAATTCAAAGCAAACAGATTTTACGCAACATTTATAGGTCAGTAGCAAGACCTGTGCGTTCACTCACCCCAAACGTGTTGTCTAAAAAAATATTATGGCCTAGTGGTAACCTAAGTGGTAATAACCTTCATGGCAGACTGCAGACATTCGGGAAGATGCAGAATGATTCCATCACATGATCTTCCACTTGCAATTAGAATTGGTACCACAGAGATAGAGGTTTAACACTTAAGTGAGAACTAGAGATATATATTGGCATATAGTGTCCATAGGATTCAGTCTGAACTCTCAAGTATATCTGTAGCATTTTCTAGTAGGTAGATAGTCAGTTGACATCCTTTTTTCCCCAGTACTTCTCCTGTTCAGTCCCCTGTAAAATGAATGAGGAGGGTAACGTGTCACTTGTTTGTTTTTTAAAAGGTATCTGAAGCAAACGTTTTTGTAGAACAATTTTTATTCAAATGTAATGATTGATAGGCACAGGAATCTGAACTTTGCATAGATAGGAACATTCAGAAATGGAACAGGCATCTCATTTGATATTAATGCATAATTTTTGTTCAGGTTTTGTTCAGGACTGTTTGTACCATTCGTGTTAGTCATGACATAGGTGTTTAATAAATATTGAATAAAATCAGGAAAAATGTGAATCTGATGAAGTTTGCAGGCAATTAGAACAATTTATTTCACTATTAACTTGACAGGCTCTAAATGGAAATCAGCTATGGATGAAAATGCAGTTTTATTGCTTTGTATTCAGGCTGCTGTGTAATTAAATAATGAAATAGAAAGGCATCCATGACTGCTTTTTCTAACAAGGCAACCATCCATCACATAATCTTCTGCTGTGTGGAGGGGGGGGGGGAAGAGAATGAGAGAGAATGTGAGAGAATGTGTTTTTATATTACGACTCTACCATATTTCCTACATGAATAAGAATGTATGCAGGTGTTGTCTTGAAAATGCCAGTTGGAATTTTTCCCTTGTGTTTGCACCCTTTAAGCACTAGAATCACCCACTCAGGCAAAGAGACAGTTACACATATGTATGAGGCAATTAAAGGGTCATTTTATTAACTATTCACAGAAAAAGTTTGGGGAGTGGAGAAAGAATAGGAAAAGGAGGAGGGATCAAGACCTTTAAATCTTGCATCCTGCACCCCCCCCCCGGGGGTCCTACTCCACATTTTGAGAACCATTGATTTAACCTGAATTGGCAGTAGTGCTGCAACCAGTGCCAGCTTTGTATGGTTTAGGACATGTGTCTGTGACCCTAAAGGCCTAGCTAGGCCACTAACCACTACAGAAGAGCCAAAACAAAATGTGTACCCCAAATTATGGCCACAGCAAAGCAATGTCTCAACTGCATCCAAGTTCCTGGAAGCCCTGGAGCTGGAGCAGCATCAACATCAGGAGAGAGTCCATGCTCTGTCACCTGAAAAGAGCACAGCCTCCGATAGCAAAAATTCTGCCCTGTCAGGTGAGGAAAAACAGTTGTGCACTTCACAACAACTAATTGCAAAAGGGGAAGGCAAGAGGCTCAGAGCTCATTTAAAACCCTCTTGGTTTGATCCCCCCATCCAGTATTGTGATGCTCAATGTCATGACACTTTTAAGAGGCCCAATGGCACCTTCCTCTGCAGTCACCACTGTGGGTGATTCAGAGCAAAGAGCCAGATAATATGTGAAACAATGCCTTTCACCATCTGCCACCCCCCTTCCAGACCGTAGTGAGTTCTTTTTTAAAATCCCACATTGAGGGGAACATGCTTGTGCAGATCATTTTCACATTGTTCATGGCTCAGCAGAAGACCAAGGATGGTGCAGGTTTTAATATTATTAGAGAAGCCATAAAATTGAAATTTCACAGCAAGAGGGATGTTGAGGATTGAGTACATATGAGAAGGAAGTGGAGCCTTGAGCTGCAACTGCACTGTGGAAATAATGTAGTTTGACACCACTTTAACAGCTATGGCTCAGTGCTATGGGATCCTCTGATTTGCACTGTGTTGTGGTACAAGAGATCTCTGACAGAGGCTAAATATCTCACAGAACGACAAATCCCAGGTTTCCAAAGCACCGAACCATGGCAGTTAAAGCATTGTCAGACTGCATTATTTCTGCAGTGCAGATAAATCCTTTATCTCTGAAATCAAACCTTCAAAACTTCTCTGACATGCCTGTGTCTGGTCTTTGTTTTACTAATGCATGCAAGTCTTTTGCCCATGTATTCAAAAACTGGAGTGACTGAAACCTTTTCTTCACAAAAAGCTACTTTATTTGCCATTTCACACATTATACTTTACTTAGATGGAAGTAAACCCTGTATAGATTCTGCAAGCCTATGAATAATAATGCCTTCATGGTACATTCATTGAAAATTCTCCATGGGTGTTTCTACCTATGCCAACTGCCAAAGCTAATATTAAATAACTTGGAGGGAGCTCATTTTTGTTTTCTTTTAAATCCCTTAAGATTAGGTAGTTATTTCAATCTCTGGACTCATTTGGAATACCTTAATTCACCACATACTGCCTGTGTTCATTGGTAATATCTGTTTCTGACAACCTATTGAAAAAATCCTGATTGTTTTTTTAAGAAACTATGGTATGATTACTGATATACATTCTGACTGAAAGAAAAAACTTAATAAGGAAGTACTTATAAAAAGACACGATTTTCATGTTTATTCAACAGGGGTCTAGTGGCACATTTTATCACTGCGGTGATTATAGTGATGTTTTCTAGCTATCAAAATCAGAGCTATTTCATTTTGACTCTTCATTCATATTCAGATGTGTTGTGTTTTTCACCACCAGTCTTAATTATCATGTACAACAGATCCATAATTCCTAACTTGAAATGTATGGCAACTTGAGTGTGACCCATGGCTATAAATGTTTAAGGTCCTGCGGGTGATATGGTGTGTTGATCATCAAACTGCCGACCCTTGTCAAGTAAAGTATTCAGCCAGATAAATATAGAAAATTATAACTACCTCGTAACAGGGGCTGAATTTGTTTCTACTCATGTTTAAATATGAAATATGGGAATCAAAAACAAAATAAGAAATCTACTAGTCATCAAACTGGCTCTGTTAAAAAGTTCTGATACCCGATTTCAAGAAGAAAGTTTTCTCAAAGTAGTCTCTTCTGGAGGAAATTGAATCTAAATGACTATTTTTTTTTAATGGGATGATGTGAATAAGTAAGTTCACACATCCCACATTTTTTATTCACACAATGTTTTCATCGGGACTGCATCTCTTCACATCTCTCCATGTTCTGTTGTTCAGACATGCTTGCCAGCCCTGCAGCTCACTCTCAAGGGTGCCGATGACCCTTGGAAAAAACTGTCCCCAGCTAGGTGTCTTGAGGTGGTGGCAGGAGTGACAGTAACACTCCTGCTGCTCCCTGGAGCCTCTGGCTGACAAAATATGGTGGAGGCAGGGGGAAAATTGAAGAAGGAGAATCCTCCTCTCCCCTCACCAGAGAAGAAAGATGCAGCCAGTCATGCAGGGCTCAATCCCAGGTCTGTTCACATTGTTATTTACACTGCTGACAATGTAAATCTTTTTTTGGGGGGGAGGGGGGAACCTCAGGAAAAAACCCACTATTGATTATCCCAGGTTATGTGGGGTTTTTGGCAGCCCTCCCCCTAAAAAAAACCTGAACCAGGTGCATTTTGGATGCACGTGAACAACAAAGATTCAACCGGATTCATCCCAGATTATTTTCACCATTTAAATAGTCTCTATGGAGATTATCACATGGAGGAGCAAAACGTCCTTATCCTGCCCTTAACTTGTGGTATTCACATGATCAGGGGGAAGATTTTCACATCCCTGCATGCTTATCCCATTCTTCTCCCCTCCGTAAAGAGTAATGGACCTGTCACTTGGTTTTAATGGGAGTTTCCGTTAATAACAAATGACAGGTCCATTATTCTTTATGGACAGCAGAAGAATGAGATAAGCATGTGGGGGTGTGATAATCTTCTCATTGATCGTGCAAATATCACAAGTTAAAGATGGGAGCAATATGCTTTGCTCCCATCTGATCATCTCCTATGTCTCCCCAGTATAAAGCATCCCTTGCAAAAAATTGGATTTGCTTCCCCATATCTTACTAAAACTAGTTTTACTTCTTAATAGCTTTGGGTTTTTGAGATTTTTGATGGTAATACATCAGAAAGATTTTTTTAAAAAAAATGAAAGTGATTTTATTGCTATTAACCCTGTACTTTGCATCCCCACAACACACTGCACAGAACAGACACAGTTCACTAAAGAAAACTGGCCCAAGCCATGCCCAATAGCAGAATAATGTTCTTAGCAATGTGTCACCTTCAATTTAGATTGACAATACTATTTTATTTAATTTTAATGTTTTGATCCTCTGAAATTAAAAGGATTAACAGACTATCTCCTTTCCTTTTTTTCTTTATCTTTTGGTTCTTCCTGTATTTTCTGTAAATTTTACATTTTATTTGCTTTTGGTAGACTGTGATTTCTCCTCTCCCACATAAAGATCTAGCAGGTGACAGCACAGAGTATCCAAGTCCTGTCAGCCAGTTCTTCAGAACAAAGACAAATGCCATGTCCCTTGACCTCTCCCTTCATCCATACCATTGCTCTTCAGCCTCTCAATCCTTCCAGCCCTTTCTCCCATTTCCAGGCTGTTCCTGACTTGAAGGATCCCCACTTTTGATGAATAGTGGAACATTCTATAACAGTTGTCAAGCTTCGGGATACACACACAACAGGAAAACTTCATGAATCCTGCCATCTTTCTTTTCCCATGGTATAACTGCCTGGTCTAATTCATCTTGCAGATCAATAGCAGAAAACACACAGCAGCTGTTTTGGTGTAGCATTTTGCCTGCTGCACAGAACGTATCATTCATTTATAGGAGCAGCCATTGATGGTTTTACAAATGAGAACTCCCTCTAGCCTTGACGGTTTATGCACTGTTGATCAATTTTATTTCACGGGATGTCAGAAGTCTATCCAAAGTGAATAGTGTAGCCAATATTTAAGTGAGAGCCTTGTAATTTTGATCCTTATACAAGCAATTTTGAGCCTTTATATCTGCAGGGAGAGCTTTCTCTCAGTTCCACAGACTTTACAGGTATCATTGGTGGTGGTGGGGGGGGGCTTCTTCCACAGTACAGTGTGCCCTCCCTCCCCTTATGCGGGGATCCGTTCAGGATCCCTCTGGATAAAGGGAATTTTGTGTGTGCTGGAGCCCCATTGGAAGTAATGGGGCATGTGGCCGCGGTGCACAGCAGCACATGGCGGCACGGGTGTGCGGCGGCATGGGTGTGCAGCAGCACGGGCGCACACCCCATTAGTTCTTCTGAGGTGCACAATGGGCTCTTCTGATACAGCTTTCAGCGTATGCTGAAAGCCGCTTACGGCACGCCCACATAAAACACAGGCACGCTGTATTACAGGTGAGGTCTGACCAAAGAGTGTACTTCCCTCTGGACACTATACTCCTGTTGATGCTACTTAGAATCACATTGGCTTTTTAAGTTCACTCATATTCACATTGTGGTCTACGGTCTCCTAGATTACATATGTACTGTTGTCAAGCCAGGTGTCATCCATTTTATATCTGAAGATGTTAGCCATACTATTGCATTTTGCTGTTTCTCTTCACCTGCCCCTTCTTCAGCCAGATCGGCACCACTGCAACCGCATACCGCAGCCCCTATCCAGATTTTCCAGGGCATGAAAAGGAGATGCAAAAAGCAGCTCCTTTTTGTGCCCTGGAAAGAGCGCAATAGCTATGGCTATACAGTGCTCCTTTGGTGCTGTGTTGTGTGGATGCAGTGCTGGAGGGTTGTCGTGCTGCTGCATGCCATGTTGTGCAGTGCATGACATCTTGGCATTCTGGGGCAGAGTCAGGGAATGTGTCATATAGATGCTATGCCCCGACTCCATCCCCAGGCCTGCCCAAAGTGCACAGGATGTGCACAGGGCCTTAGTTAAGATGGTATGGATGGGCAGATCTTGCAGGCTGTAGTGATGGATTGGGGGAGTGTGACCTTCCTCTTGTAGTGACCTGCTTGTGTAGTCCTCGTAGTTATTTGGGGGTGCTGCTTCTGCACTATATAAGTCTTAAAAATCAATCTTCTCTCTGTTTCACGGTGTGTTTTTGGGTACCCTAGCTAGCTATGGAGAACTTGAATGCTAACTAGGGATAATGTGGATAGAAATAGTTGTTTAGGACCATGTTCTACCATTGCAGTGAGAGGATACTGTACCCAGCAGCTAAAGGTTAGAATGTTTCTAACCTTTATCATTCATCAGCAATAAAGCTTATTATAAATTTTATTTATTTATTTATGTACTGCCTTTTCCCCAGATTGGGAGCCATAGTGGCTTGCAAAAAGAAATCATTAAAATCTACCCATTTTTTTAAAAAAATTGTCACAATTAAAACTATATAAATTTATTTAAAAACATAAAAACTTGAGCCAGCAATACAGCTTATTACAACATTAATGTTTGTCAATGTCTGGTACCAACTGAAGTTTTGTGAGCTCCAGAACTCCATGCAGTTCTGCAACAGAACACTTGGTTTTACTTTTTGATGAGTCTTTGGAGGTAATTCTGCTCCAATTTCTCTCTCCTTTGCTGCTAGTTTTGTGACTGTTTGTTTTCTTCATCCTTTAGTGATCTCAGAGATAACATATATATTGTAATCATTGCATTTTGTTACATGCTGATGCCACAAACAGCAAATGGGGCCCACTGGTCAGTCAAGTTTGTCACACTGAAAATCTCAGCTAATGAAGAATACAACAGTTGGCTGGAATGGTCCCAATTAATCCCCTGTCATCCCACTTTTTCAACTGCTTTAAATATCCCAGTTTTTCTCCCCTCCTTCCTCCTTTGTAATTGGTTTACAATTATCACTGCAAACTGAGTTCAAAGTGCAAAAGTATTTTGCATTCAGTTAACTCAGAAGATGGGGAGAAGAGAGGAGGAGGAGGCATAGTCTTGCTCTTTTCTGTAGACTAAGGACAAAGGAAACTGCTGCAGCATCTCCTAGCTTCTGTGTTCTTCCTCAGTAATAACACCTGCCATCTTGACTGCAGTCTGATGTTACTTAGCCAGGTGTGTCCTGCTTTTCATTTGTGAAATGTTGAAGTCTATGGTATATTGCTTTTGTGAAAGGAAATAAAACATTTAAATGATTTACTAGACCTGAAGGCCATGGGACCCCCCCCCTCCTTTCTTGGCACTGTCTGACATTAATGCTTTGAGCATGGATATCTAGGTGAGAGAGCCTGTGCATAAACATGTCAAGGAATGTGTGCATAGATCTTAATGATATAAATTCTTGGTTATTTCATAAATTCATGCAATGTTGAATAAATACCACACTGTGAGAAAGCAGGTGTTTTGTGCTATATTCTCCCCATATTTAAACATCTCAACATTTTCTGGGGATATTATTTTGTGCAACAGGCAGTTACATCCTCTGAGACCTTCCATGGGTTCTCAGGAGGTCCCAGAGGCTGGCATAGCCATTGCACAATGCAGGTCACATGAAGAAAGACTTCTCATTGGGCCCAAGGTTTCTCATAAGGGCCAAGGCTTTGGCCGAGATTCTCTTCACTAGGGTTTCCTAACTCATGAGGAACATCCTTTCCATGTTTTTTTTTAAAAGTATATGAAGAGTCATTCCATCCCTAATGGATTTATGGATGTCTAGACATCCACATCCAGTTTGGAATTCTCTTCAAGTGGCATGGTAATATTTGTACATTTTCTAGTCAGGCAGTGGTGGCAAGGGAAGGCAGACAAAATCTGCCAGCTCCAAGCAACCTATTTCTCCAGGGCCTGATTTCTTTCATGACCACTATGCCTACAGTCTGTGCTGGCATAGTTACACTGATATGCTACTCCAAGAAGAGTCTGGCCCTAGTGTGAGGACACTTGGGGCAAACAGGGTTAAGCTATGCAATTTTGCAGGGCAGGGCAAGCAGTGATGACAGAATGTTTCCAAAGATGTTATCAGTGGCACAGAACAGTACTGACAAATCTGCAAATGGGGAAACATCACAGAGTAACTTTCTGAGAGACATCATAACTGCTGCTCCTAGTGCTACTTTTTTTAAAAAAATCATTCAGTTCCTGTTGGATTTGTTTTCTGAAAGAGGAATGGAGAACAAAAGATGTAGTCATAGTATTTCTTTTTAAAAAATTCAGTTCTCCAGCAATTTTGTAAATGAAGTAGTTTAAACGGGAATCGTGAGGAGAAGGTAGCATTTGAGAAAATGTAATATATATTTGTTTGCTGGCACAATGAATAACAAATAAGATATATTCACAGAAGAGCTTTGCAGCACAAGGGCAGAATGTTAGATGTAATTTGTTTATTGACAAACTATCCAGCAATAGTGCAGCAGACCATCAAACATGACAAAAGTAATGAATCTTTTCCTTTTTAAAATGATTATATTTGAGCAGTTCAGATTAACCTGTGGTTTGTGCCTATTGCTTGGGTGAACTAATCTGCTCATGTAATGACTCTTCACAACTTGGCCTCAGTTGATCAGTTTAAAGAATCACATATTGCATGTGCATGCACTGGTTGGAACTGGCTCAGTCAATTCCCACTAGCTGTATGTTTAGGAACCAGTGGCATGAGTAATAGAGAAATAGGAGAAAAAACATGAGCCCTAAACCAAACCAGACTTCCCAAACTGATGGCATACTGTTGTATCAGGTATGAGGAGTGGAGCATCTGTGAGACAAATCTGGTTAGATAAAGAGCTCCCTGAAACTAGGCCACTGTTATATATTAGCCACTGCTCAATGTCTGCAGACAGACTGGGAACATGCCAAGGCACTTTTCAGAATGTTTGGGATATATCTGTTCATCTTATGAAAGGCTGCATAGTAGAGAATTATTAAGTGTTAGCCCCTTTGGTCCTATCAATGTTATTATCATCCAGTGTGCCAAGTATTGATTGAAGAGGATGGCTAAATTTGGTCCCTAACATGAGCCTTATTCTCAGTGAGTAGAGTCCGGCACAGCCCCTGCTTTGTGGTGGCCTGGGGTCAAAATTAGGGCTTGGGAGAGCAGAGTGTCCACATACTCCATGCTCTCCCAGTGCCATTTTGGGGTGCCTGAGTGTTCAGATGGTGCAGACGCCGATGACGTCCCTTATGCATCGCATCCAAATGGTTCAGCGCACAAGAGAGATCACCCAGCCTCTCCAGCGTGTTAATGGCACCTTGGCAGCAGCACAGAAAGGAGCTGCATTTCACAGCTCCTTTTTGGAGCGGATCATTGCCGCGCCCGTGCGGTTGCCGCTACAACAATTCAGGGCATGCCGAAAAGAAAGCATGCCAGGGAGGAGCCTACATTACTTTCCCCTGGCATATGGACTTGCCTTTCCCAGGGATTTTTAATTTTTGTGTTTGCAAGAGTGCTGTACTACAACCTGGAAACAGATAGTCCACTTTAGGGATTATTAAACCAGAAGGGTTTAGGCAACATGCTGTCCATAACACTGTAATCTTTGGCAATTGTTGTACACTTGTCTTACCATAGTATGGTGGACCATGAACTTAGTTTTGTATTATCAGGGCCACATACTTGTTTGGATGTGGCAGCTCAATAGGCAAACTGTTCTTATTTGATATATATATATATAAAAATCCAGAATAGAGGGAGATTTTCTTTCTTTTCCCTAGCCCTTTATTTTGGTATCCAGCTGTCATTGTACACCACTTTCTCCATTCTTCCTTGGTTTTCTGATGCTGAAGCACTAGAAGATAATATGGTTATAGTGTTTCACTCCCAAATTCTGAAGTGATTACATTACTTTAGGTTGTCTATGGGGAGATGTTCTCTCATAGTCTTAAAGTGCTGCAATGATCAAGGATGAAGGTTGCAAGCATTAGAATGTCAATAGATGTTTTTGAATGGGAATTCTTTTTTTTAAGTGAGGAGAGATGAAGTGGTTCATACTTGTGGTTAGTTAATGCTGAAGTTGTACAGCTAAGTCTGGAATACAAATGCAACCCAGAATGTTTCCTCTTGTAAGTGAAGCATGCATCAGAGCTAATTAATATTCAACAGGACTGCATAATGCAATCCAATGCTGAATGCGAAGAGGCTGTTGAAATAAGAACTGGGGGATTGGGGTTTGTTTTGTGGTATTGTTACAGGGAATTATGGATTCTCAGGACATTTTAAGACATTGAACTGAAAATAACATGGGAGGAGGAGATCTATTTACACATTGCTCTCCAGCGTATGGATGTGTGAGTTTCTATTAATTGTCTCCTTTTCCTGTTTGGGGAAATAACAACATAGAATGTTGAGAAGTGCATTATGAACAGTTTATTCTATCAAACTCTAATAGGATTGCCAGTTCAAGACTGCCCTAGGCCCTCAGATTTCTACCCTGAAACCTGAGAGCAAGGGACAACTCCTAATGATGTCAATAGGTGCATTATATACCAAGCTCAGTTGTTCATGGCTTGTGATTAAAGGTGAAAAAGAGCGACTGACATTGAAAGAAAGAGGGGGAGAGAGAGTGCACATATTTTCCTGTTTAGAAATCCAAACAAAAGTCTTAGATAAATGGGATGGTTCCCAGATCAAGGTGAAATGGGGGTTGGGATTATTAGGGAATTAAGCAGATAGGTTTAAGAACATCTAGTTTAGCCTGGTTACTTCTAGCGAGAAGGTAGATGCTGAGCAGAGTAGAGGGTGAGCTTGGGAGGGAAGGATGAAGTTAACTATGGGCCTGAACAGATGGGCAGGATAACATAGGCCAAGCCAGTGATATCTTTCTTCTGGTTCCAACCCAGGTCAGTTGCTGGGCTAGCATAGTTATGTGCTGGTGTTTCATGCCCACCCGCCATTGCATTATGGACCTGCTGCCACTTTGCATCCCTCTCTGCTGCCACTGTCGCTTCTTTTCTAAAGGCCCTATTGCAGCCCATAATGACAGAAATGGGGTGCCTGGCTATGTCCACATGGCCAGGTACTCCCTTCCAGTGTCTAGGGCCACAGCAGCAGCATCCTTCGGAGGAAACGCAATGGAGGTGGCAGATAAGGGGTATGCGGAGCCATTCAATCTGCCAACTGTTGCTGCAGTTTCCTGAAAACTCTGTAGCAAACAACTGGTCTTTTTGGACTGGATTAAGGCCCTATCAGGTTGGGATTGGTCTGGAACTGTTAGAACTGCTGGATTAGCATCTGGATCACCTGATCCTGGCCTGATGCTAATAATCTGTGTCATCCAGAGAGGATGAAGCCAGGCCAGGGGAACACGGGCCTTTGGGGCCTCAATGCATATTGCAGCAACACATTGATGAAGCCCTGCAAGTTGTAGCAAGATGCTACTCTACTAGATGAAAAGGAAACTTGTATACAGCTCTTTTTTCTTTCCTGAAGCAGAGCCCACCAACATGAAAGAATTTGTATTCTTCTCCCTCACTGGAGATAACCCGTGAAAACTGGAGAATCGAGGCCAGGCCTGGAATCTGGCAACTCTGAGTTATATGTTATGAGGCATTAAGTTTAATTCCTGTTTCTCTGTATCTTCTTTGTCAAAGGCCTTGCCACAGAATGACTTGTCAGAACTATCTGCTTTCCCATGGGACAAGTACTAAAAGACATAAAATGAAATAACTTAAAAGCATGTGCAGGAAAGCATTTTGGTAGACCAATGGGACCATTTCCCCCCTTGGGATTTTGTTGCTCTGAATCCAGAGCCAGCAGCAAATATCATGGAAGGGAAAGTCCTCATTGCTTTTGGAATCTCCCCTGCAGCTTTTCTGCTTTGCTGAAAGCAACAGAGTTCTAAAATTGACTAGAACCATTCAAAATCAGTTTCTGGTCTAATCAGTTTTGCTCTCACAGAAAATATTCATGTAATGCTTTAGAGAAGAAAAATATATTGAAAAATGAAATTATATCCTGGAATTGTGGGAGATTGCGGTCTGAAAGCAGGCAGTCATATCTCCTCCTCCTCCTCCTCCTCCTTTTCCTCCTGAAAAGGTCCACAGTACATAATAAATAATGTATAGTTATTTATTATTATTTTTTTCATTTATATCCTGCCTTTCTCCAATAATGGGACTCAAGGTGACTTCAAAAATATATGGATTAAAAACTATACAAAAACATCAGTAAAAGTATAAATATAATAGTTATTTAAAAGACAATCGAACAATTTATGAAGTTAGGAAACATTAAAATTCATTAAAAGACTGTATGTATGCCATAAAACAGCACAGTACACCATTAAATGTCCATCCCAGTCAGTTTCTAAAAGCCTAATGGCTTTAAGAATATTTTAACCTGCTAGCTGAAGGCAAACAAGGATGGAGCCGCCCTACATTTAACCTGTTTGGAGTAGATATAGGATGTGTTAGGTAACATTGACTAGTAACTGTGGCCACTGTTTTCCCTTCAAAGAGAACAACATAACTGCCCATTAAATCAGCATATATATTTATTTAAAGCAATGCAATGGATTTGGGGGTTTTCTCAACTTCTTAGGTATTTCAGAAACACCTAAAGAACTTCTGAAACCTACAGATCCATCCATCACCACCGATCAATTAGCTTCAAATTTATTGTACATACAACAGATTATGATGTAAAATGATCTTGTAGCACCTTTAAGACTAAGTAAGACATCCATGGATATTGTTATCCACAGCAGGTCCTGGAACCAAACCCCAGTATATATCGAGGACCCGCTGTATTGCAATGCTCCACTATCCCCCCTGTGCTTCTGACAACTTTTTCTTTATACGAAGCTTGTGAGCATGTGCTGAACAGGAATGTTGACAATACTCTTTTTTAGAATATCCTGGATGAGGAGATTTGCATCTGATCCTAATGTCCATGTTATAGTATGTTTATCAAACAAACACATTTTCTGCTACTACCATCCAAGGTGGTAATGAGACGGCTCTCTTCCAGCAAATCATTCCACAACTTGGGGGCCACAGCGGAAAATGCTCTGTGGGAACTGGTCACTAGCCTGGTATTTACGTAGCCTAGTGATTTCTTCCTGTGAGCCTAGCCACCAAACCTGCTGTAAAATTCTTGTCTCTGTCAGTATTGTATGTTTTTTACGGAGAGTCGTCCAGCTGTATTGTACTGATAGTAATGCATATTTTTATGCTATGTATTTCATATTGTTGAGATATGTTTTTATTGTTGAAATTTGCTGAGTGCTATAATCCCGCCTCGATCCGCAGGGAGAGATGGGAAATAGAAATAAATTATTATTATTATTACTACTACTACTACTACTACTACTTCCTTACACATTTTCCATCAGAGTGTTTCTGAAAGGGATCTTTTACATAAGCCAATTGCATATGTAAAGGTGGATTTTTTCAGTTTCACTGAAAATGTCAACTGGAATGGAACTTTGATTTTGTAAGAATGTGGGATCTATCAACTTCACTTTGTTGCTTTAATTAGAATCATGTAGGCAATCTCATTTATTAATCTATGAATTTCTACTAATATAAGTATTTTTCTAGCTTCCTATTATTGAATAAAGTATATTTGCACATATATTTTAAAATTTATTCACACTTTTATTCTTGTGCTTTTTTCAAATGGACCCATGGATTTGTGCACATTCTTCTTCATCAAAATGTATTGTAAGCCTTGGGAAACTATGGCTTTCTGAGGCAAGACACACTTCCTCTGACTACAAATGTCAAAAGTTGAAAAATTGATATTTTCATAGGAAAATATAAATCAAAGAAAAGAAATGTCTTTTCCTCCCTTGGTTCTCCCCTTGGTTCTCCCTTTATATTTGGCTGTCTAGTTTGTTCCTGAAGAGTTTGCACTATATTTAATACTCCTATATACCATGAATACAACACATATTTCTATAAAGATTTGCACAATACATTTTTATATGGGTGCATACATTCTCAGTTTAAAATGTTGCAACAGTTAAACATAAGTAAAAGAATTTCAGATTTTGATATTTGTATTAATTTCATTCTCTTGCATAATTGTTTGAACTCTTCTGGTATTTGCCCCCCCCCCAGCCGAGTCTCCACAGTTGTTCATTCAAATTATCTTATATTGTACAGCTTTGATATTGTTGAGGCAGTAAATTTGTGTCTAGATTGTACCGGACACAAACTAAATCTTGAGATAATCCTGGAGGCAAAACATCTCATTCTTTCTCCAAACAAAAATGTAGTGTTGAGGAGACAGTTTTGGTTTAGCTCAGTCTTAGACATTCTGGGGACTTTTCATATGGAGGAGTTGTACATCATAAAAGCCTAGCGTATACTGTATACTGGTATTGTATAGTTGCCATTATCAAATGGCACAGTATTTCGGTGCCCATCCGTTCCTTTCAGGTTTCCAAGACTGAGTCATGATGCTTATAATAATGGTACCACCAAATGTCATTCTCAAGGGCCTTGAAGTCAGGCAGGCATAGGGGACATTAAATATATGAGACTTTAAATTGACAGCCCACAAGGCCTGCTCATGATTTATAGCTTGATCAGGGGACACACGTTCATGCTCTGCCAACAAAGCTGGCTGTATTTTTCAACCCACAGATGGTACATTAGGCTGGACAGATGGCTTCCTCTGTACTGACACATCCCCAAACCATCTACCTGACACCATAGGTGACCCTGTGTACTGAGTAACTTGGGAAGGTTCTCACTCATTACTTGCTTGGGATGTAAATGATTTCATTTCCACATGCAAGAACAAATAATTCATAGAGTTTTCTGTCTGCTCTGTGAAAACACAAGAGGTTTAGTGCAATTTTCAAGCACTATTCCTACTTTGGGGAGATTCAATGGTGCAAAAATACATAAGGATTTCCTACAAAGAAAACATATTTGGGGGGCACAAAATGTATATTTTTTGTATTACTAAAACATACTCTTCTACTTCTCTTAGTACATCTAGTAAGATGTACTGAAGGGAAAACTTTCTGTTATGCTTGTGAAAAAGAAACCCTTAGCTCTCTTTGTACCATTTATTCAAAATATAATACAACATGAATTGGCAGTATAATTAAACTAACATACATAACTGTGCCCTACATACAAGAATGTAAACTTGAAGAGAAGGCATCTTTCAAGTCACTAACCATATCTTTTACTTAGTCTTTTACCTAGACTAAATAGATAGGAAGTTGAGAAAAATTGCCTTAGGACAAGTTCAATTTCTCCTGACAAGAATCATCCTCCATTGCCTCCTTTCCATTTGGTTCCTCTATCGGTAGAGCCCACTGATAGAACTTACTGAATCTATTACAAGAAGAGCCTAGCACTAAAAAGGAGGTATTTAAAAGAAACTTCTCCAAATATTTCAGCCTTCTACTACTGAGGAAAATTGAACCAACAAATCTGTAGTTTCTCCTGAAAATTTTATTGTAACATTAAACCATAAATCTATACATTTTAAGTAGGGATGGGCATGCCTGCATCAGACTGTCTTGGTAATTTTTTGACATTTCTGAGATAAAATACAGGCTCAGACTAAAAAAAACACAAACAGTTGAAACAATAGATTTGAAAAGCCCAAAAAAAACAAAGGCTATTATAAATAAGCTTTATATTTATTTAAAAGGGTAACAAACAATGTATATAACAAAAATATACAAAATGAATACATACAAAGGATACAAAATAAACCATGGTAATAATGGCAAGCACATTAGCAAATAGCAAATAATACAAACTATATTGAAGCAAACAACACAAATATAGTACGATAGAAAAGAAGGCTGAGAATAGAATGAGTAAAAGAGGGAGGGAGAGAAAGACGCACAACAAAAACTAGCCTTACAAAGGCTCAAAAGTTGACTAGAGCTATATATATATATACCGCTGAAGAGCACCTGTAGTCTCAGCAGCTCTCCATTAGCCCTATAATGGTCATTAACCCTATAATGACTCAAGTATAGAGCTTGTTAATATTCCAACAAAAACCTCAATAATCACAAACCAGTCTGAGAGCTGGGAAAGATGTAGTTTTGTCTCGTGATACTACTCTGATTATTTAGGGCTTCTCTACACTAAGGATATAGACCGGCTTCACCCAACTCATGATGCCCTCTGTCCAGATCATGTATGGCAACATCTGCAGCAAAGGTGCTGTTTTACAGCATTTATCTGGTTTAAGAGAACCCATGATTTACTCTGAGGTTTCCAGGAAGCTCTGGAGTGAACCTGGGTGCGTTGGATAGAGGACAGCTGGATCAGGGTGGATCTAAGGTGACTCAGCTTTCCACATCCACTACATCATCCCATTGGACTATCCTCACTGATGCCACTGATGTGGCCTCAGAAGCCAAGGAGGTTCCTGTCATAGCAGTGGCAGCACTGAGGGGACGGGCCAGTGGGATGAGGTGTTATCCAGTGACCCATCTGGACATGACTGGCCTTGGTCATGTCAACCTAGGCCAGCTCAAGATCAATTAAGAGAGCCAAGGTAGACATGCTCTTTGTCCCTGTTTCCTTTCTTTCTTATCAGCGATGATCACATGAAATGACGAAAAAGTACTTTTCCTCACTCTTGTTCATCCTGGCTAATAAACTACCCACCACTATGGAAGCTGTCATCTTTTCAACACCTTCTACAGTAAATAATGGGAAGACACCCTTCCCTCTCCCTTCAGAACTGTTTGTTGCCACTGCTGCCATCCCTCCTAACCCATCAAAGATGTAAGTGAAGTGAACTGGTGGGGTGTCCGGGAAGGTAGAGTGGCAGGGATAATGTACGGTGCAAAGGATGGTGTCAGAGGGGATAAGGGTGAATGCTGGGAATACTTTTTCTACTTAGGTTTAGATACAAGAAAAAATGGTGGTTGTAAAACCCAACTCCATGTTGAGATGGATTTTATGTGCACACAAAGTTCTGTTCTGGGCAAAAGAAAGAAAGAAAGAAAGATGGAAACCCTTTTAGGCAGTTGTAATTCTGACTGTGGTTATTTCCATACAATATTGGAATTGAGAAAAGAGGCCTGTTTTCTTCCCCCAACACACATATATATGCATATCATTCTGTACTATTTCATGCATATTGCCCAGTGATGTAATGTAGAATTGTTCCTCTAAAATTTAGTTGTCCAAAGCCTGCCTATATAGATGTAGACGTGCATTTTTGGAGTCAAAAAATGGATACCGATGCCCAAAACATCTCAGTACTATTTCTCACTGTTAGTTTTCATTTTCAAGGGGGCTTTTTTTTGCCAGTTCTGACTTAAATCTTACATATTCTTTCCAAAATCCCCACCCTAACATTGCTCAAAGAACATCTCACATCTAGTAATTAGTAAATTGCTCACCTGGTTAAATTATAGTTGCCACGTAAAAATTATAACTTGACAGAAAAATGAATACTTTATAAGCGGTACTGCCTTGTGATAATAATAAAAGCCAGTTCATATGTCATCCCTACTTCTAAAGACTATGATTTTAACACTGCCAAGGACAAAACATTATTTGAAAGTGTCTTGATATATTTTGAAAAAAACATAAATCAGCAATCTGGAAAATGAGAGATGAAATTATAGCCTTACAGTTCCACAAGTAATGCAGAACTACGAAAAAGATTATGAAAGTTCATCCTCTGGAATATTCTATTTCAAATATATTTTGAATGCCAAAATTATGTATTAGCAATAAAGCTGATTATTTTTACCGTGCACACTTTAAGAAGATTTTGCAAACTTTCCCTTTGGGCCTGCATAGACAGGCCAAAATAAAGCTGCTTTGGGTCACTTTGGAGGTATGCTGTTTAAATGATGCATGTGTCTTAAGCGGTCAGAAGCCATGCCAAAGCCACACTCCAGTCCTAAGGACTGCAGCATGCCTTTGGTGCACCCTGTGGCCTCTTAAAATGTGTGTGTCATTTAAACAGCATACCTCCAAAGTGACCCGAAGCAGCTATATTTTGGCCTGTCTGTTTGGGCCCTTTGTTTCTTAAATGCTTCAACCAAAAGAGCAGTTTCCAGAGTTCAAATTATTTTTTGCTTGTGGACACTCTTTTTAGGCATATAGGATTTTCACAAGAAATTGCAAAGTGTAAAAATATCATTTTAAAAATGCACAAAAACTTGCAAAATTCCTCATTCTGATATATGATGATAAAATAAATGAAGATTCACATGCCTTCTTCAAAGTGAATTAATCAGTTTTGTGGAACAGCTAAACCATTATGATCTCTCTTACCAAGCATTTGGAGAAGTCTTATCTGGATCCGCACCCTGTAAGTGGGAGCCTTTCAAGACTGTTTCTCAATACTCCTTTTGGTGGTAAAGGAGGAATTCTCATCCCTGAAAGCATCCCACACCAAAGAACAAGTGCCACAAGGAGTGCATTGTCTAAGGCTGTTTCCCACACTTTTTATGTCCAAGAGTAAAAAGAAATCATTCTGATGTTTTCTTACAAAGTGCTCTGGCCATTTGTGTGTTAAAAGAGAGTGTGTTCTCTCTCCTGGCGCCCAGTCAAGCACAGTGAATGTAAATTAATGAATTTTGGTGAGTGCAAATGATGATATTATGGAATTTAACAATTATTGTGAATAACAACAACAGTGACGACAGCTTCAACAGCAGTAATGATATTGGTAATCCACACTGTTAGTGAGTGCATCTTCATCAACAAACTATGTGTGCATTGCTGTGAAAAGGAGAGAATGGCCAGTTAGATTTCAGAAAGCCATACAATATATTTCAACATTTGCAAAGGATAAAGCTATTGTACAATGTTGAGCTCTGGAGACTGCTAGGATTTATTGTTTGGGAGATGAGAGGAGAAAGAACTTGGACGATTTGGCCTTGAACTTCAAAGCACTTCAGAGAAAGGATTAACCTAAGGACCTAAAATAAAAATTAAAAATAAAAATTATAGAAAATATATGATAAATTTAATACAGTTAATAATAGTTACTGATGAATCAATTTGAGTGTAATTTATTTGTAATGCATTTAAAAACAATTAGCATTTTAGCTGATAAAAAAAATGACACTTGAGGACTTGGCCAACCTGAAAAAGGCTTCTGTGGGGGTCCCATTGCATTTACCCACCCCTGCTTCAAATAGTCTGGCAGGCAGTACAAGAAGTGTGATCTGTTTTCAGCTGTGATGTAGCGGCACTTTAGCAGCAATTTGCCAATGATTTGGCCTGTTAATGGCCAATTGAAATAGCAATTGAGCAACTTGTTTATAAGGGATGGAGTTTCTGGGCCATTGGGTGGGGGAAGACTTTTGAAGTGAAACTTGAAACACTTATTGATTGTTTCCAGGAGTTACAGAAAATTTCTTTTTTCACTGTAGACAGACTTAAGAAGCAATGTGACATTATATGCCCAGCCCAACAAAAGGTCAAGCTTGTAAATAACATCCCCAGGAGTAAATAAAGTGAAAACATTTTCATGAAAGACCACCTTGTCCCTGTGTTCTGTTGGCATCACTAGGATTGGCTCAGACTATTATCTTATTGTTTTCCAGCCTTCAACACAGAGAGGAGAGGAAGCAGGAGGAAGGGAAAGAGAAATTCTAGCTTGTAGGTATGTCTTCAGATTATAGGTATGGGGCAGTCATATTTTTTTGAATTGTCCTCTACATTTAACAAACTATTACATCCAAGAGAAAGCTGTAATGTATCCCTTGTTCTATTCCAGTTTTGATGTGGTAGTACACTTTTTTTTTAATGACAACAGACAAACGTACATACATACAAGTTTTGAAGTAGTTCACTTCAAAATATTTCATTGACTTGTTCTAACATTGCACTGTTTGGGATCCCGTTTAGAAACATTTTACACGCTGCTTTCTCCCTCAAGCCATAGGTGCTTTCTGCACCGCCATTTGGGACGTCCTCTGGACGTCCCATTTTAAAAAAGGGGCGTCTCTTATAGACGCCCCTGGGCCTAGTACGGACTCCGTCCGTACAAGATGGCGCCGGCCCTTCTACAGGGCCGCCGCCATTTTTGCGTCTCGGACGCTGAGTCCGTACTAGGCCCAGGGGCATCGCGCCGCTTGTGACGTAGCGAGTGCGCCCCTGGCGCCTCGCTACGTCGCAAACGCGACGGAAAAAGAAGCTCCATTTTGGAGCTTCTTTTTCGGTCCGCGCGGGAGTCGGGCCGTGTGAAGGCTCCGGCTCCCCCACGGACCTACTGGCGGCGGCGGCAGACCGCCGCAAAGCAGCGGTCTGTACCCCGCCATAGTTTTCTTCCTGTGGGTTTTTACAAGGAATCCATTCTAGAATGGCAATGCAAACTCAGGTATTAATGTGAACCAACTATGTTCAGCGTTTAACCATTTCACCAATCATTTTACTTAGGTTTCCTATTTGAACAGATCATCACTATGTTTTTCCCTCAGTTAATGATGAATGCCTTCATTTTGTCATATTACATAATATTTTTCAGGGTATATGTTCCACCTGATCTTGACTCAAATAAGCATTGTTGCTTATGGTGTATAGAACATCATGTACAGTTCGGAAAAGTGAGCTAACTTCAGCAGCTGGTTCTTTGTCGAAATCAGTCTCTATAATTTTCTCAAGCCCTCAAATCTGCAGTGCCCAAAATATTTCTTATGAAATGGGCCTTATGCTAGCTTCTGTAAATAAAGACGGGTTTTGCGCTTATGTGTCACAATCTAATAGGTACATAGTGTCTGCTTAATGGGATTTACATTCCCTCAAACAAAATTAGCTTTGTAAAAGACAATGCAACATGCTGTAATGTAAATAGGACTGACGGCAAAATTAAATGTTTGTGGAAACAGGGCAGCAGATCTATCAAGAGCTAATTAGACTGAGAGTTCAGAGGCAGGCTTGGGACTAAGTAGAATGAACAAAGAAAGAGAGGGAGCAAGAAGGAAAGAGAAGAAGGGTGTCTTTGTGTAAGGATGAAAAGAAGCCATGAAGACAGATATTTAAATTAGAAGGTCTGACAGACCTGTCCCAAGAGATGGGTTTATAATCTTAGCTGAACCTGTTGATTAAAGTAAATTGAGCAGCAACTTTGATAACCTCCTTTTAAGTGTCAGCAATCCCTTTTTGTACCAATTTGCTAGCTAGCAGCATTGTCATATGGCATAATTTGCATCACACTGTAACACTCCTCTTTTCTCTGCCCCCACCTCATTCTTTAATTTGAAACCTAGCTGTGTTCGTGCTCCAGCTGAGTCCGGTCCCCTCCTTCTGCTACTTGGTTTCTCCCATCCAGCAGCAGGAATGCTAACTCTGGAACCCAACTTGGCCAGGGCTCCTTTGCCCTCTCTAAGGGCCTGAACGGACAGGCCAAAATAAAGCTGCTTTGGGTCACTTTGGAAGTGTGCTGTTTAAATGACACATGCATCCTAAGAGACCAGAAGCCACACCAAAGCCACACTACAGTCCTAAGGCACACTTCTAGAATTCTGAAGAGAGCACAGCCTTAAATGCCAGTAGGACCCTCCAAAACAATGAAAATGGAACAGACAACTGCTATTTACATAGAAATCCTTATGAGTGATAGTTTCAAGGGACAGGAGGTAGCTCTGCCATAGAGCAGCAAGAAGATGAAGACATTTTTAAGTGTTGGCCCTTGTGGTTTGGGTTGAGAACTACTTTACTACTTGAGGAATGTGTCTCTGGCTAGCAGTGCTCAGTTGCTTATCTCCTGATCCAATTACCTGAACTTATATCCACACCACCACCCACAGAGATGGTCAAGAATTCTGTTTTGGCTGATTTTTTTTTATAAGAGTTTACCAAAGCCTGGAAAAGTCTTCATGTTCAGAAAAAGGAAATGTTAGATTTTAAAAAATGAGAAAAGAAAACACTGGAAAGATTTGTCCCATGGAGTTTAAGGCTTTTGGAGCTAAACTCTTACAATTAAATCTGGCTTTGAGTTCCTGTGGGTATGGAATTAAGGTTACCTCCACATTTGTCTGACAGGCTTTTCATCTAATACCTATAAAGCAGGACGTTGCAGCAGGGTGCTATCCATACTCTGTGTTTGTTGTCAACTGTGGTCAAGTCACCTGTGATTTGTGGTGACCCCATGAATGAAAGACCTCCAAGCCACCCCATCATCAATAGTCCTGCTCAGGTCTTACAGGTGCTGTGTGTAGCAGTACCTATTGAATTTGGCAAATTAGGGAGTGGTGATTTTTGTCGTTGTTGTTTTTGTTTTTTGCTTTTGTTTTGATTCTGAAAAAAAATTACCCAAATATGCAAATTGCCAGTTTTCAATGGAAAGAATTTGAGGTTTAAAGCCTCAGGAGAAAAGCTGAGGAAAATGTGAGGGGAAAATTTAAGGACAAAACAAAACTGTCAGTTTTCCCCATCCCTGCTGCTGTTGGCATGTTACAGATGTGCCAAAGCGGCGTAGCAGGGTTGACTCGGTGCGTACTAGGGTTGAGAAGGGGCGTCCCTTCCAGATGCCCCTAACCCTAATACGGACCGAGTCCGTACAAAATGACGGCACCCGTTCCACACGGGCGATGCCATCTTGACGTAGCAGATGCGTTGTGTCCGCACATTGTGCAGCACATATGACACCGCGAGTGCGCCATTGGTGCCTCGCGGTGTCATAATTGCGCTGCAAAGAGAAGCGCCATTTTGGCACTTCTTATTTGCAGCACGGAGGAGCCACGTGGTTTGGCTGCTGCGGCTCCTTTGTGCTGCAACCGGCGGCGGCAGCAGAGCACCGCTTCTCAGCGCTCTGTAATACGCCATTCTGTTGGTGCTGTGTTTGAACTGCAGACCATTGCAGGTATGCAGATTCCTGGAGTTTTCAGATTGCACTTTTCTCCCCACACTCCCTTGTAGATTGACAATTCACAGCACCTCTTGATGTGCATTGATTAAATACCATCGTGACACCTGCTTTAACATCTGCTGCTTATCTTCTGTTTCTGAATTGCCTGTATGCTAGCAAGAGATATGAGGAACACTTCCTTCAGTTTGTGGTCAGCCTCATCTGGTTTATTAATCCATCCACCTCACCTCCTTCCATGTTTTGCCAATTTATTCTACTATCACCATCTCTTTGAGTTTGATATGAATTAGGCCTAATGTTTTAGGAATCCATCTCAAAGCAGAAAGGTTCTGGTTTGATGCAGCCTGTTCAGAGATATGTTGTTTGGATCAATGTGGTTGAAATACAAGTGCTTCTACTGCCATTGACTCCTCCTCCAGAAAACTCAGACAAAATACCATCGTGAAACAAATATTTGACTGCTTGTTTCTAGGCAGTTTGTCTCCTATGGCTCACACAGATTCAGTAGTAGGTACTGAATCTGAGTTCAGTCATTAAGTCCTGCTAATTTCAACAGAAGAGTTGAAATTTCCAAGGCTGTTTTGTATCTTGTACAGAGGAAGGTAGCATAGACATCAATCTATCAGTCAATCAATCACTGTGTGCATTCTGCAGATAAATCAGATTCTGTTGAAATTATTGTAATAATAAAGGAAACAGATGGAAATTCTTGAGTATTTTGTCCCCATCCATGAGGACAAATGATTATGGTAGTTTTCTTCCTGCTATAGGAGAAAATGAATATTCTTCATTAGTATTCTCTCTATATTCAGACATTGTGAAATGTTTCAAAGGCCCGATACAGACCGCCATGTTGTGGCGACTTGGGGTTGAAATTAGAGCTCAGCGCTCTCCCAGCATCATTTTGGGCACACGCATGTTCAGACAGCACATGTGCTGATGACATGTCTTGTGCACCGCCTCTAAATGGCACGGTGCACAAGAGATATCACTGTTCTGCTCCAGGGCGCTAATGACGCCTTGGCAGCAGCACGGAATGGAGCCATGTTTTGTGGCTCCTTTTTGCAGCGCATCATTGCCGACACCGTGCAGTCACTACAGCAATCATGCGGGGCAAAAAGGGGCAGCATCTCAGTGCTCTTTTCTGCCTGTCTGTATCCCCCAAGAGAAACTATTTTGCAGGCGAAGAAATGGAGTATTTTTGCATTAAAATTCTATTTTTCACGTAGGACTGAAAACAGATTTTTTTTGTGTGTGTGCAAAACTCCATGGCTCGCATCCTATTAGTTATGGTGTTGTAAGTTAGCCGTACAACCACATTATTGTTTCCTAGTTACATTTACAATCCTGGCACCAATAGTGTAAGGTGGGTTTCATGGTTTAGTTCAGGAGTTGGAGCATAACTAGATACAGTAGCTAAGCCTCTGATGCAGGACTTCAGCCCATATGCTTTTCTCTGCAGAATAATTCCTTTGCAATACTTTGGAATGTCTATATACAGGGGGCTCTTCCTCAAAGGGTTCAGTTCTAGATGTCCCTCCACATATGGCAAATATGGCAGCCAGTTGTGCCCTCATATTATTCAGTGGTTGCAATGTACATGTGGATGTGGATGTACATCTGTGTGCACATGCCACCATCAAATAATATGGGACGTAGTGATCTGGAGGTGGTCAAATTTGTGGATTGCCCATCCACCAATATAAAGGGTCACTATACTAGGAGAAAATTGCAAACAGTTCTCACTGCTCTATTATTCTTCTCAGTGGAATTTCCTGTTTGTTGGGAAACCTTTTTTGTTTTGTTTTGTTTTCCTTTTTTCATCCACAGAATGAATAATTACAAATATTTTAAATGGGAATGATGGTTTTTGTGGAAATGACCTGTCTTACCAATGGTGTCTCCAGAAATCAATCAATGTTTACTTTTTATACCAGTTGTAAGAATTCTCTAGAAAAGACTAAGATGCTAGAGAAATCTACATTTTAAATGTGAACCTACATAAATCATATTTTCTGAATAGAGACAGAAATACAGCTATACTTTGATATGCAAGCTTTCCCTATTTTTCGAGTCTAGTTTTCCATTGAAATTATGCATACGAAATACAGATTTGTGGGCATATACTCATATATATATACATATATATATATATATATATATATATTCGTGAAAATAACAAAATATGCTTAGTGGAAGCTCAGAGTAAAACTGTGTATAATAGGTAAACAGTTGCACAATTTTTTGTTAATGGGGACTTTAAAAAATACTGGAAACCAAATAGTTTCCTTTTATTGCAATGGTCTGATGATAGATAACTGATTTCTGTTGTTTTCTTAATCTCTATTCTAGTCTTGGAAACTTCTTGTTCTTCAGTTCGGGGCATAGAAATGCAAAGGTAGTGCTTGGTATCAGTAAGATGCAGAGGTAAATTGGCATATTTTAGGAAGGCTTAATGGAGAAAGCATTTCAAAGGTCAGAGCTGGTCTTGACTGTAATCATGAGAGCTAAAAGGATGTGCATTCAGAAGAGGACTTGAAAGTAGAAAGTGGACAACTTTGTGCCAGGCATTCCCAAATTGTCACTGTAACCTCTATATCACCAAGCATGAAGGGGAAATTACAAGCTTTTAATTTGTTTCTGAGGCTGAAAGATGCACACTTCAGCAACATTTTAATGGTAGATTTTGATTCATAGAACCTGAATGAACAATGGAAAATAGAGTAAGGATTGTGGCGCTAACATTAACTTTTCATTGTCTCAAGTGAAACTGGTGTGTGTGTGTGTGTGTGTTGGAAATTAACCAGATATTTATTTGCTTCCAAAACTCTCCAAAGAATGTTATGCAGAAACAGCAGATCCTACATTACCCATTAGTACCACTGAAATAAGGGCAACCTCCTTTGATGCCAATAGCACTTGAGAGCCAAACAAGCATGTGGCACAGGAGTTAAGTTCCTCTACTTTTCCAAAACTCAAAAGCATCTATAGGGTGATCCACATTTGTTGGTGGAACAGGCTTAGTCTGGAAAAATGTACCAAAATCCTCTTCCAGAACTGTTAGTTGCAACTCCTGTTGGGAAAAAGTGCATATGTCTTACTTTTGGGGAAGTAACTCCTGAAAATGGTGCAAAGTCAAAGTGATCGGTTGTCCTCCTTTTCCATGACATCTTCTACATTTCAGCCTTATGTCCAGGACATATTCCAAAATGTCCTCCATTCTGAGCCTGACTAAGAAGAATAAATTTATATTTATATGAGTGTTTTTATTTTGTAATGACATACATTTTTCTTGAAAGCATATCAGGTATCACTGTTAGGTGGATTTTGGATGTTATTGGACTACACTTTCCTTGAACGTCCTATAATTCACAGTCCTTGTCCTCCATTGTAGTTAGGACAGCTGCTCAACTTGTACAAAGGGAGAGGCAGTGGTCTCCCTTTCCTACAACCACTACCCTGCTAGAAATTCCCCTCTAACTTAAGTTTTTGAAGCAGTCCAGAGACCATTCATGGTTCACTTACCATGTGCAGATTGTCTCTAACAGAAAATATATCAAGAAATCTGAAAACATTAGTTCAAAATAAAAGGAACTTGCCCAAGAGCTTGTTCTACCTCTGATAAGTAATTCTCTGAACTTCTGGAGAGTTCTGCCTCATCTAGAAATTGGTTCTACCTCTTTGAGCAATAATTATATGTCAATATGAAGTTGAAAGCTTTCACAGCCAGCGTCCATAGTCTTATATCATGCTATGATGCTATATTTCAATTTAGATTGAAGGATAAAAATACCCTAATTAAAATTATGCTTAGTTGATAAAGAGCATTTCCCAACTGTTTTATTGACTTCACAACTACTTTGCTTATATTTCAGAGATGAGGTGAAATTCTTGGTGTGTGTGTGTGTGTGTGTGTGTGTGTGTGTGTGGACAGGGGAGAGGAGAGAATCTAGGGTGGTTGACATTTTATCTTTCTAAGCGATAGCAGAAGTGTAATTGTTAATGACAAAAATTCAAATAAAATAGATATGCAAATAATAAAATGATGAATATGAAAGTGCTTTTAATTTTGTGGCAGGAGTCATCTGCAAAGATCACTAGGTTTTGCTCTTTTCTTTTCTCCATCATTTGTTGGGGACCCTGGCATGTGTAACTTCCTAGGATTGCTATTAATATATTTTTGCCAAGTTATCTTTGACTTTGGTTCAGAGTAGTATGTCTTGCTACAGACATATTGCATCTATACTGGAAGAACTGAACTGGCTGCCCATTAGCTACTGAGCTATGTTTAGGATTTTATTGTTAATATATAAGACCCTAAAGAACTTGGTACCTTTTGCACAGTTCTGGCACTATGTTTCCACTCTGTTATGGTTGCATCCTCTGGAATCCTCCTGGGATTTGTATAGTTTGAGTGAAGGCACCAGAAGAAGATATTCTGGCTGAGTGTTCCAAAGGATCCTCCCTCAATGGACAATCCCAGGATTCCATAGAATGTTGCCATGACAGTTAAACTGGAATCATGGCCCTATAAACTATGTAGTCATAAAATGCCCAAGGTTACCTTAAAGGCCACTATCAGCTAAGACATGATTATGTCACTAAGGTCTTTGGAGGAGACCTAGTTGGCCTGGTCACATCCTTGAGTTTTCACCTACCAGCAGTGCAGACACAGAATGATATTCTGTGCCTGCCTTTTTGGAACACTTTCCCCACATGGTAAAGGAGGTGCCAACTATAATATTCTTCTTCTCTCCTTTACAAACATGTATTTCCCCAGTCACTGAATGCTAGATCCCACTACCTTTGCATTTCTGTTCTCCTTTTTATATTTTATTTTTAATGATTAGTACACAAACACACACATTAGAAAATCTTGAATTGCAAGGAATTCAAGATCTTGAATTGCAAGGAATCTATCAACACTTTAAATAAATACATAGGTTTTAGTTGTGAGACATGATTTGATGTCTAGAGAGAATGGAAGCCATGGAAACACGTAATTATGTATGTTTCTGTATTGTTTGTAGTATTGTTTTTAAAATAAATCGAACCACCTTGGGGAGGCTTTGCCTTGAAAATTGGTATAGGAAGTTTTCAAATGAATGAATGAATGAGTAAAATGACACTGCCTTATAAGGAGCCTGGCTTTAGTCCATCTACCCAATGTATGCCTGCTCTTAGAGACAGTGGCTCTTCAGGGTCTCAGTTCGGGAAGGAGTATCACCATCAACTTAGATTGTTCTTTGAAAAAAGAACAACACTCTGAATCAGTGACTTTTTAAAAATCTTTCTACATGCATGGTGTTTCCTACCATTACTATATGATTTTGTCCTCTAAAAGGAGGCATCCATGATTTGGGGCATGTGGTTTTCCTTGGATCTTGGAAACAAAACAAAACTACATAGGAGGAGAAATTAAGAGTTAACAGTAAGATCATAGTGACCTGAATGGCTGCCCAAGTCACAAGCTATTTCCCTTCCTACATAAGGAACATTGTCTGAGAAGCAGAACTCTGAATCAACCGGTGAAACAACCTTGTGTGTCCCTGATCTTGTAAACAAGCCCTTGGTCCAGTGGGCCCTCGGCATCTTTCAATATCATTTTTCACCTGCCCCCTTCTCATGTAACATTCCTGTGTTTTCCCCCCATGTGATAGATAACCCTGTCTTATCAAGGTCAGTCAGAAAGGGCCTTTTTACATATCTCATAAATTTTAGCCAGGTGCCACTGATGTGAGATTAATGTAATGGCAGTACAGCAAGCACTCAGGCTTGTCTTAATTATGCTAAGGTTGCCGGTTCACCGTTTCTCTTCATCTGTCTCTCGCTTTAGGGAACACTAAACACTCTGTCATTAGATTGTCGGTTCCACAACATTGGCCATTTGCATTTACAAAGTCATCAGCCAGCTTATGATCTAGCTTTGCTAAGAAATTAAAGAAATAGTAAAAACAAAATTAAAGCCAAATAGGGGAGACTTTCACATCATGTGAAATGCTGATTCTTGCGTGTACAAGAGGATCACTCAGAGGGGACAGTTTGTTTCAAGGCAATACCCACCTAATTTCTTGATATCTTGGTACAGCTGCTGTGCTTGAGTTCTGAAAGGTTATAAAATAATGATTATGAGTTCTGGCCTGAGGTCCTTCCATTGAGAACGCCCCGGTTCACTCTCCAGTCCTTTACAGCACATCTTTCTACCAGATTAAGAAAGCAGAATCAAGGTGAAGACAAATGTAACTTTTATAGAGTGAGGAGGTCAGTCGATATGAAACGTACTTTTACTCTCCAGGATTCAAGACTAGGGGATGGGGGAATACTCCTAACGTTTGGAGTATTGCAAAGGTAAATTGTGCTTAAAGGCTGGTTAGCTGGCATATGTGAGGTCACCATCATATTCCCCTCTAACTTACATAGAAATGTTTTTAAAAATCCCATTTCCTATAAGAAAAATGTAGATAAAAAGCAGACAAAAATGCTTGCAGTTCTTTAAAATCCAGAAATCCAAAATCCATTTCAATGGCCTTTTGAAACATTTGATGGCAGAGAGGCAAATGTAAACAGTCTTTAAATTTCTAGTATTGCCACCTAGGAGGTGTGCAGGAAGCTATGTTCACCCGTATGTATCTGTGTTCATCAAGTTCACTCACAATGTTCTCAGATTTCCAAGCATGATTAAGACACTGGGGATATGGTGACTGTTTCAGGATCTATCCACAAATGCTACCTTCCCTCATAGGTTCCTTTAATCATGGTTTAGCATAATGTCCACATAATGCTAAACTATAGTTATTGCTGACGTTGATTGATGGGAACAATGTTTTGCAAATGAATTGCAAATCATGTTTCATATCATTCAGTACCCAGTCCACCCCATCATAACAAGCCAGGGTTGTTCCAGGAAGAACCTGTCTTGTGTGTGGCAAACCATGCACCAGTGCATGCTGGCTGATCATTCCCACAGGAGCAGCTAAATAGTTCTTGTCTGGTTTTATCCATAGGGTGTTCACTGTGGCATCCAAACCCTACTGTTTTGGCTTCGTTCACCAAGCAAATTGGAGGGAAAAAACTGAATTTGATTGTTTCTCTGTTTTGTTGAGGGGGAAAAAGATTCTGCTAGATTCACATTCTGTCTTTTTCCCCCAGCTAATTCCACTGCAAATGAGAGTGATCAAGCAGCAGGCATTAGAACATAAGTGCATCCCAACAATCCAGAAGTCTCACTCATTATAACAGCCAGATATGCCCACTGTCAGGCTGCTTTATCACACTAGTGGGCAAACAGAGTTTAAACAAGAGTTAAATTAGAGAAAACCAGGAAACGTCATGTGATAAACGTCAGACATTTCATGGTTTTCTCTAGTTTCTCTCATTTAAATCCTGTTTGCCCGCTAGTGTGATAAAGCAGAGGGGAATGTTGACACAGGGCAGATTTTATGAGTGCTTTCTGTTCAGTTCACTGGGTTCATGACACATATCACCACCTATGTAGTATTTGTATGCAAGGTTTACAGAGTTCTGCTTTACTGTGGGATCTGCGTATAATGATGGCACTGATGCAAGTACTAGCCATACGTTTCAGTGATGTCTAGGTTAATAACACTGATATATTGCTCAAACCGTGAAGAAGCAGGGGAGGGCAGACAAGTTGTTGTTGCACCTTCAAGATAACTCTGGTTTATGATGCCCCTCTCCTAGGGTTATTTCTGTCAATATTTACTTAGAAAATCTGATTGCCTTCTTCTAAGGCTGAGAGAACATGACTTACCAAAGGCCATCCAGTACTTGGTCCATTCCTGGTCTCCTAGAGCCCTAGTACAATTCTCAAACCACGACATCATGCTGCTTCTTTCTGTAGGAGTGGGGCTCCACTACCACATAATGTTTGTGTAAATTTTTGTGAATCAGATACTTTCCATCTTTACAGTATTTCTTTTAAAAGTGAGGGAGGCAATGACGCCACTTCTGTTACAATTTCTGTTTTGCTCTGCCCTTCATTGTGTCTGCAGTGGCCTCATGAAGGATGGCAGAATGGCAGGCTCTGTCTTCCAACCTATGCTGCTCCTGAAAAATGCAACAGGCCTCTGGTCTTTTCCGAGTCTGCTAACAAAGACAAATGACCTGAAGAAGGGAGAAGTAGAATAATTGAATGTTGGGTGGTACTTTACACAGAACTGCTGGATTGTTATAGCAGTTGTGTGCTTGTAATTAGGGCCAGAATTATTCCATCCAGTTATGCAAAATTTGTGTGTGTGTGTGTGTGTGTGTGAGAGAGAGAGAGAGAGAGAGAGAGAGAGAGAACCATGAATGGCTTGATTTCAAAAAGGAGAAAAAACAGAATCTACTGCTGAAATTTTGTTATTGAAATACTTTAATGCTAAGAATGATTTTAAAAATTGTTCTACATTTACCAAACACTCACTGAAGTGAATGAGAAGATTAACAGTGAAATGGAATGCATAGGTTGACCCATCGGTCTGTTTTGTACCTTTTCCACCCCAATGGGAGTGGGGGGAATGTTAGATCTGCTTATATAAACAACATACTGTACTAAAGTACCATACATGGTTCTGAATACTGCATGTGTTGACATATACACACATATTTCCCATGGAATAGTAGAGTTCACCTGGTCAAGGTTGTAATATGGCTGCAAAGTGTGTTGCCTGCAGCTGGGACATGTATACAGCAGGAAGTGACCTAGAAGTCAGTCTAGCACCAAGTGACCATGGATTTCTACAGGGACAGCAACTTTAGGTGGACACTGTCCATAACTATATTTGTATTTAAAGAGAAGAGTGTTTCTATATTAGTTTGTACAATTTGCCAAACTTAGAAAGTTTAGCTGATACACTGGAGAAAGGAGCACATATGCTTTACCTCATATCCTTTCCCCCCACTTGGGCAAGTGAATATGTTTAGGAAATTTCAGGAGGTGACTCAAGGACACTTTCTCAAGATGACTACTTATACTGCAGGTTATTGCAGGACTGTCAAAAGTCTAAATCTGCTTCTTCACTTTTATTTATTTGGTGTAGTTATTTTCATTCCTTTTTGGAAAGGGACTGATTATGTGCCATCTACTCCAGCGTCAAGTGCATTCATAGTTTAGCTAAACATCTATGGGGGATGCAGTGAAATTGCAGATGAGGCTTTGAGTATGCCACTACTGTGCCTCATTCCCTGAGTTTGACATGTGTCTCATATGATGTCTTCTTTCACAGATAATTAGGGAATTGACCTTCACTTTATTTCATTCTCACATGGGAAACATGTCAAAAGTTTTCTCCCCAACTGAGTGACATTATGAGAATTTTTGCACTTTGGATTCTCTTTTGTGAAAATTCCACATAGATGGTGATGGTGATGATGATAATGTGTGTACAAATATGTTTTTTGTTTTTTATTTCTTTTTACAGAAAGGGCATTGTTGTTTGCTGTTTTGTTATGTGTCTTCAAGTGTATGGTGACCCTATTATAAAATTTTCATGGCAAGATTTGTTGAAATTGCCTCTTTTTTAGAAGTGTGACTCACCAAAAACAAACACTCCATTGTACCTTTTTGCTTTTGTACAATAATCTTGTGACGTGGATATTTTTTCCTGTTGGACTAGCTTGAGGCATTAAGATCCCTTTATTATAGAGGATGAGAAAATTTGTAAATGTTCTTTAGGTGGTTCTTCTATAATTCCTCCACATTTTATTTCCTGAAGAAAATCCATTACCGAATGGAAACATCAAATTGATACCCAGTGCATCCTATTGGTAGCATGAGGAGGCTTCTGTTGGAAATGTTCTCAGTGCTCTTGGGATGTGTAACCTGGGTCTTGAACTCCCTTCCTGCTTCCCAACAACAGGGGCTGATGTTAAAAATCCTGATTTGGATACATCCAAGACATGGTGTATGCACAGTATAACCCTGAATGCAGTTCTTCTCCTTAACTATCATTGAGCTTCAGTAGGATTTACTATTGTATAGGCTTGTAATTTGTGAAGCATGCTCCAAAAAACAAGCAAAACAAAACCTGCTTTCGATTCTTCCTTTCTTTACAAAAGCTGTTTGGTGTGCCGCACAAGAAAGGTGGCCGCTGTTTGAAGACTACAAACCTCATTGGGCATGTAGAACTTGTCATGTAGCTCTTTGATTTACGACCATTAAATAGATTGAATTTGACAATTTGATCTTTAAAATAAGAATTGACTTTGCAGATGAGGAAAGAGCTCTTTAAACATGACAGGGCTTGTGCTGTGACTGCCTGCAATGTTTATTTTTCAGTTTCATCTCAGAGTATGACAACTATTTATCTTGTGTTGATCATATTGTGACTTAATCAAAATGATGCTGTAAATAAAATGTGTTGCCAAGGTGAGAGCATTTAAAGGCACCTTTAAATGTTTAATGGAAAGAGCTGTAGTGCAGAATAAAGCCATGTATCCTCTTTACTCTACAAGGATGCCTCAGTGCAGAGCTACATTTCAGTGCTTTAAACCAGAGATTGGAAAGTGTGGCCCTCCAGATCTTATAGGGCTCCACCTTCCACCATCCCTAGTCAGCATAGTCAGTGGCGAGGAATGCTGGAAGCTACAATGCAAGGACATCTGGAGTTTCCTGGTCTAACTTTAATTCAGCTTGTTGGCATGTGAGCAGAAAATAAGCCAAGATCATTATCAGGAGATCGGGAAGACATATCAGGATAACGGTGTATAGCATGGACTGATACTATGTTAGTTTGAGGGCTCAGCTATTAATCACTATCAGAATCCAATGAAGTAGTAAATTATCCAAGAGTTCTAAACCACTCAAGGTCCTGAAACAGGAGCCTCCAAACAGTGTCACCAGTATGAGTATGGTTTCTAATGATTGTCAGAATTCTTGTACAGCTTATGACCCTGAAAGGTTTCATCTCCATCCAGCAGTATTTAGTTATGGCCTTCTCAGATGTGTTCTTCCTGAGAAGCTCTTGCCTGCAACTTCATACTGCATCTGAAGAGGAGAGTTTGGACTAGCCACCTCTGCCTCTCTTGGTGGCTGGGTGATTTTTGTCTCCTCCTGTTCAGACCTCTAAGATTGCCTGCCTAATAAAGGCTTACTTTTTTTGGTCCTTGACTGTCTTACCATGTGTCTGCTGGGTTTCTTTCTTTTCCTGTTGGCCAGGTATGCCTAGTTCTTTGTCAAGAGTCCACAAGGGAGGATAGGAAATGGAGAACTGAATTTGCCCATCCCTGCTTTTAACAGAAATTCCATTGTGTCATAAGGCTCATGATATCCAAGAGTCCATTCTTTCTCAGGAACAGAGAATCCTTTACATGTGGGCATGTTCAACATTTTGTTCAAGCTGTCTGAAAAGTTAAAGGGCCCTTCCTTGTATACTTAAAATTTGGCTTCTCATAGTGAAAACTAGAGCTGAGTATAGGTCCTGGGATATGAGTGGCACCTTGAATGCTCTGCTGCAAACTGTTTCATGCCAAGAGACACATCCCAATCTAGAAAAGCTAGGGTGCATTCCAGTGGTGCTAAGTCCAACTACAATGTGAGTGGCACAAAAAGTGAAAGCACTGGCACATGAGGGCTGGTTGCTCCCATATAAGAAGCAGAAATGCCCCCCCATCACTGCCATATGGGATGGCCCACTCTTTTTAAAGAGCAGCTGTTAAAGCCATAAATATTTGCATGTATACCCTTTCCTCCTTCCTGCCCAGGAAGCAGGAAAGGAAAGCAGTGTGGGAGTGTTGACACATATTGTGTCTGGAGCACAGGCAATTTTCCCAGTCCCCCCTTCTGTAGTGCCTTGGCTTCAGCAGGCATTCAATACAGTAGCCATTTTCCAGTCCTTGTCTTCAACCTCTTCTCTCTAAGCAGAAGCATGTAAGCAGGGCCACTAGAGGAAAAGAAACAGCCAACACTACCATCATGGCCCATATTTTCCCCCTTTTACATGTCAGGGACTGAAAGGTAGTGTGGGTGCCAGCCATCAAGCAGTCACTAAACCAGGCTATCTCTGTCCCTGGAAAGCAAAGTTGCAAACAAATGTGCATGCCTGAACACTATGAGTAAGCAGTGGTCATTTTTCTCCAAGAAGAGGCATTATCACAATTCAAGGATACATCTCAAGCAAGCAAGCAATAATTCATTTCCACTACTGTGCTACTATACATCAAGGTCAGTTGCCAATCAGAAAAAAAGACTGAATCCCAAATTCTAAGCCAGCAGCACAATTCAAATATAGACCCAAATCCACTTGAACTGCCCTTATCTGCCATACAAAACAATCCTGCATATATTCTCAATTCTGTGCAGGCCCTTCCAATAAAAACACCATCTGAAAACACAGCCAGCCCAACACAGAGACTCAAGGAAAACTATTGCTTTGCAGTTTTCTCAAAAACTAGTGATTTGCAGCCAAGATTTAAAGGTCTATGCAAGACTTTCTACCTCTATTTTCAGATAGCAACCCTAATTCTGAAACACACACACAGAGAGAGAGAGAAAGAGAGAGTGAGAGAGAGCATTCTACTATGATTTTTAAGCACAAATCCCACCTATGTCTCTTTGCAGTGTCCCCTGGCATAGGAAAGGCACCAAACTTTAGCTGTGTGCAAGTGGGACCCCCTGAACCTTAGCAGCAGGAAAGGCAAGGAATAAGAGTTCTAGAGAAAAAAGAGCTTCAAAAAAGAATGAGGAGATCGGGAGCGGGTCAGAGACCTCTGTAGAAGAAAGGCAGCAATAAAGCAATGCCAGGAAAGGACTAAGATTCCAGTATGCTTTCTTTAAAGCAGATGACATTGCAGGCTTGATGACATGCTGGTAGGAAAGGATGGGGGTGATACTGGTGAAACAGTCAACAGGTGTAGTTGAGGACAAGGGGTGGGATCAACCAGGAGATTGGTGGGACAGGCAATGAGGAACCTGCTGGGCTAGATCTGACCTGAGGACCAGAAGTTACCTACTGTTGCTCAAATGTAAGACATAAGGGATCTCCATATAAAGAGACAAGCATACAATCTACACTGTATTTGGAATTAAACAGTAGTCATTCTGTGGAAAGGAAGGCTACACTGGCTTCTTAACCTTCTTCACATACAACTCCACATGCAGGACTGAAGCCATTTTGGTTAGCATTTTTTGTCTTAACTATATCTAGATGTTTCTTTCCATCTGTTTGTCTGGAGTACAAGTTGAATCTGCATTATCCAAAAGGCTTGAGCCCAGAAGTGTTTTGGATTTCAAGGTTGTTGATTTTTTGTTTGTTTGAATTTTGGAATAATTTTTTATACACAATGAGATATCTTGGAGATGAGACCCAAGTCTAAACATGCAATTCATTTCCATTTTGTGTACACCTTACAGCTTGAAGTTATTTATCCATAATAGTTTAATATTTTTTTTACATGAAACAAGAGCCCAGAACAAATGCACCATGCTGGCGCTGATACTAGGGTTAGGGACCGTGCACCAGCCTCATGGTCCCTAACCCAAGCACAGCATGGCGGCAGAGTAATGGCAGCATCCTGACCATACGGGCACTGTCATTTTGATGTAAGTGATGTTCAGCGTCTGCACATCACTGTGCATCACTTACGTCGTGAGTGCACCAGTGGCACACTTGCAATGTCACTCCAGCACCGCAAAAAGAACCTGGAAACACTGGGTTCTTTTTACTCCAGAGGGACAGTGATCAGTTTGGGGGCTGCGCCGTCCCTCCAGAGTTAAAATGGGTGAATGCAGACTGCCATTTTGCGGCCATCTATACTGCCCGTAGGTCTGTGTACACTGAACCATTCGAACGCAAAGGTGTCAGCCACCAAACTCAGAAACCCATTAGGAAAATTTTGGATTTTGGAATATTGGATAAGGGAGCCTCAACCTGGAGAATTAAATCTACATACAACCCATACCTTGTTTTATCTGCCCCATTGCTAGATGAAATGACACCTTCAATACCCCCCCCCCCCCCACCTTCCTTCTTATAGTAACATAGATGAGAGGAGAGAGGATTAGGAAATATTGGAAGTAATTTAAGTTTAGTGGCTGGAAATAAAAGGTCTTTCTAGTAACCTTCCTGTAGCAAATTAATCTGGCCCTTTTGGTGACAGGATACTTTGCTGAATGGACCATTAGGAACAATCAAATTGAATCAGATTATCTTTTTATTCTGCCTCCTGCTGCTCTTTTTATAATGTTTCTGTAAAGAAAATGGAGCTTGTAGCATAGCCCTAGTCCCTTCTTCTCAGACTCTACAACACAAGGTGTCTAAAGAATTGCCTGCAGGAAATGATCTCTAGATGTTCCCATCTTTGGTGATAAGGTCACTACTAGGGATAGGGCGTTTTCTGTTCCCTGCTTCTGGAATACCCTTGCTGACAATGTTTTTACTTGCTTGAAGTTACCAGGTGACCAGTGTCCTGTTCTTCCAAGCATTTGGTGGATTTGATATGTAGTTATGGAACAGCGTGGCATAATAGTTTAAATGTTGAACTATGACTATGAAGAACAGGGTTTGATTCCATGCTCAGCCATGAAAGCCACTGGGTGACTTTGGGCAAGTCATATGCTCTCAGCATCAGGGGAAGGCAATGGCAAACCTCTTCTGGTCAGTGCAGACAAGACCCCAGTCCAAAACTCAAACCACTACACTATACTGATATTGCGAAAAATGGATAAGGGAGGGAGGTAAGGTAAAGTATGTGAATTACACACACAGGTGGTGATATTGTAGACATTTTTGAGTCAGCTAGCCGAGGACTGGAAAAATTTACTTTTTGCTATGACTTACAGTTTCTTCCAGTATTTTAGTCCAAAGAGTAAATGTAATGGGTAGCAGAATTTTCTTCCTTGTACAAACTTGTTTTATTACTTCTCTGTGATGATGGGGGCACAGAAAGAGCTGGCTTCCTTTGAAATTAAAATTTTCTCTGGGTTTCAGAAAGGCAACTGATCAGACTGGTGATAGGGCTCTGTTGTCACTCAGTCACTCATTTGTTCTCGTGTAAGTCTTTAGTAGCGAAAGAGCTGCATTTCCTTTTCAGATCAAGGCTTATCCCTCTATCACCCAAAAGTACCTAAGATAATATTGACCTCTTTAGCTTTTCCTGGATATTTCCCCTGCTATGTTCCCCTTATGAAAAGCAAGTGGGAGAAGCATCAAGCAGGCATCTCCTGTGGGAGAAAAAAAAATCATGCCCTTCTGTCTTCTGCCTTTCAGCCTCAAATGAAAGGAATACTTAAAGCATAAACATTACAAAGGCAAATAGAGTGAAAATGGGGAGGGAGCAGTATCTGAGTCACTCAGAGGGACAAATTACAATTTTGGAGGAAGGTGGTGATCTCTTCTCAAAAAAGATAGCATTTTCAAATGAAAAATTGTGATTGCAGAAAAAGTACCAGAAAGTCTGCTTGGACTGATTAGCCCATGACTGTTTGAGTCTGCATATGTGCTACTGCAGTGGTTACTGTAACATAACATGAAAAAGAGAAATTTCAGTTCGGTAGAGGCTGCATGGTTCACTTTTCCCAATATGGAGGAATGCACAGCTTGGTGAGTTTATTTCATTGATATTTTTCTTTCCATTTAAATACTTTGGCAACTTTGGGAGGTGCTAATAGTCTCTGAAGTTATAGTCTGTATATGGTACAGTTGAAATCATAACTATTTCATTAACATTTATAATATTATAGTGTGTTCAGAGTGTTTTGCTTATTTTGCTTATATTGCTTTGTTTTAAACCCCATAACAACTCTGTAAAATATGTCAGTATTATCGCCCCCATATTATTGCCCCATATATAGGATAATATATGTATTATCCTACTTGAGAATATGTATTTTCCCTGGAAAATGATTAACCATCCATTATGAAGCCAAGCCCAGTCCCTCGGGGGGGGGGGGACCCCCCCGTGGTCCAGGCCTCTGGAGGTAAGAGAGGAAACTGCTGGACCATCTTTACCCTTTCCCCTCACACCACTCCCTTTCTCCTTCTGTGTCTTGTCTGTTTTAGATTGTAAGCCCGAGGGCAGGGAATCCATCTAACTCAAAAGATCTGTCATGGTACACAGCGCTGTGTAATTTACATTACAGCGTCTTCATAAATAAAGGATTAATAATAATAATAATAATAATAATAATAATAATAATAATAATAATAATAATATTGAGATGAAAGGTTGCAAGTCCTGCCTAACCCTAACTTCCCAGGCCATGGCAGAGGCAGGAGCCAAACTAGAGCATTCCTAAGAATCCATTCCTTTGCATTTGGGAAAACACAGATTAACTCAGCAAATGGTATACTGGTCCTTCCATGACTTGTTTCCCTTCCTCTCTCCTGGTCTTCACTGTTTCACTTGGGAAGTGTCTATGGAAACCATTGAGATCGATTTCCTTTGTTCCGACCTACTGTGTCAATGAGGTGGATTTGTCAAAGAGTTGGATTAGGATTTGGGAAATCCAGTAGTCCTCACTGAGCCATGAGAGGTCACCAGGAGACTTCGAAGTAGTTTACCCCACCGGGCTGGTGTGATAAAATGGATAGGAGGAGAACTATGTTTGCCCCTTTGAACTCACAGGAGGTGAGGGGGGTTATAAATAAAGCTGACATGCCCGATTTCACAGTAGATTCAGGCATTTAGAAATTGCTCCATGCAAGCAATCTCATAATTCACAGGGGGATATAATTATTTGAAGTACTGACCATTATTTGAAGTTGCCACCATCCATTCAAGTCAAGAGGGAAACTGACAATATTCTCTCGTGCTCATTCAGATCACCACTGTGACACAGGGGGATCTGTTTGGTTGATCAGAGGTTCACATACATTCAAGTATGATCCAGATTTTCACTGGCTTCATCTTTACTTTCTTTGATCTGCCCACCCCTGGGCCACAGACCAGAAGCCTACTGGCTGAACCATCTGTCGGGTTTCAATTCACTACCCTCTGAATAAGCCAGATGGATTATGTTTTCTTTTCTTCAGTGCCACATGATACCATTTGAAGAAAAAGGTGTGGTTTGAGGAAAATATATTCAGTTCTCTTTCCTACAAATATAAAAGGCAAATATCAATGCATAGCTGACCTGCAGTCAACTTCTAGCCAAATATTTCTGCGTATGGCATGTCTAAGCCATATTTCTTCCACTGAAGTGATGGATGTCTAACTCTTTAAATAAATGTTTGGCAGTGTGATACTATTGTCTGCATTTGAGAAAGCCAGACATTTACTATGGAGCAATTGTGAACTTTACACCAATGGGATTGACTATTTCTCTCCCCCCCTCACTCCTGTGTCATGAATTTGCATATACAATAGAGGAGGGTTAAATCTCGTAAAGGGTATCTTAATGAATCACCATTTAAATCAAGCATTGAGAACTTGTGTGAACTGAGTTCCCATAATTTCTTATGATTGGGCACATTGGCCAAGGTCCAACAAGATTTGGAATGGTGATGGAATGCATATTCAACACTATTTGTTTCCTGTCTGAAAAATGGGCTTCCAGTGCTTATAAAACTCCATGCGAAGAAGATTAAAATAGTGAGAATTTTTCAATTTTCACACAGCATTTTTACATCTTCAAGTTCTTCACAAAAATATTATGTGCAGGAATACAAAGTGATTCAAAAAGAATGGTGCAAAATTAAAGCTGTTCTTACTTGGTTTTCCACCATTCTTCTTAAACCCCTGTACATATAGGTTCTTTGCATCACATTTTTCAGGACATGTGAATACCAGAACAGAACCATGAAGCAATATTTGTTTTCTCTGCAGTGAGGAGACAATTGTGGAAATTATTCATCCTCACCCACAGGGATAGTTGACTGTTCACATACCCCATCTGTGGTAGTAATTCCATGTAAGACTGCTGTGTATCCAGATTGTGTATTATATCAGAATCTAGTTCAGCTCCTTGGATAGCTCCTTTAGAGTATGAAATAAAACGTATCCCTGATATGGGAGCAGCCAGTCACTACTGATCTGGAGAACCATAAGGTTGTCCAGAAGTTGCCCAGCTCTTACTGAAATGTGAAGTCGAAGGCTTTCATGGCCGGCATCCATAGTTTTTTGTGGGTTTTTCAGGCTATGTGGCCATGTTCTAGAAGAGTTTATTCCTGATATTTTGCCAGCATCTGTGGCTGGCGTCTTCAGAGAAGATGCCAGCCACAGATGCTGATGAAACATCTGGAATAAACTCTTCTAGAACATGGCCACATAGCCCGAAAAACCCACAAAAAATTAACTTATTGAAATGCTGTCTATGCGTTATTCTATGCAAAGAGCATTTATAAGTAACTGTCTTAATAACAAGACAGACCATTGGTTCAGTGCTGTCTACAGAAGCTTTCCATGTTTTCGGGCAGGAAACTTTGCCTGTGCTACTGAGATGCTGAGGACTGAACCCAGCCAAGCAGGCGCTATACTACTGAGCTATGGCCCTTCCTCATTACTCTTTTCATTAGGCCACTTTTTCTTTCCTGTTTTGACATTTGTGTTGGGATTAATGTGACTGACAGTGCAGTCCAATAAACAAGAAATTTGGAAATGAAGTCTGCATGCCTTCCTCCTAGTCTCAGCAAATGGATTTGAAAGCCCCGGCCTGGCTGTGCATCAGCTGGATTTCATTGTGCTGGGGACAGCTAATAATAATAATAATAATAATAATAATAATAATAATGGAATTGCTTATGGCTGTAAATTAAGTGTTTTGTTGAGCTTGCACATGTTCTGTTAAACAGCAGTATAATGTTGTTAAAAAGGAAGCCTGAGTGTAGATGAGCACAGTGGGCTGAAAGATCAATGGATTATTATAAGAGAAACACCATGTGTCCCATCAGAGCCTACTGAGGCATCAGAGATCAGCTGGCAGGTGTTGCATTGTGGGAGAAAAAACATGGTAGTCACCAAGGGTCAACTGAATCTGAACAGACTCTTGGCTCACCCCATTAAATATCCATTGACATCAAGTTCTATTGATATCAGAGGGAGCAATGGGCAATCCAATTGGTAGTGGAATGTGTGCCTGGCCAGTGCCAGAGGAGCTCATTGGTATCAGGTTATAGTGGGCCCATTGGCTATGCCATGGGCCCACTCAAGCATAGTGCCAGTTCTGATCAACTAGACTCTTTGGAGGAAGTTTGTTGTTGCTGCTGTGTGCCTTCAAGTCATTTCTAGCTTATGGTGATCCTTAGTGAACCTATCATTGGGTTGTCTTGTGATTTGTGTAGTTGAGGTTTTTCTATTGCCTACATAAATAATAATAAATAAAATAAAATTTTTATTTATATGCCGCCCTTCCTTCGATCAGGGCGGCTCACAGCAAGTTAAAATACAATCAACACAGTACACATAAAATAAAAATACCCATTAAAACAAACCAACAGTAAAAAGCCCCATAGCCCAACCTCTTGGCCACGAAAGAGGAGGGAGGCCCACAGGATATTTATTCGGGGAATGCCTGTTGGAATAGGAAGGTTTTAAGGTCCTTCCTAAATTGGGCCAGGGTAGTAGACGAGCGGAGCTCTATGGGCAGCGCATTCCAAAGGGCTGGGGCAGCTGTGGAAAACGTCCTCCAGGAAGTGGAGACTAACCTAGCCCCAGGCACCTTCAGTAGCTGCTGCCCAGACGTTCTGAGGGTGCGAGGCGGAATGTACGGGGAGAGGCGGTCCTTTAGGTATCCTGGGCCCAAGCCATTTAGGGCTTTATAGGTAATTACCAACACCTTATATTGAGCTCGGAAGCGAATGGGCAGCCAATGGAGATCTTTTAAAACCGGTGTTATATGGCTGGCCCTGGAGATACCAGTGACCAGCCTGGCTGCCATGTTCTGCACCATTTGCAGCTTCCGAGTTTGGTATAAGGGTTGCCCCATGTAGAGTACATTGCAGAAATCCAATCTCGAAGTTACCAGAGCATGTACAACAGTTTCTAGGTCCCTCTGGGCCAGGTATGGGCGCAGCTGGCGAATCAGCCGAAGCTGATAACAGGTGCCCTTGACCGTCGCATTCACCTGAGCAGTCAGGTGACTCAGTATATACATGACTCAGTATAATTCTTAATGTCTGGAAAAATTTGAAAGGCTGCAGGAGAGAAGAGAGTGTTACAGGCACTAACTTTGCAAGCATTAGAAAAGTCATCCTTAGAAGGAAATGGCTTCTGATCACCCTTAGTCAATATAGTTTGTGCATGCTACTGATGTTAGCAAATGTGGTTGCTCTTAGCATAAGCAGAACAACACATGAGTCATGGCACTCGCGTGTCTGGAGTAAATTATCAGGTAATTTACTCTTTATCATAGAATACTCCCCTCCGTGTACTGTAAACTATTACATCAAACTGCATTATATATATCATCTTTTGGTATCTTTATGACTTTTTAAAAAAACTTTTATCAGTATTTTGCTTTAAAAAAGAAAAAAAAGAAATAGAATGTGGTTTACCTAAAGCATTTGACTATTTTCTTGCACCACACTCCTTTCTTTCTGATTTCAAGACCATTTCAGTGTATCAAATAAGATTATCAAAAACCTGGTTTACACCACAGGATGTTTCCCAAGAACCTGCTGCTGTGATATGTAGAGATATGTTCCAGCAGAATAGCATAATTTCTTGATCTAGCTTTAGTCCTTCCCCCATATTCTCATGCCCTGCCAGTTTATTTATTTTTCTGTTCCCCAAAGAGGTCAAGTTGTGTATGTTGTCCTTTTTCTGATTTTATCCTTGCAACCACTCTGTAAGTAAGTGGGGATGGGAAAAGATGGTCAGTATTACCCACTGAACTTCATGGCTTACTTGACATTCAGTGAAACTTGAGCTGGATCGCCCATCCTAGTCCTGCACCATACAGTAACATAGCTCAATTTTCTTTTAAAAAATCACTAACATATATTCTAGATTCACTATAGTTCAGTTAGGAGGTGTGGAAACATTAAATAAATTTCCCATGTTTTGGGCACTTGAGTTATATAAAAGTCTCCAAAACACAATCCATATTGAAAGAACTGTTCTGTTCCTGTAATATAGTGAGAAATACGCCACACTATCTTGTATATACAGAATTCTATATGTGCAAAGATACTGGCTTATCAGTAAATGATTCCTAGCTATCATGGCTATGGAGCCATATATCATTAGGTGTTATGTGTATTTGTTGAAGGCTTTGAAACCTGTCAAAAGATTTCTAGTACTGAAAGGCAGCAAAAACTCCCGAATTCTACACTGCAGCCTTATTTACCTGACAAGCCTCCGGCATTATTCAGTCATCACTGAAGTATGTTTTGTCAACAAAGGAGGGAGCACATTGTCACTGCCCCCTCTGTTACCATCAATATCCAAATGAAACTCAACACTATTACTCCTTTCCACCACAAGCCAATGAAGCTGTTTTGGTCCTAAACCAGTGCTTCTCATCAGTAATGATTTGGATGAGGGCAAACAAATTGAAATTTAATCCAGACAAGACAGAGGTGCTCCTTGTTAGTCAAAAGGCAGATCAGGGAGATTCAGCCTGGGTGGATGGGGTTACATTACCCCTGAAGATGCAAGTTTGCAACTTGGTAGTGCTGGATTCATCTCTGATCCTGGAAGCCTAGGGCCTCAAGCACACGGGGCGAAAAGAATGGCCAGAGGCCACTCCTGTCCTGATCGTTGATGAACCACAGAGACCACATGCACCCAATCCTGATTGGGGCTGCTACCATGGACCTGAACTGAGCTGCCGAAAAGGAGCAGTTTTTTCCTGCTCCTTTTTGTCCTGACTCTTCCAAGTTGAGGCGAGCTTGGTGTGGCTTCCAGCTGCATTTGAGTTGTGTGTCAGATAAACGTCACACCCAAATGCGTCCCAATGGCAACCTTTTTGGCCCATCAGTTTGAGGCCCAGGTTTCAGTGGTGGTTAGGAGTGCATTTGCACAGGGAAAGCTTATGCACCAGCTGTCCCATTCCTTGAGACAGCAGATCTTGCCATGGTGACACAAATTTTTGGTACATCCCAGTTGGATTATTGTAATACATTCTACATGGGGCTGCCTTTGCAGCATGTTTGGAAACTGGTCCAAAAAGCTTCTGCTAGATTGCTGACTGGGGCTACCTACAGAGATCACATAGCTCCCTTGTTGCAACAGCTCCACCAGTTGCCAGTCTTATTTCCAGGCACAATTCAAACTGCTGGTTATGACTTTTAAAGCCCTGCATGGCTCACATCCAGGTTATTTGAAGGAACATATTCTCCTATATGAACTTGCACATATTTTGAGATTTGCTGAGGTGATCCTTCTCTCTGCTGCACCTCAGAGGTACATCTGGTAGGAACATAGAAGAGGACCTTCTCAGTAGCTGTCCTCAGGCTCTGCAACTTTCTTCCCTACTCTCTATTCACAGACAAACAAAGACTTTTCTATTCTGACAGGCATTTGACTAGTGACTATATAAGGCCCGTCTTACAAAGTACACAGTGTGTGTGTGTTTTAATGATGTATGTTTTAATCTGTTTTTTATTTTTTTTATTTTTGTTGCTTTAACTTTTGTATCTTGTGGATTTCTAACAATGTCCTTTTTAATTGTTGTAAACTGCTTTGAGTCCCAATCTAGGAAAAAAGTGGGATAGAAATTCATTCTACTACTAATATTAATACTAATAATCCCTCTATGCATGAAGGGTGATAGATCTGAAGAGGAAAGCCTCTGCAATATGGCAACTTTTCATTTGACTTCCAACTCGTGTGGACACCTTCTGTCTGTAGTAGACTCTCTCTGCTTCACTCCTGAAAAGGAGTGACAGAACCTGGGATTGGTGGGCAGGACTGGCACATTCCCTAATGTACAGGGTAAATACAATTCACCATAGTGCTATAGTTTTCAGCAAATCTTGATGATCTGAAGCATTTGAAGCCAATTTCAGATATTTGTTAAATTCTGAAACTCCACTCCCATGCTTGCTTGGCAACATGTACTAGTGAACACATTGAGACTTGCCGACTAAACATATATAGCATCATAATGCAGTAATATATTTGGATAGCTAGCCTGACAAATATAGCTGCCATTCCATCTACCTAGGTAAAAAGTAGGATGTAGCAATGGGAAAAAATGTTCTCTCTCACACATACTCACTTCTCGTAGTGTCAGAAAACAATGGGTAGCTTGTACTGTACCTAAAATATTTATGAGAGTAAAATGCATTCCTTTCTTGTAATAGATGTACATGAATTTTCTAGAGAGACTTTCTTGGGGGTGCATGGTAGTCATATGATAGAGGGATCCTGCTAAAATACTTTAAGATTAATTGATCTCCATGTTTCCATTGGAACAAGTCATTTAAATAACATCAATATTTTATAAGTACATTAATATTTTATAGTATCTATCAATTATAGGGTAATTATTTTAATTATCATGAGGTTTCCCGGGTTAAAAAAATCGACTATTGGATGAAAGAGGCAGTAAGTTAAACTTTCAAGTGGATCTCTTCACTTCCAATCTTATTCTTCACATCTGGGGGGGGGGGGGGGGGAAAAAAAACCAAAGAAAAACAATATCACGGCTTTCTCAAATACTATTGTGTTCAGAGAAATAGGTTCACATACACAATAATGTCACAGCAGTGCACTGTATAACATTTAATCAAATGTGATATTCACTGACTGGATATCATTTTTTTCCTTGGGTCTCTCTTTTATTTTTGTTTTGAACCTGTGACAAAAAGCTAATTTCCACTTTCACCATGGACTGCAAAATATCAAAATGTAAAACAAAAGCTTTTTGCTTATTGAATCTCCAGATGGAGAGAGAGGAAGACAGAGAAATAAAATAACTCTCACACTAGAAATGCAGTTGTTTTTTTAAACTCCCTGCCTGTCTTTCTATTTGACTAGTGTCCTGACTTCAGGTGGACAGGTCCCAGTACCAAAAACAAGCAATCAAATACCAGCACCAATAAAACTATGCACAGCAAGCAAACGGATCAGGCAGGAAGAATCCCAAGTCAGGAGCCAGGAAGCAGAGCCAAGATTATAAAATCCAGAAGCTCTGCAGGAGAGTCAGGAAAATCAAGTAAAGGCCAAGCCAAAGCCAAAGTCCAATAGCAGTCCAGGATCAAACACCAACAAAATAGCCAAGACAGGAGTCTAGCACTCTCATGAAGAGAAATGGATAGAAGTATTAACATTAATACCAGCAACTTTACAACAGAAATAGACTCTTAATCCACCTTTTAGCCTTCTTCCTGAGCATTTTGTAGTGGGTTCCTTGAACAACTGCACTCCTTAAGACTGGAGCGTGGCTTTGGCACAGCTTCTGGCTTCTTAGGACACATGCAGCATTTAAACAGCATACCTCCAAAGTGACCTGAAGCAGCTTTATTTTGGCCTGTCTGTTCAGGCCCCTATATAACATTGAATTTGGCTCTGGATGGACATTGAATCCTCCATACAGCACTCTCATCTGCTGTTGAAGGTGCTGGAAGGAAGCACTGGGACATGGTGAGATTCTGTAAAGTCAACATGAAAAACAACTACTTAACATTAAGATCAGCTATAGTTCATGGCTTTATTTAAGATACTAATGCTTCTAAATTAAAAACTGAAGTGTTTCAGAGTTTTTGCACCCATCGTTTGCAACACACACACACACACACACACACACACGCACACACACACACACAAACCCTGAATGTGGTGTGAAGCATTGGATAGACCTCGGATTTAAAGGCAATTTATAGCTCCAATGACTTGTAAGATAAAATAGTGTGTTGAGTTTATTTCATTCCTATCATGGCTAGGATTGGATGAACGAGTACAGAGAAAATATAACCCAATTCCACCCTGCCTGAAACTTTGCTCAAAATTCTAACTCAGCTCTGTGTAAAAGTCCTTAATGCTTAAAAAAAATCTCTCTCACCAGACAGTTGACAGAAAGGAAATTTGTCTGAGAAGAATTTTTGATACTACTCACAGAAATGGGCTTACAATTCTTATAACTGTCACTGACAGCATCTATAGGAATACATATAGGAATAAATAATAAATTCATTCATTCATTCACTGTATATATCCATGTATAAGTCTAGAACTTTTAGTCAAAAAATTGACTCAAGTCTACTTATCCGCTGGTCATTGCAAGTACTGTACCTTAACTCTTATAAAAGAAAGAAACCATCCCGAGGTGAAAGCCAAGAGTGCAATCCCCTTCTATTCTCTCATCCATCAAACCTTTAGTGTGATCACAAACAGTTTTGCCAACTTGAATTTTGTAAGTTCTTTGGCATTGTTTTCCTTCGTTTCATCCTTTAGATCCTTTGTTATACGTCCCTACATTTTACCCTCGACTTATCCACTGGCCATATCAAAATCCATAATTTGGTCCCGAAAACCTGTCCTCGACTTATATGTGAGATTGACTTATACTTGAGTGTATATGGTATATGCCATTTCCCTCTGGTCTGTATAGTACCGGTCTGTACAGGGCCATTGTCTTTCAGATAGTCTGGCTCTAATCCATGTCAGGTTATTACTGACCACAGACATTGGTTCAGTACCAAGACAGCTTCCTAGGAATCATATTGAAAGTAAAGATGGAGTTGTGCAAACTTTACGGCATTCTATAAATAATAATAATAATAATAATAATAATAATAATAATAATAATTGGATATCACCACCCAACCAGACCTCAAAACTCTGGATGACCTCTCCTAGCAGTTTCATGTAGATGTTAAACACTAAGGAGAACAAAATTGAGTTCTGAGAGATCACAAATGCCAAAGGCCAGGCTGTCAAACAGGAATTTCCCAGCATTGCTTTCTGAGTTTTCCCCTCCAGAAAGGTCTGGAACCACTGCAGAAAAGTGCCCATAAATCCCATCCCAGAGAGGTGGTGCATAAGAATACCATGGTCAATTATATCGAAAGCCATTGGGAAGTCAAGCAGAACCAACAGGAACATGCTTCTTTTGTCCAGTTCCCTGTGTAGGTCATCTATCAATGCAGAAAAATTGTCTCCATCCCATAACAATTCCTGATGTCAGATTGAAATGGATCCAGATTATCTGTCTCGCTCATTGGAGCTAGGAATCCACCATAGCTCCAGAACTTTGCCCCCAAATGGAATGGGACCGGCTGATAATTATCCAGAATGGTGAGATCCAGAAAAAATGCTCATCTACATTGAATAAAAAATACCTGTCCTGCTTGCAGAAAATTAGTATGTCAGAGAGATGTCTAGGTTAAACTTTTTTCTTGTCAAGGGACTGACACTTGATCAATGCAGTAAACAAGTATACCATGTTATTGCTTTCACTGAATAGTCCAGCCACTGGCATCCAAACTTTATTAAGGTTTATGTGTAACCTATCACTTCCAAATTTTTTTTATTGTATATGTAGTATCACAAAATTTGTTATTACTTCTGAATGTAAAACAGAAGTTTTTGTATAGAGGTGAACTTTGAACTGGTGTACTGGGGAGTGGTCAAACATTTGATTTTCAAGGAAATGCTCTTTAAGTTTCATAAGGGTATTTGTAACATATTGCAAAGATCTATCTGACACACATCCTTGCTTGATCATAGAGCAGTTGTTTGTATTTTTTTTATTACTCAGTAAATGGTAGTGGACCAATTACTATTTATTTCCCTTTTTATAGGATGGTACTAATTGCAGAACTGGAGTAGTGGTATTGAATTCTCTGTGTTCTTTGTTGTTGTCTGCTATTAAGTATCATGCTAAAGAAGGAAAATAAATTAACCAGCTTGCCAATCACTTGTATATTATTTCCCTCCACTGCTAAATAAAGAAAATTGTGATTTTATGAAGAATCAGTGTCTCACAAGATATTCTGAGTTACTACTGTTTGGACTAGAATATTGCTACCCTGAGGGGTTTAGCTCAAATTGTTGATTCCTCGGAAGAGCAGATTGAGCCAGCAAAATTTGGCAGAGGAGAACAGGTGGGGAGAAAGAAAACAGCACAGCAAGAAAGAGTAAATTCTTTATTGCTTCTTAAGAAATTGCATTTTAAACAGAGAGAGAGAATGAGAGAGGTTTTTGTCTTCATGCTGCAGTCTGAGGGTAGACAGTCTGTTTTGTGTGTGCATTTTGGCCTAATCTGTACAGCGCTGATCTAGTTTATTTTATGAGTAGATCCGTGTTAATTCCAGCCTCCAGGCCTCCTGAGCAGCCGCTCAGTAAATACAATAAGCAGCAGTTCTTCTTGCCTGGAGAGGTGGTTATGAATTTTTTATTGCTGATTTTCTGACATGCTATTCCAGCAGAGTTTTTGTTTTTGTTTTTAAAATCTTTTAAGCAACCAAGGTTCATTTCAAAAGGGTGTTGCTAGTGCAACATGAGAATATTGTTTATATGGCTAAATCTTTTCCTTCAGGATGCACAGTTATTCAGATGGCCTGGCCAAACTCACTCATTGAAGAAGGCCTGCTGACATTGTCTGTGACAGGCCGACATATACATTTATTATAGGTGATCAGTGGGTGTCAAATCCATTTCTATGATCAGTGGTGGACATATTGCTGCAAAGATGGAAAAACAATTGGTGAGAATCAAGTTCAGCTAACCTTTTTCTTAGGAAAGTACTTTGTGTTTCATTGTGAAGCCAGGGAATGATTCCACACAAGCCACTTCTATTTTTGTCTCGAAATAGAAATGGATAATGAACATGAACAGTGTATTCTGATAAATGAATGTGATGCAAATTACATAACGGTATATAGTTTTGACACAGATCCAACATGGTAAAACTCCAGTAATTACATTCTCAAAGGAAAGAATGAGTAACTTTAGAAATTTTCTTTTTGCTCATTTTGGCGCTTAGGGGCTATACAGATGGGCGGCATTTGCCCTGGATCAGTGCTGCAGCAACTGCATGCAGTGGCACCAATCTGCTCCCATGAAGAAGCCACAAGCAACTCCCTGGAAGGAGCGTCATAAGCATCATGGCACAGCATTATGACACCCCTCCCATGGTGAGCTATTTGGACACTGAGCCAGAGGCGCATCATCATAGCACACGCCTTCTAGAAGGGTGCATGCCAAAATGGTGCCTGAGCATCACAGTAAGGGCTTTGAGCTTTGAGTCCTCACCCCACACACAAGCTGGCACAAAGTGCCAGTCTATATAGCCACTTAATCTGCACAACATTCATATGTGGGTTTTTTTGCACAGAAAGTAGCATTTTTTACTTGGAAAACTATGTTTCATGTACAGAAAATTCTATAATTGGTGACTTATTCTGCGCAAAGTTTACATGTAAGATATTGGGGGGGATGCTGTTTCTGGCTCAAAAATACCATATGTAAATTTTGCACAGGAAAGGTCCTGAGATGTGAATATTCTCATGAATCTCATTAGTCCTGGGTTCTCCTTATCAGGATTTTCCAGCACTCAGAAAAATAGTTTTTGACCATTTTCCTAATATTTTAAAATATTATTTTCATCCCTTTATCATGGATACGTTTGTTTGTTTGTTTGTTGGGAACTGCTAACACACAAGTTAATATTGCACATTGGCTAAGGCTACAGTCTCACAGAACAGACAATGGCTATTTTTGAAGGACTCATTTGTCAAAATATATCAATAATATATATGACAAGGCAGCATAGAATAATCTCTTGGTTTTTAAATAGCTAAATCCAGTCTGACATTTTTTTTGATAAAACCGTATTCCATCAATGCAAACACTCTGTTGCTGCAACAAAACAAAAGTAGCTTCGGTGGAGCATCATTGACTAATTCCAAATTCAGTATGGAAGGGAACACTGTCCGTAAAACCCATTTCCTGCGCTTAGGTGAAAGCACCATACATTCTCTGTTTCCCTTTGCTCCATAACAATAACCTACTGCCATAAACAAGCAAAACTACATACAGGCATTGGCCACTATTAAAATTGGGTAACAGACCATAACACCCATAAATGAATTCTTGCAATATTAACAATAAACAAGGCATTTGGACAGGTGCTTTTAATTTTGCCAAGGGAATAAGGGCTGCAGAATGAGGACACAAAGTTTTTTAAAAAATCAAGAAGTCATACAAACTTGATGGAAAGTTTGTATCTATTAGCACACATGTTGTGTGAAGCTGTGCATATATACTGCAAAGAGAAGGTGCAAAATAACTAGCTACCAAGTGGATTTTCCCATTCAGCACAAGCACAGTGGGAAATGGGAAAGCAACGAATTATGGCTCCCCTATCTGCATTTCTGGCACAGCATAGATAAATCTCACAGAATGTAAATACATATGTTCTTTACATATTTGATGGCTCTGCTCTTAGACTAGAACTATGCTAAGTATTCAATAATGTTGCTATTCACTTTAACATTAGCATATTTGAGACACCAGAACTAAGAGTGTATATTGAATTTTTTTTCTCACTACTGCTTTCAGCTGCCTTTTTTTTGAATGCTGCTTTTTTGTGCCATTTTTCTTACTCTGTCTTCAGTGTTTTCGTTTCTCTTCTTTAACACTGAATCTGATTGGCTGGAAGACCCATGCAATTTTTCTAGAGGTGCCCATGACACAGGATTATGTGGAGGCATCACATGATTGACAAACCCACATGTGTCATCTAGAGGATAGAAATGCATTTCATTGCAACCAGCAATCTAGGTGAAATTAGCATTGTCTCCTCCACAGGCCCTTTCCACATCTCAGTACATGGTATGGCATGGCATATATTGTGAATGACTTCATAAAGTGCTCAGCCAATGAAGTTGCCCAGAGCACATGATGCCACACATACTATGGAAATATGATAATTCAAAACAACATTGCTGAATCCTATTAGACTAACTGAAGGGTTATGAGTGTGTAATACCCTGGAAGATCTTAACCTTTTCACCTTTTCTCATCAGAATAGTGACAGAAATGAAGAAGAAAAAGAGAGAGAGACATTCCACCTCTTTCTTTTTGTATCTCACACAATTTAATCTTTTGCAAAAGACTGGGTCATATGTCAGTCATTATAGTCTTGTGCAAGCTGCTTTTAAATGAAGAACTAATCCAATTAATTGGTGCTCTCATAACAAAGTAATTTGCTGCTATGTTCTTTGCCACAGTGATCTTATTAACATGAATTACCCTTTACTTTGATTTTAACTTCTTTTTTCACTAGAACTACTATGTGCCCGTTTGCAGTTGGATCTCAATTGATTTATTTTGTTTGTACCTATACCATGTGCAGAATAGGAAATAAGCTCCTGCCATAAATAAAGGAGAGAAGCACCACATTTAAAATTAAAAAGAAGTCCGAACTGAAATCAGTCTGTCATCATGATCATCAAACTGAGCAGAGCTCTTCAGGTGACTTTGACAGAAGATCCAAGGCTAAAAAAACATTACTCTTTAGGACTACAGTTCCCAGAATACTCTGGAAACATGGCCAGTGGGATATTTTGGTAGTTGTACTTTGAAGAGTCATTTCCCCCAAGATCTGTTGATACTACTCTTTATTATTAGTATTGGAACAGTTCGAAAGGGTGCAGAAATATTTTGGTAACAGTTTGCGTATGTTTTCAATGAATCATAGTAAACTATGGAGAGCCTTCCCAAAGAGGAGCAAAAATGAAACTTAGAAGCCCCTGACAAATGGGGAAAAAGTGTCACTGAGTGTGCTCAGCTTAAATTCAGAATCTTTCTTCAAAATCAGCTGCTGTGGAATGGATGGGGAATGGATTGGGGACTCTTGGCGACATCAGCGATGTTCTCCCATGCAATAATATTCATTTTCCCCGTTCCATTCCCTTCTCCAAGCCCCATGCGATAAACTTAATTGTTTCAGCAAAATGTAAAGGAGTCTAGAAGCTGCCCTTATCCGGGCTCTTTCTAATTTAATAAGTTTTTTTCTTAACACTGTCTCATCCTTAGACTAATTTCTTACCATAACATATGAGAAGCCATGACCTGGAGAATGGAAAAACAACATAAGAACTTTGGGTACTTTCATAAAAAAGGCTCAAAATCTGTGAAACTGACAGATTCATGTCAACAGTATACACTGGGACCTTGCTATCTGTGGACTTGCCATCTGTGGATGTAAGCATGCGTGGGTGGCAAGCCTCAATGGTGGCATGTGTACGTAGCCACACTAGTGGCCGCACATATGTCACACCACCATTAGGGACAATGGGACTTGAGGTCCCTCTTTCTTTGTATACATAGCAGTGTCCAGAACAGATCCCTATTGATATGAAGGTCCAACTGTACATGAAAATGGAGTCAGGAAAGATTACCACACTTGAGCCCTATTCAACTGTTTATTTTATATGTGAGCAGAGAAGGTAAAGGGAACTCACACTCTAACCCTATTTTCTCCTTTTCCATGCTGCTAGGAAAGTTCTGAAAAGGAACCATGAATGCACTCAAGTAATTGTGGTTAGAGGGCTCAGTGTTATCCCCAGCAATGCTTCTTAGGCTTCCCTTCTTAGGAAAGACACCATGGATCACCACTTTGAAAAGTACTGCTCTAAAGCTCTGCTTTATTTGGATCTCTGGTTACATGGCATTCTTTGATGGCATTCAGCTCATTGTGGTTACAGCTTATGTGAAGATCTTCCCTATGAACACAGTAAGGGGAAGAGATAGCGGGGGTGGAATGGTTGGAACATGTGCCCTGGCTCCATCTATTTGTGCATGGAAAATAATGCTCAAATAGGGTCGTTACGTGATTATGCTAATATTTAAACTCCATTCACCTTAACATGGGGAAAATAAAAGCCTGTAACTTTATTTAGGTACATATCTCAAGGTGAAGTCAAAATTAATCTGGTGTCTCTGTTTTCCTGAGAGGTATGCTCTTATCCAGCTTGTTCTCCTATTTCATGGATTCACCAATTATCTCAGGATAGCAGACAAGGCCCATGAAAGAGGTAAAGGCAGCCTTGTTGGGTGTAGGAAAAATAAAACCAGTGTACTATTTTAGTTGGCTTAGTGCCAACCATACGTGTGCAAAATTTTGGAGTTTCAGACAAATACCTAATCCAGTAAGATGTTAGAAAAGGAAAGCGAAGGAGGGTATGAATTGCAATTTAACCCGTCTGGAGGGTACCAAGAAAGCTGCCAATGTAGGCTCATACTTTATGATGAGGGTGACTACTCTGATCCTTTTGAATTGCCCTGTTAGCCGTTAAATAATGTGTGTGGGGTGCTTACAAGAGAACATTAATGTTGCTTCATGGCAAAAAGTAGTTTTTCCTCCCCTTTGATGGCTGGTCAGCAGAGCAGAAAAGCCGTTGCTGTGTGCTTAAACTGGGGGAGAAAATCAGAGCTGTGAGCTTAACAGGACAGAACTCTGTGACACCAAGAAAGGTCAATAGTGTTGCTTTAGGAAATCTGATAAAGAATAACTAACAGTGCTTTCTGGTTTTTAGGAGTTTGTAATAGAAGTTGCAAACTCAGTCAGCCCATTTTCCAATGTTTCATCCAAATGAAATGGAACCTTGTTGGACATCTCCTGAACTTTCAAATGCTTAGAACAGTGGGAAACTATTAACAATAGAAAATAAGTACATCCTCAACTAGAGGATGTTCCTGTCTGAACGATAGGATTTCTCCCCTTCTGCATGTAAATGAATCATAGAACAATAAGACTTTAGGGGGAAACTTCTTCTTTGACTATCAAACAAAGAATGCTGTGTGTGTGTGTGTGTGTGTGTGTGTGTATGTGTTGTGTGTGTGTGTGTGTGTGTATATATATATATATATCACGTCTATTATTTACTATTTTATATGTATTGAGCATGATGATGTTTCATTTTAGAGCACTTACATTTGAATTTACAAGCCTCTCTTTCCCTACTCATCATTTTAATTGCTTCTATTTTCACCATATCGTTCTCAGGAAAATAAAAGCTGAGCTGTAAGAGTACTTGATCCATTGCCAAGAAAGTTGAGACATAGTCAGGTATACAAGACATGATTACTGTTGCCAGTGTGCTGGACTTGGATGTCAGTGTTTCCTGTTTAAGCTGTTGATCTTGTTCTTTCTGCCAATGAAGGCCCCACAGTTTTAGAAAAGCCTCTCAAGTAGAGTCAAGGGAATACCATGGACAGATGTACCAAATATTTACCCTTGAATATTTTTGAAGTAAATACAGTACTTTCAAGGAAATTAAATTTGAAGTGGTTGATGCCTTACTTTTAATTTTGGGGAAAACTGTTTGTGCCTGTTTTTCAGATGTTGATTCCCACCTTCAGGGATGCTTAGGCCATCTCTGCCACCTTTACTTCATACTTCTTTGAGTGGAATGCAGCCAGTCCGGGACTGCAAAGTCATAATCATAATAACTTAGCACAACATACATTTGGTTTCATGTTTTTAATCTGAAATGGTGCCAATAGGGTAGGAGAAAAAACATCTTCAAGCCAACTGGGATAATATTCCATGTTAAGCTGAACCCCATTTGGGCCTTTTGTGCTCCATAACTGTAACATTATGATTCCATTTTAACTGTCATGGCAACATCCTGTGAAATCCTGTGATTTTCATTTTAGGAAGAGACATTAAAAAATTCTCATCCTTAGATGTCTTATGCCGCTGACCAAACTACAAGCCACAACATACTATGGCCATTCAAGTGGAATAAGAGGGCTAGATTTGTTCAGTGTGCGAGACCAGACCACAATATGCCAGGTAAAATATACCAGAGGTATAATTCTATGAGTGAGAAAAGACTGCCAAGTTATGAGATAAGACAGCTTTTCACAGCTTGTTGACTCCAGATATTTATTTAATTTAGAGTATTTATACTCCGTTCTTGGCTACAAAAACTCTCGAGCCACTTAAAATTGTTAACTTTACAGTCTCTATCCTCAGACTTAAAATTATTTATATTTATACTTATATTTATATTTACATGGCCTTTAGCAGCCATCAGCTCCAACCAGCAACAACCAATGGTCAGAGATGTTGGGAGTTTAAAACATCTGGAGAACAGCTGGTTGGGGAAAGCCATAGTAAAGTGAAGGGGAAGTGTATTGGAAGCTGGCATACAGTATCCTGAAGCAAGATTTGTAATTACACATATTTGGCTTCAATATGAAGTGTGTGTGTTTTTAAATAAAATAAAATAAAATAAAAATAAAGGTATCATAACAAATAATTCTTTAAAAGGCATAAAGATATTTCTAGCATAGCTTTTGGTGGACATTTTTTTATTTCATCTGATGCAGCAATTTCTTGTGATTCCTGTTATTTAATACTCACTGGTACTAAACAGACACAACCCAGTACAATTTTCTAAACATGTTTCTAAGTTCTGCCAAGTGAGCCAAATTCACAGAAAGTGGTTCAAAGACATGATTCTGTCCAACCATAACATTCATGTCTTTTGCATCTTATTTTAGAAAACTGGAGAATGGGGATATCTTAATGGTGGTCCAACACTAAATAATTTTAGACAACCAAGCATGTTGTCTGTGTGAACATGTCAAGGAACTCCCATAGAATAAAATGAGTATGGGCCCTTTCTTACTATCAGTAAAGATATTTTATTTAATCGAGTGTAAAATGTCTCAGCAGCCAGCTTAGGATTTTGAGTTCCTTAATTACTTGTTAGACTGCCATCACAAAACTCTTAATTCCATATTGTATGCTTGTGTGTTTAAATACATGCGAGAAAGAGAGCAATGTCTGTAATAGATTCATTGGCATTGATAAATGAATCAGGGGAGAGAGACTTAAAAATAACGTGGCAGATTGGGTGTGGAGTTAAGCTTTCTAGGAAGGAACAAGAGAGAGAGCTCTCAGCACACCATCTGGATGAGGGGATGAGAGGTGGCGAGTCAGGGAAAGGGAGGGAGTGGGGAAGATTCCCCCCCACCCAGTTGTCACTTATAAGAACTGACACTTCGATGTGTTCAGGGTATCATCTTCCCTGTCTAAATATTTATTTCTTTTGCCGTGCTCATCCTAATGCAATCAGATTACAGTGTGGAATGTTGCCATATCCTTTCAGGTCTAGATTTGTCTCGCTGTAGCAAGCGCTCCTGCCTCGGTGGGCTCTTTCTGCACGTGACAAGGGGACGTCTCTGCACAAGCAGTGAATTACAGCAAAGGCTGGCATCTCGCTGAGGGTCGCCTGGGAAATGGATGGCATGCTAGAGGGCTGCTGCTAGCTAATTCAGATATTTTAATTGCATGTAATTAACATCATTTGCATATCATTTTCTTGGACATGGTAGGTGCCAAACTACACTTGGCAGCAGTGTTGCACTTATTCAGCTGTATTCCAATTAAACAAAACAAAACCTCCCTGTACTCAAAGGTAGGAAATCTCTTGAAAACACATGTAAGACTTTACTAGGTTTAGTGGAGTATCATGAGATTCTCTGAATTAAATCCAGTTATTTCTTACCAGCATGTTACCATGATACTTTGAACCTGATTGTTACAATCTTCTTTCTTGTTGCTTATTTCTAGCACAGATACTCAGATACTATGACAAATGTTATAATGTATACATAGCATTATAATATCTATTTATATTATTGGTTAGATATTAACTGGATTTGGTAGTATAAGGCACCCTTCTCCATCCCATTGTGGTGACTTCTAAACATTCTATACTACTACTACTACTATTATTATTATTATTATTATTATTATTAATTAACCTTTATTTATAAAGCGCTGTAAATTTACTTTTTCTATCATTTGTTATGTAGGTTGGGATTGATGAGAGGTATAGTCCAAAATATCTGCAATATAGATTGTATTGTAGTGATTCCAAATAGGAAAGCCAGGATCTAGCTATGGCTTCCTGTGGCCCTGTAGATGGCAGCAGTCAGAGTCAAGAACAATGCAAGGTAGTGAAACAGAAGACGGATGTCGGCCATGAAAGCCTTCGACTTCACACAGAAGACTTAGCTTATCACACACACATTTAATCCTACTGCACCCTAATGGGATGCAGCTGGGATGCGGGATGCAGGCGTGAATTATTTCATGTAATCTGCCGCCGATTCCACCAGCCGAGTACAGCCTGGATGAATCCTGGCTCCCAAGTGCACTTCGGCAGCCATTTTTACAAGCCAGGAGTTTTCCGACTTGGAAAAGTGGCCACCAAAGCACACCTGGGAGCCAAGATGCATCCGGGATGTACTCAGCCAGCAGAATCAGTGGGGAATTACATGTGATAATTCCTGTGTGCATCCTGGATCCTAGCTGCAACTTATTAGGGTGCAGTAGGGTTAAATGTGTGTGTGATAAGCTCCTTCAAGTTCTTCGTAAGATATTGACATTATCCAGGCAAAGAGAAAATTCCAGTGACTGTTGTGCCCTGTGGTATGTTTGAGGGCCAGAGTTCAAAAATCCTTCAGCAATATATCGAGTCCACTCTTTCACAGAACACTTTCATGAACAATTGACCCCTCTTCACGTTGTAGTCAGTTCACAGAAGTGGATCTGGTAAACCATAATCTCAGCTTCTAGGTTTACACCCATTTCATAGAATCATAGAATTGTAGAGTCAGAAGAGACCGCAAGGGCCATCCAGTCCAACCGCCTGCCATGCAGGAAATCACAATCAAAGCATCCCCGACAGATGGCCATTCAGCCTCTGTTTGAAGACCTCAAAGGAAGGAGACTCCACTACACTCCGAGGGAGTTTGTTCCACCGTCGGACAGCCCTTACTGTCAGGAAGTTCCTCCTAATGATTTAACTGGGAACAAGCCCCACTGAACTCATCTTGCTGCCTGTATAAACATATGTTCAATTTAAACTGAAGAGCACTAGGAAACATATAAAAACACTGTAAAACAATGCACTTTCTTTACATGTGAGGTACACAATCTTGTTAAACCGTTTAAAGTCCCATTGGATTTAGTGAGCAGCTCACATAGTCTATTAGAAATGGTATAGCTGAAATGTACTGCTGCTACATCACCAAGAGCTAGATCCATGATCCAATGAAATAGTTCTGTGTCACTGTGCTAAAGAACAACACATTTATTATGTCACAAGCTTTTATAGGCTGAAGTCTACATTGTCAGCTGCAGCAAAGGATATGCTGGGTTAAACATATATGATGGGGAAAGAGGGGAATTGTAAGCCACGGGTTCAGAGAGAAATGAAATGTAGAAAGTGCAAACGGGTGATAATTACCTTCTTTATAGTGGCCATTCTCACACATCTTTGTATCCCTCTGCTTCATGCCAGCAATGGCTGGAGCCATAAACAGTTTAGGAGTGCCCTTATATTTTATGAGAGATTTGATCCCAGCTGGCAGACAGTAAGCTGTCAGCATACTTTTTAATGGAGAGGTTCACAACTTGGCAGCAGGCTGGCTGTACTGAATTATGTCATAGCAAACAGCACAAGGGCTGTAAATAAAGAGAGAGGGGTTAGAAAAATTAAATCGATCCATATCCCATGAATATGTTAATCTTAGTCTGTTTGAGTCCAGTTAACTTTGCCTTTTTTAGGGGGGAAATGGGATGGCAGTGTTGAAACAGCGGTGAACACAAGGCATACTGTAGGTCAGTGATTCCTAAACTTTAGTCCTCCAGGTGTTTTGGACTTCAGATCCCAGACGTCTGGAATTCTGGGATCTGCAGTCCAAAACACCTGGAGGACAAACATTTGAGAATCACTGCTCTAGAGTATTCAAACTCACACTGCAAAACCAGTATGTTTCTTTCTCTGTGTACATGTATGAATGAATGTGTCAGAGTGATACTGAGTGGGGGGTGGGGAGATCCTTTTGGGGATTTTAAAAAAAGTTCTGATATTCATGTGACTGATCCCCAAAACATCACAAATCAGCTTGTGAGTGACTTTTTTAGTATATCTCATGTCATTAAAGTGTCATATTGAGGATGGAGCAAGCTTGTTTTCTGCTGCTCCAGAGAATAGGACCTGGACCAGTGGATGGAAGTTACAGAAAAAGAGATTCCACCTCAACATTAGGAGGAACTTCTTGATAGTAAAAGCTGTTTGACAGTGGAATATACTCCCTCAGAGGGAGGTGGAGTGTCCTTCATTGGAGGTTTTCAAACAGAGGCTGCGTGGCTGTCTGGATTGTTTTGATTCTGTATTCCTGCATAGCAGGGTGTTGGACTGGATGGCCCTTGTGGTCTATTCCAGCTATATGATTCTATGATTCTGTGACACACATTAACTTCTAGACTCAATTATAAAACTGTTTTCTGTCACTAAAGCCACATTCAATTAAACTAGATTAGGCAAATTTAAAAGGGATTTGTTAAAATCTAACAGTGCAAACTTAAGGACACTTATCTAACAGTAAGTGCCACCGGATATAGAGGGAACTTGTTTCTGAGTAAATATTCTTCAGCTTCAAGCTACATAAAGCCTAGAGCAAATAAACACTTTATAATGTAATAAAATATAAACGTCCACCAAAAATAAACTTGTTTATTGATTAAAAACCTGACTGAATTAATGCCAATTCTGAATGAGGTTCCCTCCTCTCTGTTTGCATATTTGACCCTTCAAATTGATTTCTTACCATGGTTTAAATCTTTCTGCATTTTATTCCTTGTAATCATTGTCCAC
>NC_056522.1:163456357-163497717 GCF_019175285.1 Sceloporus undulatus | reverse complement strand
TATTATTATTATTATTATTATTATTATTATTATTATTATTATTATTATTATTATTATTATTATTATTATTATTATTGCTGTTACCTTACTTCATTGTGGCCTAGCTATTTAGGAACCATACAAAAGATTCAAGTGTATTATGCTTATGGACTGCTTTAGATGGACAGTTGGTGAAACGTTAAGTATTTGACAGGGGAGGAAAGGCAGGAAGATTGGGAAGGACTAAATCACTGCTATTAAATTTCCTGAAGGTTTTTTATTTGTTAAGGTGAAAAATATATAGAGAATTCTCTGAGACCCTACTGTTAAGATTACCGAAGCTATAAAATAATTGGAATAGGGAAATGGAAGCCCAAGGGACCTCTTTCTTATTAGGGATAGACCCAGGCAGTGCTTGGGCACATTTCAGTTACTGTAATAAAATATAATTAAAAACCTTCAAAATGTTTTTTTAAAGATAGACTATATAAAAATATAAATTAGAAAATATATTTTCCCCCATTGTTGCACCAGTAATTCACCAATAAATCAGTAACAGTAACAATAAAACATATCAATGGGAAAAAAAATGAAAACAGGTGGCTGTCAGGTTAAAATATCCTGTCTGTGCAATCTAATACATAAAGTGAAACTATAGTAAAACTATCAAATGAACAGGTGAAACTTACTGACATTTAGAGAAGCTGGAAGACATGCTTTGGAGGAGGTGCTCATGTTTGTTACATTCAGAGAAAGGGAATTCCAAAAACCAGAGAAGCTACTAAAAGCAATCCTAAGATTATCTTGGCAGTTAATAGTCAGTTTGGTACAAAGAAAGGACCATCAACAGCCTGTTTTCCCCGAAAGATGAGAAAATGGCAGGAGCAACTTTATTTTAAAACATCACTACTAAAAGGATGGAAATAGTTTTCTATTAACAAATTCAAACAATCCACATTAGGACTAGAAATGGAGTGAGCATTCAATATGTAATTAGCCACGGATCGCCAAGTCTCAAACATCGATTGTCACTGTGCAGCTGAGTTTGATATGCTGCTAATTTAACTATGTTAGATAACTCTCAGTCTTCTCTCAGGCGCTCCATTTATTCCATTTTGCAAGCCTTTGATGTCACTTTCCTGGACTTTGCCAATGTCAGTCTGGTGACAACTACCAAATATTGAATAGCATTTCCTGTAGGTTTAAAGGGCCACCAGAGAGGATAAATCAGTCCTTTTTGTAGAAGAGTACCAACACCCAGACTGTGTGAAGGTTACTTTTTCAAATAAAACTTCCACAATCCTGAAGCCAGCATGGTCATGGCATGTGAATTGTTTGATAAAGCATGTTCCAAAGCTCAACTAACTTTCAGAGGTTTTGCAATTGTTTTGCAGCTTCCTGGGGAGACAAAGCCCTGTAGCTTTTAAAAGTATGTTGATGAACAGATGTTTGCTGACCAGATTTCTTACTAATTTTAGCCTTTCACTTGTTTAGCTTTCTGCTATTTTCATCATCCTACACACACATGTAGGATGACTGCCTAAAATGGACATGGATCTCTATTAAAGTTTAATGAACAATGCAACAAAATGTCAATTATGCTTTGCTTGGCCTTTCTTCAGTTTGGGCAGAGGTGAGGATGGGGCAATTTTGCCATTGGAGTTGAAAGAGGATCCTGGTCAGCTGCCTTGAACAAATAGTTCAGAGGTGGTGGCTATACTGGCTTAAGGAAGTCATGCCTCCTCCCAAGTGTTGCAGCTCCCATCAGTGAAAGAAGTCTTCACACATCCAGCCTCAGCCAAGGCAGAGTTAGGCAGCAGTCACCACCAGATTGCCTGAGTGAGAAAGTGTCATTCACACTGGCTAGAAGGAGAGAGCTTTCCCATCTACTCTGCAGTGACTCATGCGTAGAATAGCATGCCTTGGTTTTCTTTGGCTTGATGAGTTTCCCATCAGCTAAGCAGGATAACAGCTGGCAGATTCTGTATGCATTCAGGAGACAGCAATACATAGGTCCCAAATAGATGGCCAGAAGGGATGGCTTGAAACCACCTATTCTGAAGGTGGATTGGGGCCATGGCAACCACAAGCTATGGCCCCAATCTGCATTGTAGCCACATGAAAAAGGAGTGGCAAAGAGTCACTCCTTTTTCAGGTGGCAAAAAGCTGGCTTTGTGGCCACGCTTCAGCCAGAAGCCAGTTTCATGATGCGCCGGTGGTGTGTCACATGTAAATGCCACATCGCCAGAACATCATGAAGGTACTCCCATGTAAATGGCTGGGCAACTTCCAGGCAGCTTCCTGGTCACTTGGGAGCATGTGGTGTATAAACGCTGCACTCCCAAACCACCCAAAAGGTGGTACAAAAGGGCCTTCTGTTTTGGCTCATAGTGAACTTCAATGGGTCATTGAGTTTATGATTATCAAAATTTTATTTATGTGTTTGTTTATTTTGTATCCCAAGCAGCTAACAACATATATAAATATGTTGCTTGGACCATGGCTTACTGGTCCAAAGGGAAGATGATGGATGTTTTTTGCACACATTTAGGTGTCTGGGCAGGGAAGTGCAAAGACCTATTTAATTGGAAGAAGCAAGGGTCACAATCTCCTAGCTCTCATCATAGTATGATACATTGCACTAAATTCAAGAAAACTTCCACTGGCTAGGAATGTTGCTGATTATTGCAAAGGAATGAGTTAAACTGTGCCTCAGAGTTTTGTCCAGAATTGATATGGACCATAAGAAAACAGGAATCTTGTCATTGTCCTTATTTTACGTATACCACACACCTTAACACATTGGATAGCAGTTTAGCACATTCTTCATTCATGCATCCAATTGAATGGACTTGGAGTTCTCTATGCTATCAGGAAGCTGAAATCTGAAGTTTGCGACTGCTTCTCCAAGATATTCAGGGGAAAGTTTTCATTCTTAGGTAAGGGAACAAGACACTAGGGAAAACTACCAAATCAGGTATTTTCTTCCACATGCAGCAGTTCAAGCTGGTATGTCTTTGTAGCCAAAAACACATTCTCTTTCTTCCTCTCTTTCTCCTCCTCCTCCTGGAGAAAGGAGTGGTAATAGTAATTATGATAACAAATCACATTATTTTGAAAATACATAGGAAAGAGGACATCATCCTCTGGAAAGAGTGAGGAGCATCCCAATATCTTCTAGTGTAGCAACCAAATACCTCTTTCCAAATTCCTCTAGGCTCTGTCCTCTTATCTGACAGCTGTCACCTTCATTTTCGTAGATTGTGCTTGCCAACATCTCACACCCTGAGTCTCAGCAGCCTATGCATCTTGCCCTTTAATCTCTGGTTGACAGGAAGAAAGCCACCCAATGTCTCTTCCTCAACACACACACACACACACACACACACACACACACACACTCTTTATTGATTGACAGTGGAATTTCAAGTCCCAGTGTTTCATTACATGAATATTTATACCAGGTTACAATGACATTGATCCCTCCCGCCTTTTTTTCCATTCTGGATAAATGCATTTTTATTTACTGCCCAGTGACTCTCAGGTCTAACTAACCTCCTAACGTTCCCTCCATAAGGAAAGATTGCTATAACTGTTCTTTCCATTAACATTTGTAGCTATGAATATAGGCATGAGTTAAGGTCATAGTTCAAAGATGAAAGTTGTTTACATTTACCAATTACCACCTTTTACCTTCCATTGAAAGGAAAGTAACTTCATCTGAGTGGTTTTCAAATGACCTTATATGGAAGTACGCAAAGGGATCTTATAGCATCTTTGAGACCATCTGAGTGAAAGACTCAGCATGAGCTTTCATAGACTTGGTCTATCTGAGGAAGTAGACCAAGTCTACATAGATTTATGCTGCAATATTTTTTTTTTGCTCAGTTAGGCCTGGTAGAGACGGGTGCTTTGTGGTACCCTGGGGCCAAAACTAGGGTTTGGGAGAGCAGAGCGACTGCATGCTCACGAACCCTAGTATGTAACAGCACTGCCATAATGACGGCCTCCCATCCACACGGGGTCCACCATCAGGATGCAAGCATGGCACAGTGTCTGCATATCACGGTGCCACACTTGCATCGTTGATGTGAAACAGTGCGCCAAACTCATAGCATCCACCATGCGCACCAAAAGGAACGTTTTAGCAGGCTCTTTTTCATGTGGAAGGAGGCCATGCAGTTTGCCTGCTGCGGCCTCTGTCAGGAGCAAAAACAGGTACCTCCAGCTCGCCCTTTCAGGGCGGTCTGTTGATCCCCTTAGTAGTAGTAGTAGTAGTAGTAGTAATAATAATAATAATAATAATAATAATAATAATAATAATAATAACAACAACAATAATAATAACAACAATAATAAATTTATTTATATACCGCCTTTCCAAAAAGATCAAAGCGGTTTACAAAATTACAGAAAAACACATAAAATGCATAAATGATTTACATAAGCAAATAAATAAAATGCCTAAACAGTACATAACGTATACAAACTAAAATTCCATCCCTCATCCCTTAACCATCCTTAAATATTAAACAAAATTACATTAATGATTTGCATAAGCAAATAAATAAAATACCTTAGTCTCAAAGATGCTACAAGATCCCTTTTCATGCTGATGTTCCAAGACTAACACAGTTATCTACCCTCTTATTATGGAAGAGAAGCCTATTAATGGCAAAAGAATTGCTTTAAGTGGTGTAATGGTTACAAATTGTATAAAACAAATTTGGAAGTGGGTGGATGTCTGGTCTGTAGGCCTAATGTAGTCTGGGTGAAGAACTGGAATCCAGCCCATTGGAATCTCTCTGCCCACTTACTAGGTGTATTCTTCTGAGCAAAAACAAATAATTTTACCCATTTTGCCTTGTTGCAAGGAAGTTGTCAAAAATTACATTTTTCAAAGACTATTGACAGTTCAGGACTCATTTGGCTCAAAGATGCATGCAGTATTTTCTGGCCAGAAAAAAAAAATGACTCCATATACAAAAGATTTCATTCTAGAATCTGGTTTGGATGGTCTTTGGGAAGCATTTTTTTCTAGCCTTGTTACCTGATGATGGAGAAGCTGTTAAGAGTATCGAGACTTTCTGATTAGCAAGTCTTCTACTGCACACCCAAACTCCACCCTGGCCATTTCCTTTCCTCTGAGCATAGCTGCCATTGTGAAAGCATCTTGGCAGACATGGATTTTTCCCAACAGCTGCTTATACACTATACACTGCTTGTGAGCTGTCCTAGCTGTAATGAAAACTATTTTTGGAAGTAGCTTGTTCTTGAATGGGCAATGAAGACATATTAGATTTACAAAAGATATGTTCCTTATCTATAGAAACTGCTGGAATCATTGCTGTAGAATAAACAATACAATCAATTTATCAATTTTTGGTAGTATATTTAATGTTGTATGGACTGATGAAATCTGGATTCCAATCTGTTGCAGTGACAAAACTTTGGGTGACTTTGGCCGGTTACACACCGGCACTTGGGACGTCTGCAGGACGTCCCATTTTAAAAAAGGGGCATCTCTTCTAGACGCCCCTGGGTCTAATACGGACTCTGTCCATACAATATGTTGCCGCCATTCCACATGGCCGGCACCATCTTTACGTATCAGACGCATAGCGTCCGAACGAGTCGTGGCGCCTATGACGTCGCAAATGCGCCAGCGGCGCCTCACGACGTCATAGAGGCGCCGCAAGAAGGAGCTCCATTTTGGAGCTCCTTTTTTGCACGGTGTGGCTGCTACAGCTCCCGCACGGAGCAAGCGGCGGCGGCGGCAGACCGCCTCAAAGCGGCGGTCTATAACCCGCCTTTGCCTCTAGTAGCTTGAGAAGTGTGCAAAAGCACCTGGTATCTTGTCCTGGTTTTTGAGAGTTGCGAGAAAGGCTGATACTGCTTCACACAAGCATCTATTTGGTGGAAATGTAAATGGATCTCTTTACTGTCAGATACTTTCTCTCTCTAAGTCTGTTCTTAATTTTCACATTTGCTATCTCAGAAGTAAGCTCCAAACTTAGATGGATGTCTGATATAATAGAGTTCTAGGAAAGAGGCACATTTTCCCCAGTTCTGTTCATTTGACTAATTGAATCATGATCTCATTTCCATTGATGCTATAATTGGTTTTTCGTTGGTTCTTCTGTAGGTTCTCATGCTGGGTTTTTAGGACAGAATTTTTATTCCTTCTCTCTTTCCTTTTTTGTGGGAGGTAAGGTAATATGACATATCCACCAAGGATACATTACAAACTGTAAATGTTTCACAGTATGTTAGAACTAGTAATGCAGAGATGTAGCCATCAGAAGGAAAGTATTAGAAATGAAGCACGTCCAAAAGGGATTATTTCTGCTTTTTCATTAGGAAAAAATAATCTCCATTTAAAAGTTAGTAACTAATGTGCCCCATGACCGCACATTCATCTGTACACATAATAATGTGGTTTATCATTAATACCCAAGATTTCTCACTTACATTATAATCCAATCAGCAGCAAATCTTCCTTCTTAAATGCAAGGGATTCAACCAATTTCAATAGCACACACACTGTCTCTCGCTATTTTTCACTGAGACAGGTCAGCTGTATGTTGGCAAGTTTAATCTTTCAGAGCCTGACAATACCTTATAGTGGTTCAGCCTGACAACGGAGTAGAAATTATCTGTTGGGAGGATTAAAATGTCTTCCCTTCAACTGTAAGAAGAGAGACATGAGGGAGGTAGTACTGAGTGATGAGCTGGCACAGTCTGTGAACAGGGGCTGCACCTAGGATAAGGCAAGGCAACTCTGGCTCTCCAGATGTTTTTGGACCGTAGCTCCCATAATCCCTCATCATTGACTTCATTGGCTTGGTGGTGGCTGCGGGCCAAATACAAATACATAAACTACCTATCTCTGGGACTCAGAATTTTCACACAGAGATGGATAAGCTCTTTGTAGCTTGCTGTGGCTTAACCTGGAAAGTATCAGAGGTCTCCCCTCCATGTAGCAGGAAGATCATCTTAGGTAGTTAATTTTTTTTCCTGATCTCATCTGAGACCCTCAGAAAAATTGACTGTCTATCTGTCTGCAGGATGTTTTCCTAGACAAAACTGGAACCAAAGTGGCACCATTAGTTTGTGTGGTGGTGGGGATAGTCCAAAGAGAAGCCTAGTTCAATTGGGAGAGTGACTTCTAATCTGTTGGGGATGGACCTCCTAGGGGGCTAATGCAGCCTCCTGCCCTTCCAGAATTGTCTACCCTTGCTCTAATGTGCTGGCCCTATAGACTCTATGACGGTGCACAGAAGGCAGCAGTAATTTTCAAGCTTTCATTTTTATCCCAGGGGAAAAATACATTGAGGATTTATATAGCTCACCTTTGAGTGAAGCATATTCAGTGACTACTTAGTATTGTTTTCCAAGGAAGATTAGAGATATTTTTTGCTAGTGTTTCTCATGCTACAGGACCAATTATGAGTAAATCAAAGCCCTTGGCTTTTTAACAGACCATTTGCTATCACAGAAGATAGGGCTGTAGATGTGATAACAGGGATTTTCAGTGTTATACTCTGTAACTTCAGTAGTCAAGAGCGTTCTTGCAGATTTTATATGGGGGTGAGAGTACTTGAATTGGACCCTCCAAAAGGGAGCCAGTGTGGGGTAGTATTTTGAGTGCTGGACTCCAACACTGGATACCAGATTCAATTGCCTACTTGCTCATGAAACCCACTAGGTAACTTTGGACAAGCCACACTCTCTCAGTCTCAGGGGAAAGCAATGGCAAACCTCCTCTGAACAAATCATGCCAAAAAAACCCAACCCATGATTGGTTCACCTTAGTGTCATAACAACAACAATATCAACAATTTATTTATTTATATCCTGCCTTTCCCTATGGATTGAGGTGGGTTACAATTCATTCCGCTAAGATATATTTCAGAAAAAATGTGAAGGCACACAACAACAACAGCTTCCACCAACATTACTATTTATTCATTATATTCCACCTTTCCTCTCAATACTGGGACTAAAGACAATTCTGATAAAGTCTCCAAGTCAGAAATTATTTAAAGGCACACAGCAGCAAAAACATCAAAGTTTCTGAAAATATTGATAAAGGATAATGGCTATCTAAATTAGAAACTAGATGGATAACTTTGTTTCTGGCAAACCCTGTAGTTATGACAGATGAGGAATGGATGAAGGAGGTGCATGTGCACAATTGTGTGTTTTGGTTACAGAGATGCACTGTGTTATAGCTTCCCCATGTGCTGCTTGTTAGTGTGACAATTAGGAACAACAAATACATTTCAGTCCCTCCTATACCCTCCAATTGTCCTGATTTTGCAGAGACAGTCCCAATTAATCCTCTGGACTTCCAGTTTTTAAAACGTCCTAGTTTTTTTCCCTTTTGCCCCCACTAGGATGTTTCTAGTAGCCTTTATTTATGAAATTAGGAAGGGCATGGACTACAACTCTGGAGACTAGGGTTTGAATCCTTGCTCAGCCATGAAACTCCACTGAAGAAACTTGCCAAGTAAGCTTGCCTGTGATAGATGCACCATAGAGTCACTGTAAGTCGCAAACGCCTTGAAAGCACACAATGCTAACGAAAATGCTCTGCACCAACATTACTGTTTATTCATTTATATACCACCTTTTCCTCAGTACTGGACATAAAGATAGCTTGCAGAAATTAAAACGCATACAGTTGATCAGTTTAAAAACCCTTTCCTATGTTCACACCAAATGTAGCTGAGAAGGTGGCAAGCCAAGAAAAGGGGCTGCCTCAAAGTTTTCGGGGCCAAGGCTGACTCTCATTGAAAGTATAGTGCTTAACCTTTTTTGTAAGAGTAAATTGTAGCCATATATGGAAGAAATGTTGTGGGTCTCTCTCTAAGGTAGGCATGAAGCCGTCCTCTCCCCTCTCTTTGAAACCATGTCCAAAACCATAATCAATTTACCAGCCATCTGGCTACTTGAAAGGGCATTGTCCTGTTCTGTTTTCTGTTCCTTGGCCAGTCTAGAATATGAACTTGATCTTTGCCCCCCCAAAAAATTGCCTGCTTACAATGGTCAGTGTCATTTACAAACATTGATAGATATAGACATAGACTTGTATGTAGGCAATCTTGATTGAGAAAACAAAACAACACAGTATATGAGAATTTTTACAATGTCATTTCATTTAAAGTCAGAATGGGAAATTCATGAGAATATCTGTAATATCCCATTGCTGGATATTGGAGAAATATGTCTTATTTTCATTTGACTGTGGGTTTATAAATAGGCATTCATTTTTTTCCCATATTAGCATGTGCTGCTAGAGGGGGGTGTATTTCAAATTCACCATGAGGTTAATCTTAAAATCTCAAGCCTCTAAATCACAGGACCTTCCTGAGTACATAGTCAATTGTCTTGCAGTTCCACAATGTCCATCTGCTTTGTGCAGGAGGGGGGAAACCCCTTATTATGGATTTGCATCTTATTCGAGCCATGAACAGATCAGCTATTCATCAATGCCACCTTTCATTACTCTCCTTTAAAGAGCAGCATGCCTGCCACAGGAGCTGCTTCTCACTCCATTCAGTACTGGACTTTAATTGTTCCCTTAGAGCCAATTGCCAAGGCCCTAGCAAGAGTGCAAGCAAGATTTAATATCCTAATTCCTCTTTCTTTTCTTTTTCTTTTTTAAACAGCCTAATGTTTTGGTCTTCCCGCCCTTTTCTGTCCATTTCTGCAGAGCTAACAATACAAGATAATTGTTTCAGTTTTATTTATGTCTACAACCTTGGCTTTATCATTTTTACTGCTGGCAACAAATGCCACTGTGACCTTGTTTCCTTCCAATGCCAGCTATTTTCCAGTTAGCCAGTCTCTTGACCCAAGTAAAAATGTTGTTGCTTCATCATTATTATGAGATTCTGGTTTAGTGTATTGACAGAGCATTAACTCAATGCTGGATTACACATTTCTGCCGCAAAAAGGCTTCTGTCATACAATTTCCAACGGATAATGGCCAAAGGACATTATGAGGAAAAGCAGCCTGGGTGTGCCTGAAAAACCATTCACTCCTGGAGTCATCATTTTGTGTTGCAGCCTAGGTCAGCCTGGATCAGACTGCCAGGAATTTTATGTAGCGGTCTTAAAAGCTCCCAGATGTTAAGACACCTTTCCTCCTAAATTTGTCTAGATATCAGATATCTCCTGTTCTGTGGCCAAAAGAATAAGCCAGAAAACACCGAAGTTTGACCTAGCATTTATTTTTAGCAAAGGATATTTTTAGTTAACGTTCATATTCCCCACAGTATGCAACTTTTCTTGTTTGTTGGGATTTCTTCATTGTCAAAACAAAACATCAGCTTTATTGTATGATTATGGCTGTTGTTGTTATTGTTATTCAAGGCATTTTTGTATTGTCTTTTGACCCACAATGGCTGCATAATCCATAAAAAAAACTTTAAAATTTTATATTAATAATATTAAAATATACATCACAGTTTGTCTATAAGAACAACTAGCATGAAAGGTTCAGGTATCATCTCCACTACTCTGGATGTTTGCTGTATATTATATTATACAGTGTATAACAACAAGCCTGGAATAATTAGGATTTAGAACACCATTTTACAGATGTTAACTGGAGAATTTCCACAATTTGGTGGCGTAGATTTTGATGCCTAGGCTGACTTTTGATGTTCTGCAGTGCCCAAAACTAACCACAAGTAACCAATTTCCCTTTCACCCCATCTGCACTTGTCTGTTTTACCTTGACACCAATTCTGAAAGGTTTCCTAGCCCCCCAAGGCTGAGGATGTGTGGGCTCTAGGGAAGTGGGGATCTGAGGTCTGTGGAACCACCCTGTTGGATACTGGCCATGCTGCAGATACATCTCTAAATCAAAGGCAATAATCAGGTGACCATCCAGATGTTGCTGGACTGCAGCTCCCAGAATTCCTTACCACTGGGCTTGCAGGCTATAATTGTTAACAGTCATAGTCCAACAGTGTCTTGAGGGATACATGAATATACTCTTGACATGCATGTAAGACTTTATCACATGACGACGCTTACAAATTGGATAATAGTATCTTTGGCCACTACTGTCACATGACATTGTGTCTCTCCTGTTGTCACTTTCCATTTTAATTTTTGCTAGAGCACACCTTTTTATTGTTTGGGAAAACCTGTCAATAGCTTCTAGTATCACCGCTTTTCTATAGGATAGGTATTATGATAGGTGCCTTCTGCTGCAGTTCCAATATTTTAGCAGTCATGTGGAGTGAGTAGCTGTAAGTCTCCTCCTCTTCCCCTCCCTCCACCTCTTCCCTCACTACTCCCAAGCAGGAATGTATGTGTTAAGTAGGACATGCATGGGGAGGAAGGCAAGGTTAGTAAGGCATTGTGGAAGAGTGAGCACAAGACCATTGATCACCAAAGAAGCATAATAGACCAACTGCTGAGAAGTCTGATAGAGATGGTTTTCAAATTGATATGTTCCTGTTTGCTTCAACAATGCGATTGCAACAACTTAATAGGCTGGTATGATAAAGTCCATAGTGTCTAATACATAAATACTGTCTTATTCATTGGAAATTATAAAATACTTGCTATGAACTTTTAAAAAAAATGTTTAGGTCAATGACATTGATGGAACTATGGCCGGTTATAAACCGGCACTTGGGACATCCGCAGGATGTCCCATTTTAAAAAAGGGGCATCTCTTCTAGATGCCCCTGGGTCTAATACGGACTCTGTCCGTACAATATGGCGCCGGCTGTTCCACACGGCCGGCACCATCTTTACATATAGGACGCTGTGCGTCCAAACGTGTCGCGGCGCTAATGATGTCGCAAATGCGCCCCTGGTGCCTTGCGACATCATTAGGGCGCCGCAAGAAGAAGCTCAATTTTGGAGCTTCTTTTTTGCTCCGTAACGGAGCTGCGCAGTTTGGCTGCAGCGGCTCCCTTACGGAGCAAGCGGCGGCGGAGGCAGACCGCCTCAAAGCGGCGGTCTATAACCTGCCCCCATTGTATTTCATGGTAGGCTATCACCAGCTGCTATCACTGCCTAAACTATTTACAGTGTAATCCTGTGCATGTCTACTCAGAAGTAAGTCCTCTGATGAATGAGGCTTTTTCGCCACTAAGAGTGATTATAACTGTAACTTTAATGTCTGCTTTTTACAATATCTCTCTCTACAAATTAAGTCACTTGGAAAGAAAGGAGTGTAACTAGCAAAGCTCTTGTGCTCAGAAGTTTTTGTTGCTGTTGTTGTTTTGACTATTGTGCATAATGTAAAAAAAAGGTTAAAATTTTCTGATTCCTGGTTTGTTTTTAAATCAAAAAGGTAGCTTTCAAAATCAGGAAATTGTCATTTTGCTATGAAAAACAGTTTTCACTGACACAATTGGTAGTTGACTCGCTCTAATTTTCCATTCTAAATTATGTAAGATTATAGGTTATGTGCTGAAATCTGTGTGGCAATTTTCTCCCATGTGCCGCTTAAAATTTTGGGAATTATCCCAGTGGTTGCATCTATGTATAGTTCAAAGAAAAATGTGGAATCCCCCCCCCTTCAACATTCAAAATAGGCTAGTTTGCATTTGCATTTTCTTTTTGATTGCATTAACAATTTAAGACATTTCTAATAGTTGAGAAGCCAAGAACAACTAAGCTTCATTTCAAATAGGCATGGTTATCTGAAGTTAAAGGAACTGCACACACTACAGTTCAACATCTTAATGCTTTTCTTCCTGTTTTGTGTTTCTGTGGCTGTCTTACTCAAGACACTTTGACCAAAGCAGTGCACATAGTTCAATGACCCAAAGGTGCTCTGAGCCTATAATCTTATAACACTGACAAAGAGTATAAGCTTCTCTGAAGTCAGTTGGACTTGCATCTGAATAAGCATCGATACAGTAGGACAGAGGAGCAAGATTTGGATTCCTTAACCAACAGTCCCTGGGCTGTATGGTCCACTGCTTTTGAAGCTGGAGGGAATTTAAAGGGCTGTTTCTAAAACAGCAGAACCATTATCTAGTCAAAATATAAAATGTAAAAACAACAACATGTCAATGGTTTTATGCAAATCCTTGAGTAGCTCTTTGGAGCTCAGCCCATAATGCAGATCAGTGCAACTGAGGTCACAATCCAGCCCACTTTAATTGTAGCCACTGCCTTCAATTACATGCTTAACTGTGGCAAGACTGAATCGAGTGTGCTGATTGTTAATTCATTTATGTACAGGGATTCTGCTTTGGGAATTTATGTTGCTAGAAGAAGTCTAGGCCAACGTATAGTGTTTGTACAGTTTATACATGTGGATTAAATACACACATCTTCCAACATTTCACTGATAAAAACCCGGATACGTATGACCATGCAATATCAGAGTATAATCAAGATGGAAGAGAGGGAAACACACAAGCTAACAAAGGCTGCAGCAACTTGCTTTTTCCTGTGTCTACTGGGAAGGGCAAGTTTTGGTCTCTTCCTCTCCCTACTTCTGAGTGAATGGAGAGGAAACTACTTTTTCACTTTAAACTTGCTTTGTAGAAAGCTGAGGAGAAAGTGGGAGTAGAAGGAGAACCTGGAATGGAGAACCTGGAATGACACTTTTGCCAGATTGGGACAGTTGGAGGGTATGGGTATGTGTCTCTTCCAATGATCTTACTCTATCCCTCTTTCCTGATATCTGCCACAGAATTGACCACAGGTCCTATAATTCATCTGCACAAACTGATGCTTTATGTGTCTGTAGCCAATCAGCAAATACAAAGCTTCTTCTCTAGCAGTGAAGGATATAGAGAAAGACCATTTCTGACCTGAATTCCTAGGCCATGAAGTCCAACTCTGTGGGAGGTGCAAGCCCTGAGACCAACTTGAGGCAGGGAGAGTCCTTCCAAAGTAAATTTCATAGCAACCTATTCCAGATAAATGCATGATTGCTTCATGTTTAGGAAGCATTAACCACCCAGCATTGGGACTGAAAGTTCTCCATGCACATGGAAAAAAAGGTTGTTGTTTTGGCATTAGCATATTTGAAGTTTTAGCCAAGTCAGTGTAAAACTTGGGACTGTACTTTCCACACTTCCTCTTCAATTTATACCCCAGAGGATACAGAATAACTGAAGGAGGACCTGCAGGATATTTAATTACTATATGGGACCATGGAAAAGATGCAGAACAGATGGCAAAAGGTGTACAGTATATAGCATGCATGGAATAAATCTAATTGTTCAAATTTTTGCTGAAGGAGAAGAATAGATGCTAGGTCCTTGAAGCCTGGAGTTTTGAACTGCACATTATATATCAACATTGTCTCATTTCAGCCTGCCATTAGAAAGTACACAGAGATCAGATAATGGGGTATAATTGCTAGGCCAAAACATCTACTCTTTTTCTACAAGCAGCAATGTTCCCAGGGCCACACTGTGCTATGCAGATTCCATTTTCATTCCATGTAAGTAGCTGGAGAGTCAACACATGGACATTTCAGAATATTTTTTAATAAGAACAGGAACAACTGCACATCATATTTTCCTTATTTGGCAGCATTCAGGAAAATTTGTATACACAAAGCTAATGGGGAAAATTAACATATCCATCTGCTTTCAGATCCAATTTCTGTGAGAATAAATTATCCAGGGAAATACAATACTTGCAACCTCAACAACTATTTATATTTTAGCTTATATTTCAGGAAATATTTTTCTAACAAAAGTCTGCTTTAATTTTGCTGTGTCAAAATCTCAACATCCTATTCGAAGTATGTCTTTAGACACTAATACTCAGAACTTTTCTTCACTATTCCAACACACAATCCTAACACATCTGAGCCTGGAGATACTTATTTATTTATGGACCACAACTGCCAGAATGCTGAAGCCAGCATGGCCAATGGGGATGGAGTCTGGCAACTGTGATCTAAAACAGGTTCCAAACATATTTCCCTTCCCCTTAGGAATTCACTACAGTGTCCTGCATTATGAGGCATGGGATCTCTTGTTGTTCAGGTAACGGCAACTACTTTGTCTGCTGAGTCAGTGGTCTTCCACATGGTTATTACGGCGGCCTCCTAATTTGACTTTTGTTTGGAGTTGTGCAGAAGCTTTGTGATATGCTGGTGATGCACTCCCCTTGAAAAATGAGTGGAGCAGAACATCATGTGTCAGCCTTCACTAACATGAGTCCCAATTTTGGAGAAAAGATGGGGTAAAAATAAAGATAACAACAGTAACAGTGTTGTGATGGCAAAGCTTGGTCATCTGGTGATGAAGATTAATGCTTATCTCCAACCACCCTTTCAAGAATGCCCCTAGCACCATTACTGAGGGCATCGTATTGTAGCATCTTCATTCTCAGGAGTATTCCATCCATGATTTCACATGGAACAGCAGCAGGACTGCTGAGGCCACTTAGCTGCAAACTATGATAGAAGTCAGCATGTGAGATATTAAATAATTAATATCAGTCAGCCAGGTTATTGAGGGAAATGACGTAAAATTTGACTTCCTTCACTCACCTATATTCTCCCCATCAGCTCTGCAGGGAATGAATGGTCCCACTTAAAAAGAAAAAGAAAAAAGGGAAGGGGAAATTCCATTCAGCATTTGTTGGAGATTCAACACATTTCTGTGGAATTCAATACAAAAAAAGAGAGAGTTGAAGTATACAGTTAAACAGAGCAAGTCAGTAACATGGTTTTGTCTATTAACAAGAGTGAGGGAGGAAAACATAATGATATTTACCATGACTTTAGACTAATGCTGATGGTCTTTGTCCCAACGAAGGGAGCCCTATGCCTGTACTCATGGTTTTGTTCTGATAGACATTGAACCATTGCAACTGCCGGATTGTGTGGTTTAGCCATACATCCTTGGCAGCTTTTCAAATGTTCATTATCCATGGATACCCAAAACTCCCAAGCTGGACTCAGATGAGTAGTTATCATTATAGTTGATTTTTTTTTAAAGTAATTGTTTCCTTTTCCAATTTTCAGAAGTACTAAGCATAGTTACCTTTTAGTTACTAAAAACAAAACAAAAGATGAATGCTAATAGCCAGGAGTACAAAACACACACTTCCCTTCTTGCCCCAGCACACATAACAGAGCATGGCTTATAGAATAAGACAGCTCTTGAACCATGTAATATTTCTACTATTTAGAGGCCACACTCTGGGCAATATAAAGTCAACAAAAACATTATAATTCAACTGTGAAAGGAGAATGGTTATCTCTGGTTAAATTATAATTCTAGTAAAATAGTTATTTTTTCATTATTGTGGAAAGGAGTTCATTACTTCTAAGTTCTGTATTTTTTTACTTGTAGAAAACAAGTATGTCAGGAAGAAATCAACTTCCCTGGTATGTACCTTTTCTATATTGAGTCAACTTTTATGTTGTAAATTAAATCCCCAGGAATCCCCCCATCCTAAACTGCAGTCTGAGATCTTATGAGCCAGACACAGCTAACTACTTATCAGATGTGACACTGGCTCAGCAATGTTCATTTAAAATCACCTGAGTCTGCTGAGAGGATCAGCCTCTCTGGGAAAGCTTTCAAATTTCTATCCCACTGGATATATTCACAGAGATCAATGGAAGCCTTAAAAGTCTATACTGGATATAGTAAACTGTGAAAAGAGTAGAACATTAGGATGTATAATTTATTAGTAATTTGGAACCCAATGATTTATCTGGTTTGTGTGTGATTTTCCTCAGAAAAGGGCCATGCTAAGTGGGGCATTCTGGGAGCTGTAGTCCAGAAAAGTATCTTTTCCAAGTTCTGCTTCATTGAATCAGTCCATTGGGCCATCAAGCTCCAAGGCAAACCAATGTCAGCACCAAGAATATTTGGGCAGTGGCTGGAATGTTAGTGGCTCCATTGAGGATCAAACTGAACCTCTCCTTTCTGGTGTTCCAGTGAACATCATTGAAGGTTCCTCAATTTTTCTGCAGTGCACCTAATGTTATACTAATCCAGAGCATGGCTTTATTCAGTGTAATGGTGCTCCCAGGAGTGTGGATATGCCTACCCCCTTATCATTGTCCAACCACGATCAGGTGAGGCTAGCATAGAAGGGGCCCATTGGAGACCACTATCTTTAAACCTAGAATCATCAAAGCTCTGGTGGCTGAAATATTTGCCAGTTCATTTTCATTGTGTTTCTGAGTGTCCCATCCACACTCTCTTCCAATCCAAATTCTGAGATATTTTCATTCAAATGAAAATTAATTCATATTAGGGTGTGCAGTTCTTCTGTGTACACATCTTCTGTGCATTTTCCCCACTGACTAAAGGACATTTATTTTCAAATATATGCTGTTCGTTTATTTATCTTTAGCTATGCAATGCAGCTACTTGCGTATAACATGGGAGCAGAAGAGAATTTTATTCCCATTATTTTTGTCTTGACCATTGGAAACTAAAAGATACTTACATCGATAGGCTCAGACATCTTCAGCTGGATAAATACATAACACATCATGGGTGAATTCCTTTTCATTCTGTTCTACTGCTTGAGATCAAGTGAGGTGTATGGGAAGATTTTGCCCATGTAGCCCCTCTTCCATTGAACTGTGAATTTTTGCCGTGTAAAATCACATGAGGGAGGCCCTTCTATTGATCTTGCCATTGCCACTCTCACAGCTGCATCTAGTGGGACCATGAGACCAGCCTTCTTTGTGGCTGCACCTAGGCGCTACAATTGCTCTCCTAGAGGGCTTGAAGGGTTTTCTCCTTGGTGCCTTTCCATAGTCAGGGAAAGACATTTAAAAAAATATGGACAAGTCTTTGAGAACTGATGGTTTACAAGGAAATGGCTTTTTAATAGCACATTCTACTGTCTAGTAGTATGCTCCATTCACTTTTTTATGACTCTCAATTGTTTTAATTTTTCCCCATTTTTTATTGAGCTGTGCTTTTATTTATTTATTTATTTATTTATTTATTTATTGTTGTGTTCTTTTAAGTCATTTCTGATTTATTGCAACCCTAACATGAGCCAATCATGGAGGTTTCAAAATTTATTCAGAGGGTGTTTATGTTTGCTTCCTCTGAGTTTGAGAGTATGACTTACCCAAGGTCACTGATGTGTTTCTATAGGTCATCAGGGATTCGAACCTTGGTCTCCGGAGTCATAGGACATTAGTGCACAAGTCCTGTTCTCACAGCAGCTGTGCTTGTTAAAGAAAATGGAATTATACCTATTTGTAAACAACCATGATCACACATATTTTCAATCGCACGACTTGGATGGTTTCTGCCATTGCACTTTCTTCTTGGCTCCCCCTTGATCCCACCTCCCTGATTTATGCCCTACTCAGAATGCATTGGGTGTTTTTTAAATTTTGTTTTAATTTTCACTTTTTTACACAATTCTGCAGCTCTGCTACTGCAATTTAATGTTTAGTTTTTGTATTTAAAGAAAGAAAAGAAACAGCAAATAAAATAAAGGCAATCAGACTGTTTGGGATTAGTGGGAAGAGGGGACGGCGGAGAGGAGGAGACACTGACACCACATGACTACTAGCATCACAACTGCCCCAGCAACAAAGTTGCACAGTTGGGTTCTAGCAGGATTGTGAGCTCATTGATGGGTTTCCTCCATTAATGAAAAGAGATACCCTAACTGCACTTCCGGGACACAGCAACTATGAGTTGGAGGCATCATCGTGTAATATGTATCACCAAAGCTGTTTTTTTTTCTCTCACTCTAATCACACTTTAAAAGCTGTGTGTGATAAAGTCCATAGCCCAATGCCAAAACCACTACATCATGTTTGCTCTCTGCTTTTATCTATAATTGTTTTAATTTTTGTAAACTTCCTTTAGTCTCTATGCTGGGGAGAGTATGGTTTGTTTGTTTTTTAAATCTGTTTATTTATTCATCTATTCATTTAAAATATTAATGCCCAATGCCGTATCTAAAAATCCAAGGGAAGTGAACAGTAAGATCAACTTGACCAATTTTAGGCAGTTAAAAAAATAGACTAAAACCAAACTATTTAACAAGTTAAAAGAAGATAGTTTATAATCAGTTGAAATAATGTAATACCATACATATCTGTTGATTTGTATACAATTAATTAAACCTCAAAGGCATTAGTAAAAATCCATGGTTTTCACTTGCCATTGGTGTTTTAGAAGTGCTGGTACCAATCAGGCCTCTAAGGATGTATTCAGCAACAACATCGACAATAAGGAAAACCAGAGTGATTAGAGGGGATGACTAGTGATATCCAAATGCTATAGTTGAGTTGTGGAAATAATATCCTGTCTTTTAACTCAGATTGTGAGCTGCCATCAGTACCATATTGTGATAAAGGCAGAACAGAAATAAAATTAGTAAGTAACTGATGAATTCAAAGTTCTTCTCAGCCATTAACTCACTGGAACGTTGGCTTCATGACATGGGACCTTTGGCCAAACATTGTAATCTCCTTCTTTCTATTAAACTAAAATATCCCATGCAGTGAGGTTTACATGAATCAAATGAGTCAGATCCTACTGGTCTAGCTATCTCAGTATTGTGTTCTCTTAATTGTGATTCCCTCAAGATGATGGAGAGAGAGGACACCCTGGCTATCTAGGAATGTGGAATGAAATCTAGGATGTTTGGGATGCGAAGCAGATGCTCCACTGTTAGGCAACAGCCCATGTGTGCCAATGCTTATGCAAATGCTTTGTATGAAGGGTGGATCAGCAATGCATTTATTTATTGGAGTTATATCCCACCTTCTCTCAAAATGGGATTTGGTATATATGTATGTATGTATTCAATAACTGGAAGTTCCATAATTTTATCAGTATGGATAATCCTTCAACCAATGCAGATTGAAACTACATCGTGGCATCACCATAACCTGGGAAGATCTTTTAGCCATGATGGCTAGAGAACCTTGGGAATTGTAGTCCAAAAAAGGAACATGACCATCAGTGTGTTGGAAGTTTCTATGGCTAATTCATCACTTTACAGACATCGTTCTGGTAACAAGTGTGCATAAATATATACACATAGGAGTTTATCACACACCTTCAGTTCCACTCTGCTCCCATCGCCCCAGCATCATTGATCTGTGACAGGAGCCTCCTGGTGGGATGATGCATGCGTCCTTAGAGGCCAGAAGTCACGCCAAAGCCATGCTCCAGTCCTAAGTCCTAAGGACTGGAGCTCAGCTTTGGCGCACCTTCTGGCCTCTTAAGATGTGTGTATCATTTAAACAGCATACCTCCAAAGTGATCCAAATCAACTTTATTTTTGCCTGTCTGTATGGGTCCTTTATGAACTATAATGAAGCAAAGTTGCCCAACTGACTGAGGCTTATCTTAAGGAGAATAATTATGACCTTTCCAGGACAGCAAGTTACTTGTACAAATATGTTATCTGCTAAGGTCCCTGATAATAAAGACTGACCAAGACGTGCAAACTGAGGGAAAAGATATATGGCAAAACTCAGACTCATCATGATTAACGTACATAGGTTGTGTGTGTAAATCCATTTTAACATGGTATTCTAACAGCCTTTCCTTAAAAGGAATGACATGAAAACTTAACAACACACAATACTAGAGCAAGCCTTTTTTATTAACTGAGTTGAACTTTAAAAATTATGTTATGACCAAAAATCAATAAAGAGAAACTGATTTAAGTTCATTCAAGTGTGAAGGGGGTTTATTACCAGTGCTACATCACTCTAATGATGTACTCTTAAAAATTTGTTTTTGTGATATATTACATCCATTATTGCTAAAAGGATAAAACTGCAAAGCAATACTGGACATTAATAAATCAATTTAAAGAAGGGGAGGGAAAAGGGCAGATAGCCAGGGAGAACCAAGTTTCCAGTTGTGGATTTTAAATGTTCTGCAACTGTATAATGTGATGCAAACTAAGCCCTCATGTACCCTCAAGTGGCTAATGGGGTTTTCCATTCCCCTCAACAGAGGAAAACCAGGACATGTGCGACCAAACAATGTCAGAGTGTAGTCAAGATGATTATTAATTGGGGGGAGGGGGGAAGACAAGCTAGGAGAGGCTACAACAGTTTGCTTTACCTGAGCCTACAGGGAAGGGCAAGATACCATCCCCTCCTTTCCTCAGCCCCAAGAGTTAACTGTTGCACAGTGAACTTAGTTTGCAGCAACTGAAGCCAACAAAGAAGGGGAAAATAGAAAGAGGAGAGAGAAACATGGGCATTTTAAAAGCAGCTGGAAAAGTGGGATGATGAAAGAGGATTGATCAAGACAGTCCTGACATTATTGGGATAGTTGGAGGGTATGTTTTCCAGCAACTTATTTGTTTGGGGTACTAGGATCTTGCTTGGTCACTTGTAATTAGAGTGTGCTGTTGCAAAAATTGCTCTGTAGCAAAAACCTTAGGGCTATTTCTGTTGGGCAGCAACAAATAAGTTAAAATGGTGAATAAATGAAACAAATATTCTAGAAGTCTGGATAGACATGAAAATAGAGAAATAGTACTTTTGGATTTAAAAAAGGAAAGCCAAAGGATGAACAAACAAATGAAGGAAAACATCTATGATCCTGAAGTAGAAGGAAGTGTGGGGAAAGGAAAGGGTGAGGGGAAGGAAAGGGGGAAGTAAAGGCTAGTATGGAAAGGATTAAGTAGCCCCTCAACATATAAACACATCTGCTCAATTATGAAACTGATTCCCCCCCCTTTTTTTTTTCTTTTTCTTTTAAGAGAGCAGTTTTCTCAATCTTGTACTTAGTCAAGTTTCCCATAACGGGACAATAGTATCCCAAGCATACACAGTCATACACTATACATGTTCTGATGGTAATCCTCAATAATCTTAGGTATATAATTTTGACTGCACTAGTAGATGCGCTGTAAGGGCTGAATCCTGTGTTCATCCCAATTAGAGTTAGACCCACTGAAATAAATGAGACTTGTTAGTCACCATTCACATGAGACTCTTTGACTTCAGTGGATCTATTCCAGTTCGGAGTAACATTGGATTTAGTCCTAATAACCCAAAGTAATGGCCTGAACAGACAGGGCAAAATAAAGCCCCTTTGGGTCACTTTGGAGGTATGTTGTTTAAATTATGCATGCATCCTAAGAGGCTGGAAGTTGTGCCAAAGCCATGTTCCAGTGTTTGTAGTTCAGATTGAATGTGTCTGATCCAAGTGGTGTCAGCTAACAATGCAACTCCCCATTCCATGGTGTAGTTTATTTTCATGTGTAATAACATATTACAATTATTATTATTATTATTATTATTATTATTATTATTCCAGATTAACTTCAGATATCAATAGCATTTTATAAACAACAATTGAGTGTCAAGTTACCAATTGTATTTTCTTTACTCTAAAGGCAAACCAGTTCATAAATGAAGCAGACTGCACTCCACTTCCAGGTCCTCTTGCAATTGGCTAAATGGCTAAAAGCAATTGCTTAAATTAGGAATGGAATTCTATTGAAATTATTCTCTTCCTTTTCCCAGCCAAGTAGCAAATTTCCTGCTCCTTAACCAACATTGGGAATGTTAGATTTTTTTTAAAAAAGAACTAGTTACCTTACTCATTACGCTGTTAACAGTTGTCTAGAAAGTTCACTAACAAGTTACCGTTACAGTTCAACCATTGAGAAATAGGGAAAAAATGCTCTCTGTTTCCCCCAAGTGTCAGTTTCAGATATTGAATCTTGGGAATTCTGAGGGGAAAAAAACATGTGTGTGTGTGTATTACAACGACATATTTCTCAGATGCAGTATGAGGCAGCCACCCATGTAACCCCTTCTAACTCTACTTGATGTTGATCAGTGTGAGTCAGCATGTACCCTGTTTTCCCCAAAATAAGACATACCCATAAAATAAGCCATAGCAGGATTTCTAAGCATTTGCACAATATATGCTATACCCCGAAAATAAGACATAATGATAGAACGGAAGGGGGCAGGAAGGGAGCGGAAAGATTGGGGCCAATGGTTCTAAAGGAAATGGAGTTGCAGGATTGAATTTCAGGTTTGGAGAGTTATGATGATGTTCCAGAAGAAGACAACTATATTTGAATAAATGTAGATTGTTGTACCACACTTAATAAAAACAAGACATCCCCTGAAAATAAGCCATAGTGTGTCTCCTTGAAGAAAAATAAATATAAGACAGTGTCTTATTTTTGGGGAAACACAGTACACCCAGTAATAATGGACTTCAGAAAATATTAGTTGTCATCCCACTGAAATGTAATGGCCATTACAGGTTAAAAAGTAACTCAATGCAGCATACGACTTCAAAAAAGCAACCGATTAATTGAGCAAGCTGGTTTTTTTATTACTTAATCTTTATTAAATGTTTTACAAAGTACATACATTACAGTCCAAAATAAGAGAAAAGAAAACTACTAATACAACCTAATTTATACCTCCTTATATATATGCCATCTTCAACAATCTTCAGATATCATCTTCACTATTTAAGATGCTTCCCTATGAGTGTTATAGACACCGTGTCTTTGAAACATCCTTGATTTAATTGTCTCAAGGTAGCTATATTTAATTTTAAACCTTGCTTGCTATATTTTCATACCTATTTCCCCCTCTGAACCTATCTTGCAACCCATATATCGTTTCCCTACTGATCCATCTCCCATCTTATAGTAAGATATTTTTAATAGGTTCCCATTCCCTTTCTTTTTCGCTTATTTCCTTGCAACTCTCGTTTAAACTATCGTTACACAATGCTGCTGTACAATCTATATTCTTGATTTCTACAACCTTTAACCACCATTCATCTATAGTAGGTACATAAACTGATTTCCAATTTTTAGCTAACAAAATTCTCGCACAAGTCACTAAGTTTAATATAATCCTCCAGTATTGTTTCTCAATTTTCGTATCAACAACAGAAGTCATGTTTAATAAATACAATTCAGGTACAAAGGGATAATAAATTTTTAAGCTTTGTCTAATATTCCTATGTATTTTAAACCAATAGTTCTTTATTATTGGACAGGACCACCACATATGGATATAAGATCCTTTTTCTTTTTGACACCTCCAACATTTGTCGTTTCCCAATTTATATAACTTTGCAATTCTAACTGGTGTATAATACCATCTGTTTGTAGTCTTTATACAGTTCTCTTTTAAATCTTGTGAAACCGAAAATTTATTAGATTTGTCCCAGGCATTTTCCCAATCTTCCAAAGGTATTTCATGTCCTATTTCTGTTGCCCATTTTATCATATATGTAGATATTATTTCCTGTTCCATTTCTCTCTGAAGAAATAAGTTATACAACTTGGATATTTTACCTTTATCCTTTGCTTCTATGATTTTGTCCAGTTCATTCTGATCTTTTTCAAATCCTTCTTTGTGTAAGTCTTCCCTAAACTTTTGTCTGATTTGGAAATATTCAAACCAGCTAACTGTCTTGCCTGCGTTATTTAGTTCTTCTCTTGAAATTATTTTTATATCAGAGTGATTTTTTTTTATTAAATCCTTATATCTTACCCAATTTGGATTACCTGCCCACCTCCCAAAAAATGCTTCTTGTGTGGATACCCAGTTAGGAATCCCTAGATAAAATTTGTTCTTTATCTTTCCCCATATTTTGAACAAAGCCTTTCTGATTGAATGATTGTGAAAATCTTTATTTATCTTGTCTTTGTTATACCATATATAGGCATGCCAGCCATATCTCAGATTAATTGCTTCTAAATTTAACAGATGTCTGTTCTTCAAATTTATCCACTCTTGGACCCAAACAATACAACATGCCCTATAGTAAAGTTTGAGGTCAGGTAGCGCACAACCTCCAAAATCTTTTTGTTTTTTTCCGTTCCTTCTTTTGTATTCTTGATCTTTTCCCCCTCCAGACAAAATTTACTATTGATTTTTCCCATTCATCAAAGATTTTTTTCCTTAATAATAATTGGTAGATTTATAAAGAGAAACATTAACCTTAGCAATATGGCCATTTTTATCGTAGCTACTCTCCCCAGTATTGATAAATCATAGTTCTTCCATTTTGTTAAATCTTTGTTTATTTGTTGTCATATTGGTTTATAATTATTCTCAAACAAATTTGTATTATTATCTATTACCTATATGCCTAAATACTTTACTTTCTTTGCTACCTTTAGTCTGGATCTAGCTGTCAATTCTTTTATTTTAATTGAGCAAGCTGTTAGAAAGACAAGTTACTTGGCTAAAATCTGCCACCTCAGCATTACCACAGAACTTGATACCTGTAATGTGAACTTTTGGAACAGTAAGTAAGATGGTGACTGGTAATTTTGTCATGTTTCTCAAGTAGCAGGTCAAATGTACATGCTACTCTTTTTTGTTAATTGGGAAAAGCTAAAATGTTGGAGTTTATCACACAGGAGGAATTTCTCTTAATTTCGATTGAAAAGAAAGTGGAGCCAGAACGCATTTGCTAGTTCAGCGAATTTACGTGAATTTGAATTGCGTTCGAACTGACTTCCCATTGCCCTAAAATAGCTTGCCATTGCCCGAAATTGCATGTGATCACCTCTCACGCAATAACGTGAAACCCCATGATTGCATTTGGACTGACTTCTCATTGCCCGAAATTGTGTATGGTAGTCTATCATGCAATAACGTCAAACCCCATGATTGCCTTCAGATTGCCATTGGATTATACTTCCAATTCCCCTTGTCTGATAACGTCCGTTGTCTCAGGGCATTTTGAGTGGATTTATTTTAAGAATTTGTTATGTTTTCTGTTGAAGCAATTAAACTGGGGGGGGGGATGAAACATTTTGAGACAACATTAAACTATTTTCTCATATTATTGTATGCATACTCCCAAAAACAAAGCAAGCCCACAGCTCTCTCTCTCTCTCTTTTGCAACCATAATGAAAAGGTAACTTTCCAAGCTCTGTCTCACTCAGCTATATTTGTATCTTAGCCTGGAGTGGTAATTTTCCAGATATTGTTACCTTTGGCGTGATTATGTCTTCAATTATCAAATTATAGTGAAAAGAGTTGGTTGGCCTCTGGTTTCTCAAACTGGCAAGGAGGCATTTTGAAAGGGAGATAATGTATATGTAAGAGCAATAGTGGTGAGCTAGTTTCTCTCTCCTATATTCTCCTAAGGATATTTTAATATCCTGCTTAGTGAGGTCTTCATCTGTTGGAAAGGATAAAGCAATACACTTCATTGATTTTTATGGGTTTCTAAAGTAATATGACACAAGCTGTATTTGATTAATTTTTCTCTTTATTATCAACTAATCAACTGATATTAGGCAATTAAATATTTTGACAAGTGAAGGCAGAAATATTGGGTGACCTTTTTTCTTTCTTTAATATTTAATAATTTCAATAAGAACAATGGTGCGGTTTCTGTGGAATGAAAGTCATGACCTTGATAACAAACATAACTTTTTGTGGTCGCTGTTGTGAACTTTTTGGGTTGCTAGTTGCTGGGAATGACCAGATTGTTTATGCCGCAAACACTGCAAACCCAATATTCCAGAATACATAAAAGTCTTTTTTAAAAAGATCATTTCCACAGTGTTTTGGCCCACATGCTGGAAATTTGGAGACCAGATCTTTCAAAGAGCAAATGTAGTAAAACAGCTTATAAAACCATACAAGATATGCATTAGGAAAGGCAACATTTTTACTTAAGAAGCATCATAACATAGATGCTTTAAGTCTCCTGCAGCAGATATAGCAAAAAACAAACCCATTTTACTATTTCACTAGTAAATTGACAGCACCCACACCCTGGGTTTTTATACACACACATATATATATATATATGTGTGTGTGTGTGTGTGTGTGTGTGTGTGTGTGTGTGTGTGTGTGTTGTTTGGTCCATTTTATTTCCTTTCTTAAGGGATTCAAAAGATTGGGCAAAGTGTATCAGGAGGTTGCGGTAGTTCTTGTTTGTTTGTTTTGAAATAACCAGACAGAGGCCCCATACAGACAGGCCAAAATAAAGCTTCTTCGGGACACTTTGAAGGTATGCTGTTTAAATGCTGTATGTGTTCTAAGAATCCAGAAGCCACACCAAAGCCACAATCTAGTCCTAAGGACTGGAGCACAGCTTTGGCACAGCTTCCGGACTCTTAGGATGCATGCAACATTTAAACAGCATACCTTCAAAGTGTCCTGAAGCAGCTTTATTTTGGCAGTCTGTATGGGGCCAATGTTTCTGTTGTCTTTTGTGTCACTGCCCAGCACCAGCTGCAACATTTTATTCCCAGATTCTAATGGGTTTCTTTTTTTATTCTGAAAAACAGCAGAACAATGGAGTACCTGTTCTTGTCCTTCTTTTCCCCTTTTTGTTACATGCCTTCCTCAGAAATGGAGGATTGACTCTAAAAGCCAACAGCAGGAGGTTGGAAGTACCGTATATACTCGAGTATAAGTCAAACTCATGTATAAATCAAGGCCAGGTTTTGGGGCCAAAATTATGGATTTTGATATTAACTGTATATAAACCAAAGATAAAATTTAGGGTCATTTGCAAAGAATCTCAAGGAGGAAGCAAAGGAAAACGGTGCAAAAGGCATACAGATTTGTGCCCATACTACAGGATGGATGGATTATAGAGTAGAGGTGGGTCAGTGCTTCCAGGACAGATTATGCTCTTGCCTTTCACCAGTGGGTAGTTCCTTGTTTAAATAAAAGTTAAAATACAGTACTTACATTGACCCTTGGATAAGTCGACTCAGTTTTTTGAGGTTAAATTTTTGACTAAAATTTCTAGACTTATACATGAGTATATACAGTAACTGATTTGGACAGTTTAAATGGAAGCAGACAACTCTGGGGTACCCCAATTCCCTATATCCTTCATTTGGCAAGCCAAAAATGAGAAAGTTTAATTTTGTTCACAGCTACAAATTGTGAGGCTATGGGTGATATAAAAATATTTAGCTGGATTTGTAAAATTGCTTTATATGTGAAATGAGTAAAATGCTGTTCTATTTTAAATAGAGCAACTCTTCTTGTGCCTCATTTGCAGTGTAGAAATAATGTACTTTGCCACTGCTTTAATTGCTATGACTTAATCCTATAGAATTCTGGGATTTGTTGTTTTGTTGGATATTTAGCCTTCTCTGTCAGTGAGCTCTGGTGCCATAATGACCTGCAGATAGTAGGATTCCATAGAATACTACTATGGCATTTAAAGTCAAACTGCATTTATAATTCAGAGCAGATGAGACCATTGAATCATATGAAAACAGCAACATATATTCCTGAATCCATAAAATCCACCCATTCTAATTCTAGAATTATTCAAAAGGTTCAGTAACTACAAAGGTTGCCAGTTTCGTGGCTTGGTCCAGAGTAAGACACATGCTGCCCTCTGATTGTTTGTGAACTGTAGTTCCTAGGATTCCCCTCTACTGGCCATGCTAACTAAGGTTTCTCGGAGTCAGTCCAACATTGTCAGGTGTGTGTGTGCATATTTCCCTTCCTTGCAGTAACAGGTAAGCCAAAGATTCCCTTAGCCACAGTTTTCCCAGTGATACCCTAAAAGTGTTTACTTACAGTAAGGGTGGACAACCTGTGACTTTTCACTTGTTGCTAGACTGTTCCTTGCCTCACTCTTCATCATTGGCTATGCTGGTTAAAATGTATAGGAATTATAGTCCAACAACAGCTGGAGGGCCACACCTTTGCTTGACAGATTTGGGAAATTAGCCAGGTTAGGATTCCTGTATGGCCTCTGTTTTACAGAAAGACTCTGCTAAAAAAGCTGAGAGGAGTCACCAGGGCAGAGCATGCTGGTGCTCCCATGAGACCTTGCAAGCAAAGGCCAGTCTTCCCTTGCAATCAGGAGGGAGCAATAGAGGCAGGTTACAGACCGCCCATTTGGGGCGGGCTGTACCTGCCCCTTTCCCTGGAGTATCGGGGCCTCAGTGGCCAGAATGGCAGCCGCTGAGGCCCCGATCTGCCGCTTTCTGGGCTGCGAGGAAGCAGCAAAAGGCCGCTTCCCCGCAGCCTGGAAAGGAGTGTCCCTGGGGCTTCAAGCCCCAAGGACACCCCACGGCGTGCACCCAGTGGACCAAACCAGGAAGGAGCTACAAAACGGAGCTCCTTCCTGCTCCACGGAAAGGGTGCATTATGCGCCCTGGCGCGGAGCGAGGACGTCACGTCCGCACTGCCCCGTTTAGAGGCAGTGCAGTCGTGACGTCCTCATGGCGGCGGCCATATGGAATGGCCGCTGCCATTTTGTGCGTGCGAAGCGCGCACGAGGGTTAGGGAGGTGCGGAAGCACCGCCCTTTTCTAACCCTAGTGTGCGCTCCGCACGCACAAAACGGCCTGTTTGTAACGGGCCAGGGACAGCAATGCTAAAGGATGAAGAAGTTCACCTGCCTCTTGGCCTCAACAAGATAACCTGCAACAGCTGGGAAAGGGTGTGAACACCCTGGAAGAACTTGCTGGGAGCTGAGTTAAAAAGGAGGGTGGGAAGGCAAAATGACTCAACTTGGTCTTACAAAAAACTGGTTGGGCTGGGTGACTTCTGTGGCAGGCGTAGATGAAGATAGCGCGATGGATGGCCCAGCCACTATGGGACTCTACCTTGAGCCAGGTGAGTCCTGGGGTAACAAGCTTGGTCAGTTGCAGTGAGATGCTGGATCTAATTGGCCTGGAGCAATGGAAGATGTGCCAGAGGGGTTCTTTGCCTTAAATGGGAGTTAAAGTCAGAGACTTACAAAATGTTGTGATGTAACGGTGCCTTTGGATGGGTACTTGATTAGGACTGGGTATAGTAAATTTGACAAAAAACCCTATTATACCTTCTGACTTAGGTTTATAGAGTTCAAATAGTGGGAGAGGTGTAATGTTCCCTTTACCCCAGATGACTGTATAGTTACCCTCATTATATATCTTAGAGCCATACTGGGGTGGGAATCATATTGTCCTCCAGATACTGTTGTACTGCAACTCCTAGTAGTGCTCATTAATGGCTAGGCTGATGCTAGCTGGTGTAGATAAACGTGCTGAAGATATCACAAGGATTAGTATTAGAAGCAGAATTTTGGGTAAGTGATGTAACATAACTTTCTCTCTTGCTTCCCACTTATCACTTTCTGACAGATGAGACCAGCAGTTCTGGAAGCTTGAAAATTTGCAGTAACGCTCCAGATCTTTTTTCCCAGAGTTGGAAAAACTCCTACTTTCCATCTGTCCTGATTTGGCAAGGACAGTCTCAATTAATTCCCTGTCATCCCACATGTGTAGATGCTTTTGAAATGTCCCAGTTTGTCTTCTCTTCCTCCCACTTCCCCCTTTGTCCTCAGCTTACTTCAGTTGTTATAAATTGAGTCAGAGTACAAAAATTGTTCATACTCAATTAAATCAGCAGAGGAAAAGAGAGAGGTGGGCATGAGATCTTGCCATTCCAGTAGGATGAGGCAAACACAAATGGCTGCATGTTCTCCTAGCTTGTCTCTTCTTTCTCATTAATAACTTTTGCCATCGTGACCATACTCTGATGTTGCTTGACCACATGTTTCCTGGTTTTAATCCGTAAAATATTGGAGGGTTTGGAAGCTGTAATGGAATACTGGCACATTTATAAAGAAGTAATTCCCACCCACCTTCATTGCCATTCGGGTGTTTGTTTCCAGTGTAATTTTCTTTATACAGACTGATTTAAGATAACACCACTTGTCTGTGTTATTGTCCAAGAACAAATATAGTTCAATACAGTTCATGAAAAGGGATAATTGACAACTTGATGTTACTCTTACTGAACTTAGACTGCTGCCACACTGCAGAATAATGTAGTTCGACACTGCTTTAAATGTCATAGCTCCGTCCAATGGCATCCTGGGATTTGTAGTTTATTGTGGCATCAGAGCTTTCTAACAGAGATGGCTAAATATCTCCCAGAATTCCTTGGCATTGAGCAATGGGAGTTAAAACAGTGTCAAACTGCATTATTTCTGCAGTGTAGATGCCCCTGAATAGTTGAGGTATGGCTGGAGTGAATAGTATACTGTTTTTCATTCACCATCCTTGTGTGGAAATAAGATAATACAAATATATTATCTATATGTTTTTTTTTTTAAAATCACATTTCAGAAATATTTTCCATGTATATTGGCAAATGCTCATGTACCGCCTGAAGCTTATGGTGCTGTCTGTTGATCAGTTCCAACAGGGAAGATATTAGCACACATACAATGAAAGTGGTAAAGTGAATCCATATAAAATATGTATTTGGATTTTTCCTTATGTAAAAGAATAATATATGTGTGGCTTTTAAAAAAATCTCCCGCTGAGGACAAAATCGCACAAGAGTTTTAGAGTACTTTAACAACTACTTGGGAATCTTCCTCTACTTAAGTTGAAGTGCATTACCGCCATTCACAATTTATCATTTCCCCACTTTAACTGTCACAAAACCTCCTCTAGCTAGTCTGGTAAACAACTACCCTCATAGACCTACCTTTCTAAATGCTGCCATATCTTGCTGCTTGACTAGATGTTGTTGCTGTTCTGTAGGTATCTTCTGAATCTGCTCTATCACTATTTAAGTCACAGTGCCAGACAACACCCTTCTCCAATATCTGTTCAAAGTCGTACATTTTGATATTGTCAGTTCCAGTTTTTGGTAGTTTCATCTGGTGACCTGAGGCCCTTTCACACTACTTATTTATGATGCTACAATTCCCCTTCCAACTGACATGTTTCCATCCTATGGAGTCTTGGGATTGGCAGTTTATGGAGAGCCCTTTGGACCCCTCAGCCGGAGAATCCTCCTCTTGTACCTCTGACCAAACTACCAAACCCCAGGATGATCCTACAGAATGCAGCCATGACAGTTAAAGTAGGATCTTTATGTTCTTAACTATGTGGATGTGGATGGTCTCCCCCCACTATTACCTGGACTTTGAAAAAGTTATATTTTGGACTATAACTTCCAGGATTGCCCTATCAAGCATAACTTGCTTATGCTGGACATAGTGATAAGCAAGTAACTTCTCCAAGCTCTGGTTTTTAAAAATTAAATTATTGCTGTATGGGTCTTCCTTCCAAAAAGGGGGCAAAGGGAGAAGGGATAGAGAAAATTTATTTCCATTGTCGATGAAATTACAAAGAATGAAATATATCTTAGGTGTGTATAATTAAATTCATTTGGAGATAAGCATTACTGTCGGAAAGAATTAGCTATTTGATGTGGCTTCTCTGGGCTGCAATTAGATGTACACTCTTTTTAACTTTAGAGAAAGTATGTTGAATGCAATAGACAAATTGCATGATCATAATCAGTGAGCTTTGCTATACTGCTCATGTTTTCATGAAGTTGTACAGAATGCATGAGAGCTATTGCGATAAAGTGCTTTTGGACTTAAGACTCCAGAGACCAGGATTTGAAACCATGCTCAAGCATGTAAAACCACTGGGTGGCCTTGACTAAGTCACTCTCTCATCCTCAGAGGAAACAAATGGCAAACCTCCCCTAAATAAACCTGGGCAGGAAAACCCTATACATTGTACACACCGTACATTGGAGGTGACTTGAAAACATGTAAGGTACAACTGCAAACAGTGACATTTACAGGGTTGCCCATAGAGTAGAGTCTCTTGAGGAAATGCTTAAGGTATAGAAAACTTTTCTTTGTGGTAAACATCAATCATTCTGTACCTTGAAATAGGCTTGCAGGAGCATTAAGATAGGGGGGGGGGGCTGTACAACCTTAAATAGGCTTATTCTTATTTCAGTGATGCTCTTGTACCTTTCCAGTTTGTCATATCTCCCTTTTTAAAGTGCCATTTAAAAAACTTGATCAGTTGGCAAGGATATAAAATGTTAATAGCAGATTTGTAATTTTATTAGCATTTATGCTGCAAATACAAGAGTAATCCCAAACCCCAATTTAATGCACCCTTAAAGTCATTTTTATTAGCTTTATCATTCTATGCAGTGTGCAGTTACTGAAAAAGCTAATCTATTTTCTCTGACAGGGTGTGTGTGTGTGTGTGTGTGTGTGTTTTAGATCCAGATTGTGTGAATTTAAAGATTGGGATTTCTTCTCCCTTATTATGCATACAAATTGTTTTACAGCGATCCTTCTCTTTCTCATTGTGTACAGACATAAATGTACAGGAAAATAGACTAGGATCTACCCCTGTTGCGCTTTTCAGATTTAGTTTAAGCTAAGGCAAAGATGCCCCTTTCAGTGCTTGCTAGATATAGGCATGTCAAGAGCACTAAAGTACAGGAGATGAAGTAGGGCCTCAGGGATTCATCTTGTGTTGACCTTTGAGTCAATCCTGACTCATGGCAAACCTGTGGATGGGAACCTCCAAGACTCCCTGTCCTTCACTGCTCTGCTTAGGTCCTGCGAATTCATGCCTGTGATCTCCTTAATAGAATCTATCCATTTAGCATGCATTATTCCTCTCTTTCTACATCCCTCCATCTTTCCTAACATTATTGCCTTTTCCATTGAATCATGCTTTCTCATGATGTGGCCAAAGTACGGCAGCTTCAATTTAATCATTTCAGGCTAGATCTGCTGTAGGACTCATTTGTTTGTCTTTTTGGCTGTCTACCGTAGCTGCTGTACTCTTCTCCAGCAACGCATCTAAAATGAATGTATTTTCTTCTTATCCACTTTCTTCACTGTCTAGCTTTCACACCCATACATAATGATGGGAACACCATGGCTTGTGCAATTCTAAATTTCATTCTCAGTTGTATGACTTTATGCTTCAGAATCTTCTCTAGTTCTTTCATAGCTGCCCTTCCCATCCCTAGTCATCTTCTGATTCTTGACTGCAGTCCCCATTCTGATCAATGTTTGATCCAAGGTACAGGAACTCTTACTATTTCAATTTCCTCACTGTCTAGGTTGAATTTGTGTAGATCCTCTGTGGTCATTATTTTTGTTTTCTTGTGTTAAGCAATAATTTTGACTTTGCACTTTCTTCCTTAGTAGTTGTTCCAGGTCTGTGGTATTTTCTGCTAATAGTATGGTGTCATTTGCATATCTTAGACTGTTGATATTTCTTCCTCCTATTTTCACTTCTGTGTCCAAGCCTTCTCTTTGTATATTTTCAGCTTGTGTACCACAAGCCATTTCTGTCCAGAGAAAGACACTATTTTACCAGCCAAGAAAAACTGCTGCCTCCTTATTGTCCTAATCTTTGTTTTCTTACTTCCCTTCCCTGCACCTGCCCAGTGACTGCACTCATGTGGTGTGTGGAGAGGGGGTTGCATCCGACTCTTCATCTGTCATAGGAATTAGCTCAGGGCCAGCTTCTTTGGGTCATGCATTTCTCAGTAAACAAGCTTCTAATAATTTGAGCTGATCAGTGATGGTAACTGCAGTAGTAAAACTGTCCAGAAATGTTTCTTGGCCTCAAGGTGATGAGAAATGTTGCCTCCTTTAGAAATCCATGCAGATGTTTCCTTTCCTCATCAACATTTATGATGAAATTATATTCCAGGACATGATTGTAAGGATTCCTCTGGCGTTTATTTTGTGACAGATCTGTCAAGTCAAAAAAGCAGTGGTGGTTGTGGGGAAGGACATCTGATGGGAACTAGTATGAACACTGATTACAATCAGGTTATCTGACCTCCATGAAGACTAGTCTTGACATGTCCAGTTATTTGAGAACAATTGGCACTGTGTGCTGCCACTGCAGTGAAGACAGCTCTGATAGCGATACTGGAAGAGTTGACTGATGAATGTCAGGAAAATCTAATGACACTTAGGAAATGAAAGGAACAAGTTTTAGTATCTCTCCCTATTTTCTGCTTTACCTTTGGAATATCTTCTCTTCAACTGAAGCTTCTCACCCAAGTCAGTTTATTAACACAGTGTCTGATGAAGTATTTTCCTTCTTTGCTCAAAAAAAGCAGCAGTTTTGGGTTTATGACACAGTGCAATCAGTTCTCCACTGACTGTGGATCTGCCATATGTAAGGAACTCCACAGTCCCATTTAGTCTCAAATCAAATAGAATCACATTAACTTATAATGAGGAATATAATACCTATACAGGCCCAGTTTGATGCATTGGACAAAGTTCTAATCTGGTCTTAATCTTTGAACCCACGGGCTCATTGGGTAGGCTTTGCCAATGGAAGCTGAGAGGCCATCTGTAAAGTGAGGGTCATTGTTTCTTGTCATGTATAGGTAGGTGAGTAACACAGATTGTTGTGCATGAGCCAATTAATATTTTCAACTCTTTTTTGAAAATACCACTGCTCATTTTGCAAAACCATGAATATACTGCGGGATCAATAGAACTTGACATCTAATTGTCATAGGGTCAGGATTTTACAGATGTGGTTTTCCCTTTAAATCCATTTTTGAAGAGCAGAAGCACTTCTTGTGTCTGTGAAGATGCAGAGTGAAATATTTACTAAGAGGAGATTCTGGGAAAATAGCAGGGGAAAAGATACTTTGGAAGAGTTGTTTGCAGCTTGCCTCATTTCTTTATATATTTCCAACAGCAGACAATTGTATCCTTTCGTTTGGATACAGACTGCCCTACCCAAAGCAGCATTACAGGAACCAAACACTGAGCCAGCTGGTAGAGTGGCTCTATTTATATTCCCAGCAGGTCCTCCTGCCTTCTCCAAATTTTGCGCAGTTACACTGTAGACAGATCAATACTGGGATTTGCTGTCAACAAAAGGAGGGGACACCTCCTGGTACTTCCTGTCTTTAAACAACTAAAGTTGTTTTGTATTTCCTAAACGATATTGATCCATGGGGCTAATGATAGGTTGCATAAGCACTTTCTTTGTGCTCTCTTTTGGACAGGATGCCTTGGGAAATTACAATTAGTTGTACCGAAAATGCTTGAAATCTATTGTACTTCACAAGCCTGCTGCTGCTGCCAGGCTCCAGCTATGTGCAAAATAAAGCAAGAGAAACACATTCTTGCCCTCCTGGGTGGAGGACTGGATGTACTAATGGAGTGGCAATGAGGAGGGCTAGTATATGGGTATATGTGCGTGTCTTTGGGATGCTGCGCACCCACTGCTCATCTCATTTGTTGAACTGTCTTGCCTGTTATCTGAATGACCTCTGCGGGTTTGTCTTCACATTTTGAGATGAAAAAGCCAGAGGGAGATAAATTTGGAATGCCATCATTCAGGTACTTAGGACAGAGCTGGATGTTCTGTGTTGAGAAATGTTTTCTTGCATGGAAAAGAATTTCATTATAACTACAGTATCTGGATTTTTTTGGAATATGGAATTAGAGCTGTCAGACCTTTTATGGCACATATGGCTAAGCAATTTTAAGCAAAACTTCTAGAAATGTATGAGGCACCTTTTTATGTCATTGGTGTAACATCTTGTCCAATATTAATTGTTGTGGGCTTGCAGTTGCTTCGTAGGGTTTCTGGGTTCTATCCTTGCCCCCAAACAAGCTGTCTTAAATCCTTTTAGTTGATGGGCTTAAGGACTGAGCTTGGAGAATTCTTACAGAGAGACATATGTCTATCCCTGACTTACAGTGGCCCCTCAACTAGATTGGAGTCTATAAAAGCTCATGCTGCCAACTTCTTTCTTTCAGTTAGTTGCAAAGGTGCTGCAAGAGGTATGCTCTCTACATGCCATCAACATAACAGTTTCTTTTCAACCATTTATCTCCTAGTTGCATCAACCTGTCTATGATTTGAACCCCAGACTTTATATTACTATCATGGTGGTCTTTTATAGTACTTTTTATAGTTTATACGGATGTATCAATTATCAGGATGCTTCATAAAACTGAGGAAACATAGAAGAGACAAATGGACACATGCTGTTGAAGGTCCTGAGAACTTAGCTTTTTTAGATAAGAAATCTGTTAACATTCATAGCTCTTAAATCCTCTGGGTAGTATGACAGGCCTAGCCTTGCCAGACCTCAGGGCACTGGCTCAAGGAACTTTTACGGCATGATCAGGAATACAGGAGGAAGAAATCTGAGGTAGTATAAAAGGCTGGGAAGCCATCTCTACCCATTCTGGACATTAAGAGTAGGAGAAGATTTTTAGATGATACCACAGTCAATTGTGTGGAAGACTTTAACTGCTAAGGGGGCCAACTAAGGTTCACTTTTCATATTTATCTTATTGCATTCTAGATTTCCATTATTGCATGTTTACTTAATTATGTGTCATAATATTTTATGTGCATTTTAAAGGAATGTTTCACTTTTAGTACATTCTGAGATACAGTTGTAATGCATTTTAAATGGCTTTGACATGGTCTGTTGACTAATTCATATACTGCACATATGAAAGCCACAGATTTCCAATATGTGTAAGCATACATATTATATTGTGAAAAACAAACTGTCTCCTAAACTTGTAAAACAAGAAAGCTTGTATGGAATATCCCAGAATCTTACAATGAATAAGAACATACCTGTCTCATTCATTTTCATGGAAGTTCAGTAGAGTCAGGTCTGAATAAAAGTAGCTGGATAAAACACTATATTTTCACCAGCTGAAAACAAGAAAATTAGTCCTACTTAGGAGTCCAAGTACCTACTCATTGGAAAACCCCAAGTATCCCTAAAGGGTATGTGGTTGGGAAATTCTGGGAGCTATAGTCTTAAAAAGTATTTCCCCCCCTAAGTTTGGGATCAGTGTGGTGTATAAAAGATTGCTGCAACTTGTTCATAGTTCAAGTCAAATGAAAATTTCTGTATTATATATCTATATCTATATCTATATCTATATATCTGAGTGTGAAATATGTTTTAGATTGTGGTTATTTGATTTCAACGAGCCTTAAAACACAGCCACAGTAGCTTTCCTGGTAACATGAGGCATTTTATAATGGAGACTGACCCAGTCAGTTCATTTTGTAGCAGTACATAGTAGTATGTTGCTTGGCAGAGAAACCTATTTTAGTAGGAAGCCTGGGACATGCTCCCTGAACCAAGTTACATTAGCTACAACTGAGAGAGCTCCTTTATGAGTGTCACCTCTTGGTCTCTTGGGGCAAGCTGTTTGCATCTTTTGTCCCCTCAGGGCTCACATTTCACAATTGCATTAAGTGTCAATTTCTGGAGCAAAATCTTGCTGTTACAGTCACATGTATTTACACAATGAAGGGACAAAGGGAAGGGAAGCAGTTCAGATACCTGAACGTATTTTGCGGTTTGTCCCCTCCTCTCCAAGTAGATGGCTAGGCTAGCCGAGATTCACTGCCGTTAGAAGTAAAGGCATCTTGACATATTTTTGTTCCCCTTGAAAAGCTTAGGTATTCAGAATCATATCAAATCCTCAGATGTAGAAAACTCTGAACAGGCAACTCATAAAACTATTGTTCAGTCTCATGAACATGTCATTTGACATAAACATTACCCAATAGCTTACTATTATCATTGTAGAACTAAAAGAAGTTGCAAGGATATTTCATACTTTTGTGTTTATTTCCACTGATATTTCCCCCTTTCTGGGCTACTCATATTGTATATTTAATATGTTTATCTGTAAATTTGGATTGGTGTTTTTTCACAGTGATACATTATTTACAATTGTGGGATTGTTATCACACATTGTTGCATATTGCCTGCACAGTTGGCCTCTAATGCAAATGATTCCCTGTTCAAAAGCACAACTTCATGCTGGTGTGGAACATTATTGAATCAACTGGGTAAAATTGTGTGCATTATCAAGTTGTTGTTTCTTCAAACAACATCTGCTATAATAAATACGTATTTGTTGTTTTGCAAATAAAGCTCTACCAATAACCATGTCTTCCCTAGCCATTGCTTTGACAGAAATTGCAAGCATCTTCATGCTTTTAATTTCAAACTTCTAAAAATGACCTTTGTTTGCCTGATAATGTCTTATGACACTAATCTAGAACTATAAAGACTTTATCTGAACCACATCTTCTTCCAAGCCTCAGTATGAAGATTCTGTGCTTTACAGAAGTATTCTTGTCCTTTGCCTTTTCCACATTTTGTTGTAATACTGGAAGTGAAATGAATGTAGTCAGCTGGATGTACACAAGCTACTCAGTATTGTGGAGGTACAAAATATATTTATTGTGTATACACTAGCATATATGATCATTCAACCTCAACATGGCTTTACAGCTGGTGTTCCATATCTACAGATTGTGCATCCACAGGTTCAACCAACCATGGTCTAAACCAGGGGTAGGCAACCTTTTTGAGCCGGGGGCCGGGTTGCTGTCCCTCAGACAACTGGGGGGGGCCGAAGCCAATATATATATATATATATACCAGGACAAATATAGGACAAAATTTTCAAATGGAAGACACATTTTTTTTTAAAATGGAGGACACGCAAAAAAATTGCTGATTTTTAAAAAAATGCTAATATAAATGCATGTTTCTGACAATTGCCTCCCAAAGGCCCCAGCGGCAATCGGCGGCAGGACCAGGCTGGGGCCGGTCCCAAGGCCTCGCCGGGCCGCATCCGGCCCGCGGGCCGCAGGTTGCCTACCCCTGGTCTAAACAATATTCACCATTTTTTGTCCCCCCCCCAAAAAAAACCCCTTGATTTTTGCATGTTATATAAGGGATGCCATTTTACTACACCTTTGTATATGAGACTTGAGCATCCATGGATTTTGGCATTCACAAGGGCTCCTCAAACCAAACCCCAGCAAATACCAAGGGCCCAATATAGTTCCTTTAATGTTAATTTTATGACCTAGAAAAGATGGGCAGGAGAAAGAGGCTAGAACCTGCATTTGTTGGAAGTGGGTCAAAACCCTGCTGTCTGCACTGGTCACTCCCAAGGTAGCTTAAATGTGCATGGCCCAACTGCACAGTGTGGTGTCAAGCTGAATGACTGAGTAATTTTTTTGTCGCTTCCCCACCATGCATGCATCCCATTGCACAAACACACTGCCAACAACTGCCTGCTGCCTAGATGTCATCCCACTGGATTGGCCACACAGTTGCACCTGAGATCCTCCACCAGTACAGGGCATCAGAGCATTGGTGTGCCCAGTAAAACACTGGAAAAATACAATCGTGCCCCCTTCATCCCATATCCCCTCTTGGATTGTCTAGTTTGCATATATCATAAGAGTGAAGTGTTATGTGTTGGGTGGAATAGAATTATTATTATTTTATTTCTTTTACCTGTAAGAGCCTTCCTGCATAAAATGAAATCTCTCTAAAAGTTCCAAGATGGATGTAGAAGCACGTAATCTCATTGACTTGCTTTCTTTTCTTTTTCATCATTGTATCAGAATAGTGAGGGAGACAGACGGCTTTAATGCTATCAATTACAGCGAAGTATTATCTAAATATTCAGAGTGGCTCTGTTGTGTGCTTTTGCCAGTGCAATATAGATTGTGTCACCTTAGATAAATTTCTCATGACTTTTCGGCTGAATGTTATAGGCAACTGTGGCCTTGCTTGCATTAGCCTCAGGGCAGATTCTATGTGTTTCACCTGAAAACAAGATATGATTGCAATTTTTGACAGGGAGACTAATGTCTGTTTTATTGTTATGTATTGAAATTTGATTTGGTGTAAGGCAAGGGAGCTTTTTATTAAAACTAAAAGAATAACTTTGAAAATGTATGAGGGAATTGTGCAGGGCCTTTATGAAAGCATTTGTACTTTCATACAGCTTGTTTGACAGAAATCCCCACCATAATTTCAAAAGCACTGGTGCAAGTTAAAAACAAGTACTTGGTTCAAATTAAAAACAAAACAAAACAACAAAATAGAATTGTTTTTCTACATGCCTGTCATGTGTGTCCTTCAATATGTAAGTGAGACAGTATTTCTGCAGGCAGAGGACAACATGACTTTTGCTGATACTTGGTGGTAGGGTTTAAATCAGCACTTACTTTCTAGAAGAACGTTCATGGAGAAGGCCTTCTCTTGAAATCAGTAGTTTCTCAAACCATGAAGTGAGGTTTCTTTGTTCTCATGATCAGTTCTCAGACAAAAAGTTTAAATGTAAAATTTCTACCCTCCATCCATTAATTCAGAAGTGGGAATGAACACTGCACCCACATCCTACGCTGCCCATGCCACATTGGTGTGGAAGTCCAGGTTATTTTTAAGAGTCATTACTTTGAAAACAGGAAGTCAAGGTTTAATATTGGGTTTTACTGGTGTTTCCCCCCCTTTTCCATCAAGATAATCTTATTTCCTTCCTCCTCATTGCCTTCTACATTGTCCAAAAATCATCCCCCAATGGTTTCCTGGTTGTCCAGACCTGGTTTTGGGAGTGTATGCTGGAATGCACTGAGCAGGAGGTTAGCACTCTTTTGGTTCCACTTGATCCTACTAATGCAACTCCACTGTAATCCTTTCACACTATACAAGTATTAATAACCTGTAATCCTTTCACACTATACAAGTATAGATTTTTGCTGGACTCTGTAGTTTGCCAGAGTCTAATCTTGGAAGCTAAGGAGGGTCAGCTCTGGTTAGTATTTAGATGGGAGGTTGCCACTGAATACTA